>NW_025813481.1:7950345-8550345 GCF_021976095.1 Xenia sp. Carnegie-2017
AAAAACGAAAAGAACATCTTATGTCTTTCGAAAATAGCTGAACAGTGATAAATCACAGTCTTTCATGCAAAGCCAAACTAAATTATTTTCTTGACGGCGCGTTTAAAGTTAAACCTATACTAACACTACCGAGCTTCTGGAGTGTAAAAACCTTTGCAAGATATCGGAAGGTTTACAAATGTAAAAATGTTGACTAGAAGTGACATGTATCAGATCATGAATTCACAATGTCGAACAATACCGTTGCACATTGTTGCACATAAAAAAGTTTTATTGTTTAGCACCAATTATCATTTGACTTAAAATAACAGTCAAATTCAATTAATAAAGGAAGAAAAGCTATTCAACCGACACAGTCAAATTTCAGTTGTGTGTTCAGTTCACTGCAAGTGAAACAGAGATTTAGCTACAATCATGAAGGATCGTACTAGCTTTCATTACGAACTTTTTACAAGCTATAACTATATAACGGACCAAACCATTTTGAGTTTAGTTTAAATATGGAGCTATCGACGCATATCCTTCGTAATTGCTAATTTAGTTGAGACAAAACATGCAGTTTTATAGCAAATTTAGGCAAATATTTAGCTAATGTATATTTGCACACTTTGTATAATTTTAAATCTCCTAAATAGTTGAAACGAACAATGTAATTATACAGCATTTCTTCATAAAAAACCCAAACTAACTATTTTGTATACTGCACTTCAAATGTTGAGCGTTACTAACAAGTTTCTGCATGGCTGTAAGTTAAACGTCTGCATATGGGTCTGTTCATATCAAAACGTTAATTAGAGTTGAAATGAATGATCGATTCACAGCATTGTTGAAATAATGCAGTTCCATAATGTTGACTGCAAAGAGTCCTCAGGTAGTTTGACAGAGTACCATTAATCTCTTGATATACGTAACGGTAAAGATTACTGCTGCAAATGCTAATTTGAGAGAAAAGGAGATTATGAAAAGGAAGAAATGGTATTGAGACTACACAGTTAGATTTCAGTTGTGTTTTAGTTCACTGCAAGTCAAACTTTATAATTTAGCAAAATTATAGAAGACCTCTGTTCCTGTTTTATCACAATCGTTTTACTTGGCTTGGCAATTTACATTAAAAGTGGCACAATAAATTATAAAAGTGACAAAACTGAAATATCACAAAATGCATAAAGCCTATATCCGCAAAAGCACCAGAATTAACTTAGAAAAATCTCTGCAGGTTTCATGTAGCGCCAATAAATATAATAGCTGAACGTCAGAGACATTTTATGTCGCATTGAAATGCTTCATATAGTTCATATTAGAACAAAGACGTTTAACCACTGATCTTGAGCACATACATACATGCGAATACGGACAGCACGCGCAAACTGAAGACTATTTCCCCATCGTTTTAAATTCATGTTATCTAGAGATGACAAGTTTATATTTCGTAAACATAATGCTGCATTTTCCAATACTGTCTTATAAATCATTTGTAATGTAATTATTCATAACGAACTCTTACTTGCTGCATGGTATGGTATAGTTTTGTTTACGTTCCAAATATATCTGTTGCTTATTCTTTATGCATATTGGTCTATCACTTTCACACCGTTTATAGTAGGAGTTTATTAAAAATTTAAGTATTCAAAAGTTCGTTTCGAAACTAATCAAACCCTTGACATCTTACGAAAACTGTAAAATTCCAAATAAATTCAGCAAACGAAATCGTGTAATTTCAGGCAATGATTCCTCTTTGCTTTTCATTGCAAAAATCCTTCAAAATGTTGAACTCTTAATTACTTCAAACATCAATCCATATTGAATTGTAATGACGTAAAACAGAAGAACATCTTATGTCTTTCGAAAATAGCTGAACGTGATAAATCACCAGTCTTTTCATGCAAAACCCAAACTAAAAGTATTTTCTTGACGGCGCGTTTAAAGTTAAGCCTATACTAGCTACCGAGCTTCTGGGTGTAAAACTTTGCAAGTATCGGAAAGGTTTACAAATGTAAAACGTTGACTAGAAGTGACGTAATCAGATCATGAATTCTGTGTCGAACAATACCGTGCACATTGTTGCACATAAAAAGTTTTATTGTTTAGCTCCAATTATCATTTGACTTAAAATAACAGTCAAATTAAATTAATAAAGGAAGAAAAGCGCTATTCAACCGACACAGTCAAATTTCAGTTGTGTGTTCAGTTCACTGCAAGTGAAACAGAGATTGCTTTACAATCATGAAAAGGATCGTACTAGCTTTCATTACGAACTTTTACAACCTATAACTATATAACGGACCAACCATTGCAGAGTTTAGTTTAAATATGGAGCTATCGACGCATATCCTTCGTAATTGCTAATTTAGTTGAGACAAAACATGCAGTTTATAGCAAATTTAGGCAAATATTTAGCTAATGTATATTTGCACACTTTGTAATAATTTTAAATCTCCTAAATAGTTGAAACGAACAATGTAATTATACAGCATTTCTTCATGAAAACCCAAACTAACTATTTTGTATACTGCACTTCAAATGTTGAGCGTTACTAACAAGTTTCTGCATGGCTGTAAGTTAAACGTCTGCACGTATGGGTCTGTTCATATCAAAACGTTAATTAGAGTTGAAATGAATGATCCTGATTCACATTGTTGAAATAATGCAGTTCCATAATGTTGACAAAGAGTCCTCAGGTAGTTTGACGGAAATACCATTAATCTCTTGACGTATACGTAACGGTAAAGATTGTTGCAAATGCTAATTTGAGAAAAAGGAGACTATGAAAAGGAAAGAAATGGTAGTGAGACTACACAGTTAGATTTCAGTTGTGTTTTTAGTTCACTGCAAGTCAAACTTTATAATTTAGCAAAATTATGAAGACCTCTGTTCCTGTTTTATCACAATCGTTTTACTTGCAGCAATTTACATTAAAAGTGGCACAATAAATTATAAAAAGTGACAAAACTGAAATATCACAAAATGCATAAAGCCTATATCGAAAAGCACCAGAATTAACTTAGAAAAATCTCTGCAGGGTTTCATGTAGCGCCAATAAATATAATAGCTGAACGTCAGAACATTTTATGTCGCATTGAAATGCTTCATATAGTTCATATTAGAACAAGACGTTTAACCACTGATCTTGAGCACATACATACATGCGAATACGGATTGGCACGCGCAAACTGAAGACTATTTCCCCCATCGTTTTAAATTCATGTTATCTAGAGATGACAAGTTTATATTTCGTAAACATAATGCTGCATTTTCCAATACTGTCTTATAAATCATTTGTAATGTAATTATTCATAACGAATTCTTACTTGCTGCATGGTATGATATAGTTTTGTTTACGTTCCAAATATATCTGTTGCTTATTCTTTATGCATATTGGTCTATCCGCTGTTCACACCGTTTATAGTAGAGTTTATTAAAAATTTAAGTATTCAAAAGTTCGTTTCGAAACTAATCAAACACTTGACATCTTACACGAAAACTGTAAAATTCCAAATAAATTCAACAAACGAAATCGTGTAATTTCAGGCAATGATTCCTCTTTGCTTTTTCATTGCAAAATCCTTCAAAATGTTGAACTCTCAAGCCTTTAAAACATCAATCCCATATTGAATTGTAATGACACGTAAAAACGAAGAACATCTTATGTCTTTCGAAAATAGCTGAACGTGATAAATCACAGTCTTTTCATGCAAAACCAAACTAAAGTATTTTTCTTGACGGCGCGTTTAAAAGTTAAACCTATACTAGCTACCGAGCTTCTGGGTGTAAAACTTTTGCAAGTATCGGAAGGTTTACAAATGTAAAACGTTGACTAGAAGTGACATGTATCAGATCATTGAATTCACAATGTCGAACAATACCGTTGCACATTGTTGCACATAAAAATTTTATTGGCTCAATTATCATTTTGACTTAAAATAACAGTCAAATTAAATTAATAAAGGAAGAAAAGCTATTCAACTGACACAGTCAAATTTCAGTTGTGTGTTCAGTTCACTGCAAGTGAAACAGAGATTTAGCTACAATCATGAAAGGATCGTACTAGCTTTCATTACGAACTTTTACAACCTATAACTATATAACGGACCAACCATTGCTAGAGTTTAGTTTAAATATGGAGCTATCGACGCATATCCTCGTAATTGCTAATTTAGTTGAGACAAAACATGCAGTTTTATAGCAAATTTAGGCAAATATTTAGCTAATGTATATTTGCACACTTTGTAATAATTTTAAATCTCCTAAAGTTGAAACGAACAATGTAATTATACCTCTTCATAAAAACCCAAACTAACTATTTTGTATACTGCACTTCAAATGTTGAGCGTTACTAACAAGTTTCTGCATGGCTGTAAGTTAAACGTCTGCACGTATGGGTCTGTTTATATCAAAACGTTAATTAGAGTTGAAATGAATGATCCTGATTCACAGCATTGTTAAAACAATGCAGTTCCACAATGTTGAACGCAAAGAGTCTTTGAGTACCATTAATCCCTTGATGTATAACGGTGAAGATGACTGTTACAAATGCTAATTTGAGAGAAAAGGAGATTATGAAAAGGAAGAAATGGTATTGACCCTACACAGTTAGATTTCAGTTGTGTTTTTTAGTTCACTGCAAGTCAAACTTTAAGATTTAGCAAGAATTATGAAGACCTCTGTTCCTGTTTTTATCACAATCGTTTTACTTGGCTTGTTAATTTTCATTAAGATGGCACAATAAATTATAAAAAGTGACAAAACTGAAATATCACAAAATGCATAAAGCCTATATCCGCAAAAGCACCAGAATTAACTTAGAAAAATCTCTGCACGGGTTTCATGTAGCGCCAATAAATATAATAGCTGAACGTCAGAGACATTTTATGTCGCATTGAAATGCTTCATATAGTTCATATTAGAACAAAGACGTTTAACCACTGATCTTGAGCACATACATACATGCGAATACGGACAGGCACGCGCAAACTGAAGACTATTTCCCCCATCGTTTTAAATTCATGTTATCTAGAGATGACAAGTTTATATTTCGTAAACATAATGCTGCATTTTCCAATACTGTCTTATAAATCATTTGTAATGTAATTAGTCATATCGAACTCCTGCTTGCTGCATGGTATAGTTTTGTTTACGTTCCAAATATATCTGTAGCTTATTCTTTATGCACATTGGTCTATCCGCTGTTTCACACCGTTTTCAAAAGTTCGTTGCGAAATTAGTCATACACTTGACATCTTACACGAAAGAATAAAAAGAATAAATACAAAAACGGTAAAAAATTCCAAATAAATTCAACAAACGAAATCGTGTAATTTCAGGCAATGATTCCTCTTTGCTTTTTCATTACAAAATCCTTCAAAATGTTGAACTCTCAAGTACTTCAAACATCAATCCCATATTGAATTGTAATGACACGTAAAAAACGAAGAACATCTTATGTCTTTCGTAACTGAACGTGATAAATCACAGTCTTTCATGCAAAACCCAAACTGAAAGTATTTTCTTGACGGCGTTTAAAAGTTAAACCTATACTAGCTACCGAGCTTCTGGGTGTAAAACTTTTGCAAGTATCGGAAAGGTTTACAAATGTAAAACGTTGACTAGAAGTGATGTATCAGATCATGAATTCACAATGTCGAACAATACCGTTGCACATTGTTGCACATAAAAAGTTTTATTGTTTAGCTCAATTATCATTTGACTTAAAATAACAGTCAAATTCAATTAATAAAGGAAGAAAAGCTATTCAACCGACACAGTCAAATTTCAGTTGTGTGTTCAGTTCACCAAGTGAAACAAAGATTGCTACAATCATGAAAGGATCGTACTAGCTTTCATTACGAACTTTTTACAACCTATAACTATATAACGGACCAACCATTGCAAGAGTTTAGTTTAAACATGGAGCTATCGACGCATATCCTCCGTAATTGCTAATTTAGTTGAGACAAAACATGCAGTTTTATAGCAAATTTAGGCAAATATTTAGCCAATGTAAGTTTGCACACTTTGTAGCAGTTTTAAATCTCCTTAAAAAGTTGAAACGAACAATGTAATTATACAGCATTTCTTCATAAAAAACCCAAACTAACTATTTTGTATACTGCACTTCAAATGTTGAGCGTTACTAACAGGTTTATGCATGGCTGTAAATTAAACGTCTGCACGTATGGGTCTGTTTATATCAAAACGTTAATTAGAGTTGAAATGAATGATCCTGATTCACAGCATTGTTAAAACAATGCAGTTCCACAATGTTGAACGCAAAGAGTCTTTGAGTACCATTAATCCCTTGATGTATAACGGTGAAGATGACTGTTACAAATGCTAATTTGAGAGAAAAGGAGATTATGAAAAGGAAGAAATGGTATTGACCCTACACAGTTAGATTTCAGTTGTGTTTTTAGTTCACTGCAAGTCAAACTTTAAGATTTAGCAAGAATTATGAAGACCTCTGTTCCTGTTTTTATCACAATCGTTTTACTTGGCTTGTTAATTTTCATTAAGATGGCACAATAAATTATAAAAAGTGACAAAACTGAAATATCACAAAATGCATAAAGCCTATATCCGCAAAAGCACCAGAATTAACTTAGAAAAATCTCTGCACGGGTTTCATGTAGCGCCAATAAATATAATAGCTGAACGTCAGAGACATTTTATGTCGCATTGAAATGCTTCATATAGTTCATATTAGAACAAAGACGTTTAAACACTGACCTTGAGCACATACATACATGCGAGTACGGACAGGCACGTGCAAACTGAAGACTATTTCCCCCATCGTTTTAAATTCTTGTTATCTAGAGATGACAAGATTATGTTTCGTAAACATAATGCTGCATTTTCCAATACTGTCTTATGAATCATTTGTACTGTAATTATTCATAACGAATTCTTACTTGCTGCATGGTATAGTTTTGTTTACGTTCCAAATATATCTGTTGCTTATTCTTTATGCATATTGGTCTATCCGCTGTTTCACACCGTTTATAGTAGAGTTTATTAAAAAATTTAAGTATTCAAAAGTTCGTTTCGAAATTAATCATACACTTGACATCTTACACGAAAGAATAAAAAAGAATAAATACGAAAACGGTAAAAAATTCCAAATAAATTCAACAAACGAAATCGTGTAATTTCAGGCAATGATTCCTTGAAATGAAAAGGATCGTACAAGCTTTCCTTACGAACCTTTTACAACCTATACTATATAACGGACCAACCATTGCGAGAGTTTAGTTTAAATATGGAGCTATCGACGCATATCCTCCGTAATTGCTAATTTTGTTGAGACAAAACATGCAGTTTTATAGCAAATTTAGGCAAATATTTAGCCAATGTAAGTTTGCACACTTTGTAGCAGTTTTAAATCTCCTTAAAAAGTTGAAACGAACAATGTAATTATACAGCATTTCTTCATAAAAAACCCAAACTAACTATTTTGTATACTGCACTTCAAATGTTGAGCGTTACTAACAGGTTTATGCATGGCTGTAAATTAAACGTCTGCACGTATGGGTCTGTTTATATCAAAACGTTAATTAGAGTTGAAATGAATGATCATGATTCACAGCATTGTTCAAACAATGCAATTCCACAATGTTGACCGCTAAGAGTCTTTAAGTAGTTTAACAAGTACCATTAATCTTTTGACGTATACGTAACGGTCAAGATGACTGTTACATGCTAATTGAAAGAAAAGGAGACTATAAAAGGGAAGAAATGGTATTGAGACGACACAGTTACATTTCAGTTGTGTTTTTAGTTCACTGCAAGTCAAACTTTAGATTAAGCAAAATTATGAAGACCTCTGTACCTGTTTTTATCACAATCGTTTTACTTGGTTGGCCTGTGTGTTTAGTAAGTACTTTTGAATTTTACTTTAATACCAGGTGCGGTTTTGCATGAGCTAGAAGGGAAGCGACAAAATCTTTAGTGATTTAGACACACTATAGAATAAAGTCATTTTTCAATTCTTTTCATAATCAAGTTGCCAGTCGTGTTGCGACTGAAAGATATTCCAGTATCTTGAACTAATTGTTTTTAAAATAATTACTAAATAAACTTTTCATTTGATCGCGATCATTTGACAAATATATTTTTATTCATACTTTTTTAGCAGCTCATCCTCGCAATGGTAAAGTGTATGATGCGATTTCTCCGACAATGAACTGATGAAACGTGATGCAGGTTATTATTACTCCTTACTAAACCTATGTATAAACAGAAACAATGACACATCACAAGATAAATGCCACTTCAATACGATCATTCTCATATTAAACAAAGTTTGTGACTAAGACCGTAAGAGTTACATTAAGTAGAGACTAGTGCATATGAAACGTTTTCCTTGGAAACATCGTATTAGCCATCACGAGTTAGCCCTATCTTGTAATGTACAGTGAATATTGCACATGGCATGCCTTTAGTCTCTCGACGAAATGCCGTCTCATGTGTAATACCTTACAAGCGGACTTCATTAGTAGCTATATATCGTTACGTCATTTATCATAACATTATCGCAGACACTTTCTATATTAAAAATTTTAGGCAGAGTGCAACACACAGGTATTCTATAAAGGCAGACGCGTCATACACAGATTAGATTGTGGTTATTATGGAATAAACCGGGCACAATGTCAATCATATGGCTGTTGTTTTGACAGTAAAAACGATGGCAATATAACTGCTTTTCAAGGTACGAAGAACCACAACATTCAACCATGAATATTTTATCTTTATCGATACATCTCATATTCCCCATTGCTCTTAGCAATAAAACACAACAACAGGTGTGGTACACTTCAGTACGGCATTCTACAATACAGTAGGGTAAAATATAGTACCCAAAAATATGTTAAACTCCTTTTAATAACATCGCTTTCTTGGTCTTTACTTAGAAATATCGGACCTCTGTCTTTTTGTACAAGCCTCGTACTAATGGCTCGGTCTGTACAAAAGACCTCGATCCGATTATTTCTCCGTAAAACCATGCGCTCGATTATTAAGGGCTTGGTAATAAAAATAACCTCTTTGTTATCTCAGGCCAGCATCAAATTCAAACCTCTTGAAATCAAATCTCAAGTATTTCTACAGAGTCTTCAACAATGTTTGTTTACCATGCATACCACCATATGTACATAACTACCACCTGTAATTCTACACAACATCTAATACATATCTTTTCTATTATAGTTCGTCAATGCACTAAAATAAAACCAGAACATCGTCTAGATTGTGGTTATCATGGAATCACAGAAAGACAATGCAGATGGAAAGGCTGCTGTTTTGATAGAAAATATAAAAACAAATTCAACTGTTTTTACCAAAGTAAGTACACATCATTTTCTTTTTTTATATTATTATATAAAACTTTAATTCAGCTTTACATAAATATAGACTTGTCTTATTTGCGTAAATTTTGCCTAGTCGTTTTTCTTTAATCATCACCCATGACATATTGTGAAATATTAATTATCAGATAGTTTGCATGACTACGTGAATTTTGATTTCAAATATACAGGACATTGCTTTAGAAAAACCTCTAACAAATAGAACAAATCATGCAGGGGATTTTTAAAGAAATCTTTCCTAGCGGCGGGGGTTATTTTTTAACAGCCTGTGATATAGCTCACTATAATTTCTTCGAACCAATTTCAAGACCGATAAGTTCGCTATATAGTTAAAAGATGCCCTGAATTAAATATTGCAGCTTAATATTCTAAATATGAGTTTGCACCAATATATATATAGGTAGTGCCTGCGATGTTGTCAAAGCAAACGAAAGAATAGATTGTGGTTGGTATGGAATAACTAAAAGCCAATGTGAAAGAAAAGGATGTTGCTACGACAAAAGTATTCTTCATGCCAAGCACTGCTTTTACAAAGGTACAGTGTTTTATGTTCCTCCTTAGTGATCGGGCATTTCAAGTTTGTTTCTCCATTTTACAGTGCAACTTAACACTTGCCTATCTGCTTTTGTCAAAACTAACCCAAGAGAGATATAAATCAAAACTAATAACAAATTGCCTATAATCTACTTCATGTAAATGAAATAGCGACATGAAACTAATTTACCTTTTCATTTTCTTTTAGGAAGTCTTTAAGTGAGGATTCTTCGTTCGCACGACGATTAATAATCTTGTAGTATAGTCGTAGTCAAATATACTCCCTTGTTATGGCATTGTTAACGTTCGTTTTTCATTAAAGTTCTATTAGTTTATGAAATGCTTGCCTATTTTGGAAGGTGACCCAGTTACAAACAAACTAAATGAAACTAAACCACAACACAAACAAAACATGAGAATTTTTCTATTTTACAAACGCGGACTTGTTTGTGAAATATAACGATCGCTTGCTTTCTTCATTTTCAAACACCAGCATTCCAATAAAGCGCCATGTTGTATTACATTAATTTGAAAGCGATGCTTAAAATGGCGACTGTAAAAGTATCTGGGCAGGTAATGAAATAAATAACAGGCTCATTACGGACTTATAAGGCCAACCTTTTGCGCAAAAAGTTGTTTTGACGGGATATTTTAGTGGAACTCAAAAGTAAAACTTTCAGACCGAAAATAGGAGTATGACATGAGTAACCTTTTTGGTCGTTTGAATATGACACTTGAGCATTCTAACATCATCAACATCAATGACGCTACCGAAAAATTCAGACGAACTTTCAAAACTTGCATTTAAACAACAAGTGGTATATAATCCCCAATATATTCACGCGTTGAAAAGTCTGTTTCGTGCAAAGTCATAACATACGAGTTTATCGTTGGAGTCTTTGCCAGGTTTCAAAGGGTTGCGCAATAATTGCAATAATTTGCATGGCCCTTGTTTGATTTTATACGCCTCAATTCAGTTTTCTCTGGCATAAATATATGGTGTCTTTAGGGTTATTTGGGTCCAGAACGACAAAATAGATTATTTGTTCACAAGTTCTGTCTTTTGATTAAATCAATCAATCCTAGTCTTGGCTATATAAAACTGCAAGATCGCTTTACACCTAATTGAAATACATCTTCAATTGTAAAACCTCTCTTTCAACTGGTATAGGACGAAACATAAATTAACACTTTCAAAAGGAGGTAATTTTCATTAAGATGGTACAATAAATTATGAAAAGTGACAAAACTGAAATATCACAAAATGCAATATCACAAAGCCTATGTCCGCAAAAGCACCAGAATTAACTTAGAAAAATCTCTGCACGGGTTTCCTGTAGGGCTAATAAATATAATAGTTGACCGTCAGAGACATTTTATGTCGCATTGAAATTCTTCATATAGTTCACATTAGAACAAAGACGTTTAACCACTGACCTTGAGCACATACATACATGCGAATACGGACAGGCACGCGCAAACTGAACACTATTTCCCCCATCGTTTTAAATTCATGTTATCTAGAGATGACAAGTTTATATTTCGTAAACATAATGCTGCATTTTCCAATACTGTCTTATAAATAACTTGTAATGTAATTATTCATAACGAACTCTTACTTGCTGCATGGTATGGTTTTGTTTACTTTCCAAATATATCTGTTGCTTATTCTTTATGCATTGGTCTATCCGCTGTTTCACACCGTTTATAGTAGAGTTTATTAAAAATTTAAGTATTCAAAAGTTCGTTGCGAAATTAGTCATACACTTGACATCTTACACGAAAGAATAAAAGAATAGCTACGAAAACTGTAAAAATTCCAAATAAATTCAACAAACGAAATCGTGTAATTTCAGGCAATGATTCCTCTTTGCTTTTCATTGCAAAATCCTTAAAATGTTGAACTCTCAAGTACTTCAAACATCAATCCCATATTGAATTGTAATGACACGTAAAACGAAGAACATCTTATGTCTTTCGAAAATGGCTGAACGTGATAAATCACAGTCTTTTCATGCAAAACCCAAACTGAAAGTATTTTCTTGACGGCGCGTTTAAAAGTTAAACCTATACTAGCTACCGACCTTCTGGGTGTAAAACCTTTGCAAGTATCGGAAGGTTTACAAATGTAAAAACGTTGACTAGAAATGACATGTATCAGATCATGAATTCACAATGTCGAACAATACCGTTGCACATTGTTGCACATAAAAAAGTTTTATTGTTTAGCTCAATTATTATTTGATTAAAATAACAGTCAAATTAAAATAATAAAGGAAGAAAAGCTATTCAACCGACACAGTCAAATTTCAGTTGTGTGTTCAGTTCACTGCAAGTGAAACAGAGATTTAGCTACAATCATGAAGAGGATCGTACTAGCTTTCATTACGAACTTTTTACAACCTATAACTATATAACGGACTAACCATTGCAAGAGTTTCGTTTAAAGATGGAGCTATCGACGCATATCCTCCGTAATTGCTAATTTAGTTGAGACAAAACATGCAGTTTTATAGCAAATTTAGGCAAATATTTAGCTAATGTATATTTGCACACTTTGTAATAATTTTAAATCTCCTTAAAAAGTTGAAACGAACAATGTAATTATACAGCATTTCTTCATAAAAAACCCAAACTAACTATTTTGTATACTGCACTTCAAATGTTGAGCGTTACTAACAAGTTTATGCATGGCTGTAAAGTTAAACGTCTGCACGTATGGGTCTGTTTATATCAAAACGTTAATTAGAGTTGAAATGAATGATCCTGATTCACAGCATTGTTAAAACAATGCAGTTCCACAATGTTGAACGCAGAGTCTTTGAGTACCATTAATCCCTTGATGTATAACGGTCAAGATGACTGTTACAAATGCTAATTTGAGAGAAAAGGAGACTATGAAAAGGAAAGAAATGGTATTGACCCTACACAGTTAGATTTCAGTTGTGTTTTAGTTCACTGCAAGTCAAACTTTAAATTTAGCAAAATTATGAAGACCTCTGTTCCTGTTTTATCACAATCGTTTTACTTGCTTGTTAATTTTCATTAAGATGGCACAGTTATAAAAGTGACAAAACTGAAATATCACAAAATGCATAAAGCCTATATCCGCAAAAGCACCTGAATTAACTTAAAAAAATCTCTGCACGGGTTTCCAGTTGGGCCAATAAAAATAATAGCTGAACGTCAGAGACATTTTATGTCGCATTGAAATGCATCATATAGTTCACATTAGAACAAAGACGTTTAACCACTGACCTTGAGCACATACATACATGCGAGTACGGACATGCACGTGCAAACTGAACTATTTCCCCATCGTTTTAAATTCATGTTATCTAGAGATGACAAGTTTATATTTCGTAAACATAATGCTGCATTTTCCAATACTGTCTTATAAATCATTTGTAATGTAATTATTCATAACGAACTCTTACTTGCTGCATGGTATAGTTTTCTTTACGTTCCAAATATATCTGTTGCTTATTCTTTATGTACATTGTTCTATCTGCTGTTTCACAACGTTTATAGTAGAGTTTATTAAAAAATTTAAGTATTCAAAAGGTCGTTTCGAAACTAATCATACACTTGACATCTTACACGAAAGAATAAAAAAGAATAAATACGAAAACGGTTTAAAATTCCAAATAAATTCAACAAACGAAATCGTGTAATTTCAAGCAATGATTCCTTGAAATGAAAAGGATCGTACCAACTTTCCTACGAACCTTTACAACCTATAATATATAACGGACCAACCATTGCGAGAGTTTAGTTTAAATATGGAGCTGTCGACGCATATCCTCCGTAATTGCTATTTTGTTGAGACAAAACATGCAGTTTTATAGCAAATTTAGGCAAATATTTAGCCAATGTAAGTTTGCACACTTTGTAACAGTTTTAAATCTCCTAAATAGTTGAAACGAACAATGTAATTATACAGCATTTCTTCATAAAAACCCAAACCTATTTTGTATACTGTACTTCAAATGTTGAGCGTTACTAACAAGTTTATGCATGGCTGTAAATTAAACGTCTGCACGTATGGGTCTGTTTATATCAAAACGTTAATTAGAGTTGAAATGAATGATCATGATTCATTGTTCAAACAATGCAGTTCCACAATGTTGACCGCTAAGAGTCTTTAAGTAGTTTAACAAGTACCATTAATCTTTTGACGTATACGTAACGGTCAAGATGACTGTTACAAATGCTAATTTGAAAGAAAAGGAGAATATAAAAGGGAAGAAATGGTATTGAGACGACACAGTTACACTTCAGTTGTGTTTTTAGTTCACTGCAAGTCAAACTTTAAGATTAAGCAAGAATTATGAAGACCTCTGTACCTGTTTTATCACATCGTTTTACTTGGATTGGCCTGTGTGTTTGGTAAGTACTTTGAATTTTACTTTATTGCAGGTGCGGAAACCGCTTGAGCTAGAAGGGTAGCGACAAAATCTTTAGTGATTTAGACACACTATAGAATAAAGTCATTTTTCAATTCTTTTCATAATCAAGTTGCCAGTCGTGTTGCGACTAAAAGATATTCCAGTATCTTGAACTAATTGTTTTAAAATAATTAGTAAATAATCTTTTCATTTGATCGTGATCATTTGACAAATATATTTTTATTCATACTTTTTTAGCAGCTCATCTTCGCCATGGTAAAGTGTATGATGCGATTCTCTCCGACAATGAACTGATGAAACGTGATGCAGGTTATTATTACTCCTTACTAAACCTACCTGTACAAACAGGAAACAATGACACATCACAAGATAAATGCCACTTCAATACGATCATTCTCATATTAAACAAAGTTTGTGACTAAGACCGTAAGAGTTACATTAAGTAGAGAGACTAATGCAGATGAAACGTTTTCCTTGGAAATATCGTATTGGCCATCACGAGTTAGCCCTATCTTGTAATGTACAGTGAATATTGCACACATTAAGAATGCGCTTTTGTCTCTCCACGAAATGCCGTCTACATGTGTAATACCTTACAAGCGGACTTCATTAGTACCTATATATCGTTACGTCATTTATCTTAACATTATCGCAAACACTTTTTATATTGAAATATTTTAGGCAAGTGCCCCGTAAAGGGGCTATTACTTATACTTGTGGGAAAACAGTTCATAAACAGATTAGATTGTGGTTATAGTGGTATAAACCGGGCAACATGTGAATCAAATGGCTGTTGCTTTGACAGTACAAATCGATGGCAATATAACTGCTTTTTCAAAGGTACGAAGAACCACAACATTCAACCATGAATATTGTATCTTTGTCGATAAACATCTCATATTCCCCATTGCTCTTAGCAATAAAACACAACATCACAGTGTGGTACACTACAGTACGGCATTCAACAAAAAGTAGGGCAAAATATAGTACCCAGAATATGTTAAACTCCTTTTAATATCGCTTTCTCGGTCTTTACTTAGAAATATCGGACCTCTGTCTTTTTGTATAAACCTCGTACTAATGCTCGGTCTGTACAAAGACCTCGGTCGTTATTTCTCCGTAAAACACTGCGCTCAGTTATTAAGGGCTTGGTAATAAAAGTAACCTCTTTGTTATCTCAGGCAGCATCAAATCAAACCTCTTGAAATCAAATTTCAAGTCTTTCTACAGAGTCTTCAACAATGTTTGTTTACCATGCACCATGTGTGTACATAACACCTGTAATTCTACACAACATCTAATACATATTTTTCTATTATAGTTCGTCAATGCAAGAAAATAAAACCAGAACATCGTCTAAATTGTGGTTATGCAGGAATCACAGAAAGACAATGCAGATGGAAAGAATGCTGTTATGACAGAACATATAATGACAAATTCAACTGTTTTTACCATAGTAGGTACACATCATTTTCTTTTTTTATATTATTATATAAAACTTTAATTCAGCTTTACATAAATATAGACTTGTCGGCTATTTGCGTAAATTTTGCCTAGTCGTTTTTCTTTAATCATCACCCATGACATATTGTGAAATATTAATTATCAGATAGTTTGCATGACTACGTGAATTTTGATTTCTAATATACAGGACATTGCTTAAAAAAACCTCTAACAAATAGAACAAATCATGCAGGGCATTTTTAAAGAAATCTTTATACTAGCGGCCGGGATTATTTTTTAACAGCCTGTGATATAGCTCACTATAATTTCTTGAACCAATTTCGAACCTATATGTCACAACTAGTAATCAAAACCAATCTTTACCGTGCATTAACTATGATAATTGATAAAATCAAAGTTCATATGCTGTAGTAAGCGTATGGCCTAAGTTAATTCCCAATGTAGCTATAGAGTTAAAAGATGCACTGAAACAAATATTCCAGCAATATTCTAAATATGAGTTTGCACCAATATATATATAGGTAGTGCCTGCGATGTTGTCAAAGCAAACGAAAGAAAGATTGTGGTTGGAATGGAATAACTAAAGCCAATGTGAAAGTAAAGATGTTGCTACGATAGAAGTATTCCTAATGCCTACAACTGCTTTACAAGGTACAGTGTTTTATGTTCCTCTTTAGTGATTGGGCATTTCAAGCTTCTTTCTCCATTTTACAGTGCAAGTCAACACTTGCCTATCTGCTCTTCACAAAACTACCCCAAGAAAGATATAAATCAAAACTAATAACAAATGGCCTATAATCTACTTCATGTAAATAAATTGGCGACATGAAACTAATTTACCTTTTCATTTTCTTTTAGGAAGTCTTTAAGTGAAGATTCTTCGTTTGCACGACGATTAATAATCTTGTAGTATAGTCGTAGTCAAATATACTCATGTCATGGCATTGTTAACGTTCGTTTTTTATTAAAGTTCTATTAGTTTATGAAATGTTTGCCTTTTTTGGAAAGGTGTCGCAATTTTCAAACAAACTAAATGAAACTAAACCACAAATCCACAAAACACAAACATGAGAATTTTTTTTCTATTTCACAAACAGCGGACTTGTTTGAAATAACATACATCGCTTGCATTCTTCATTTTCACAAACACCAGCATTCCAATTAAGCGCCATGTTGTATTAGTTTCATTTGAAAGCGATGCTTAAAATGGCGACTGTGAAAGTATATGGGCAGGTAATGAAGTAAATAACAGGCTCATTACGGCTTATAAGGCCAACCTTTTGCACACAAAGTTGCTTTCACGGGATATTTTAGTTGAACTCAAAAGTAAAACTTTCAGACCAAAAATTGGAGTATGACATGACTAACCTTCTTTGTTCGTTTGAATATGACACTTGAGCATTCCAACATCACCAACATCCATGACGCTACCGCAAAATTCAGACAATCTTTCAAAACTTGCATTTAAACATCAAGTGGCATATAATCCCCAATATATTCACGCGTTGAAAAGTCTGTTTCGTGCAAAGTCATAACATACGAGCTTATCGTTGAGAGTCTTTGCCAGGTTTCTCAGGTTACGCAATACTTGTATGTGACGTTAAAAATGGTAAGACTTTTCTTCTTGAATCTATTTGTTTATATGTTGACGTTCGTCCATGTTTGAATTACTTTTACTTGCGTCAACTTAAATCAAAACATTTCTGACTTGCATGGCCCTTGTTTAAATTTATACGCCTCCAATTCATTTTCCTCTGGCATAAATAATGGGTGTCATTAGGGTTATTGGGTCCTGAACTAATAAAAAATTTGTTCAGAAGTTCTGTTTTGATTAAATCAATCAACCCTAGTCTTGGCTATATAAAACTGCAAATCGCTACACCTAATTGAAATACATCTTCAATTGTAAAACCTCTTTCAACTGGTATAGGACCAAACATAAATTAACATTTCAAAACGAGGTAATTTTCATTAAGATGGTACAATAAATTATAAAAAGTGACAAAACTGAAATATCACAAAATGCAATAAATATCACAAAGCCTATGTCCGCAAAAGCACCAGAATTAACTTAGAAAAATCTCTGCACGGGTTTCCCAGGGCTAATAAATATAATAGTTGACCGTCAGAGACATTTTATGTCGCATTGAAATGCTTCATATAGTTCACATTAGAACAAAGACGTTTAACCACTGATCTTGAGCACATACATACCGTGTGCGGACATGCACTACAAACTGAACACTATTTCCCCCATCGTTTTAAATTCATGTTATCTAGAGATGACAAGTTTATGTTTTGTAAACATGTTGGTGCATTTTCCAATACTGTCTTATAAATAACTTGTAGTGTAATTAGTCATATCGAACTCCTGCTTGCTGCATGGTATAGATTTGTTTACGTCCCAAATATATCTGTTGCTTATTCTTTATGCACATTGGTCTATCCGCTGTTTCACGCCGTTTATAGTAGAGTTTATTCAAAACTTTAAGTATTCAAAAGTTCATTGCGAAATTAGTCATACACTTGACATCTTACACGAAAGAATAAAAAGGAATAGCTACGAAAACTGTAAAAAATTCCAAATAAATTCAACAAACGAAATCGTGTAATTTCAGGCAATGATCCTCTTTGCTTTTTCATTGCAAAAATCCTTCAAAATGTTGAACTCTCAAGTACTTCAAATATCAATCCCATATTGAATTGTAATGACACGCTAAAATCGAAGAACATCTTATGTCTTTCGAAAATGGCTGAACGTGATAAATCACAGTCTTTTCATGCAAAACCCAAACTAAAAGTATTTTCTTGACAGCGCGTTTAAAAGTTAAACCTATACTAGCTACCGAGCTTCTGGGTGTAAAACTTTTGCAAGTATCGGAAGGTTTACAAATGTAAAAACGTTGACTGGAAGTGACATGTATCAGATCATGAATTCACAATGTCGAACAATACCGTTGCACATTGTTGCACATAAAAAAGTTTTATTGTTTAGCTCCAATAATCATTTGACTTAAAATAACAGTCAAATTCAATTAATAAAGGAAGAAAAGCTATTCAACCGACACAGTCTAATTTCAGTTGTGTGTTCAGTTCACTGCAAGTGAAACAGAGATTTAGCTACAATCATGAAGAGGATCGTACTAGCTTTCATTACGAACTTTTTACAACCTATAACTATATAACGGACCAACCATTGCAAGAGTTTAGTTTAAATATGGAGCTATCGACGCATATCCTCCGTAATTGCTAATTTAGTTGAGACAAAACATGCAGTTTTATAGCAAATTTAGGCAAATATTTAGCCAATGTATATTTGCACACTTTGTAATAATTTTATATCTCCCTAAAAAGTTGAAACGAACAATGTAATTATACAGCATCTCTTCATAAAAAACCCAAACTAACTATTTTGTATACTGCACTTCAAATGTTGAGCGTTACTAAAAAGTTTCTGCATGGCTGTAAATTAAACGTCTGCACGTATGGGTCTGTTTATATCAAAACGTTAATTAGAGTTGAAATGAATGATCATGATTCACAGCATTGTTGAAACAATGCAGTTCCATAATGTTGACTGCAAAGAGTCCTCAGGTAGTTTGACGAGTACCATTAGTCTCTTGACGTATACGTAACGGTGAAGATGACTGTTACAAATGCTAATTTGAGAGAAAAGGAGACTATGAAAAGGAAGAAATGGTATTGAGACTACACAGTTAGATTTCAGTTGTGTTTTTAGTTCACTGCAAGTCAAACTTTATAATTTAGCAAGAATTATGAAGACCTCTGTTCCTGTTTTTATCACAATCGTTTTACTTGGCTTGGCAATTTACATTAAAAGTGGCACAATAAATTATAAAAAGTGACA
Organism: Xenia sp. Carnegie-2017; assembly: GCF_021976095.1. Lineage (NCBI taxonomy): Eukaryota > Metazoa > Cnidaria > Anthozoa > Malacalcyonacea > Xeniidae > Xenia > Xenia sp. Carnegie-2017. The sequence continues at coordinate 7,969,980 of NW_025813481.1, forward strand.
AAACTGAAATATCACAAAATGCATAAAGCCTATATTCGCAAAAGCACCAGAATTAACTTAGAAAAATCTCTGCACGGGTTTCATGTAGCGCCAATAAATATAATAGCTGAACGTCAGAGACATTTTATGTCGCATTGAAATGCATCATATAGTTAACATTAGAACAAAGACGTTTAAACACCGACATTGAGCACATACATACATGCGTGTGCGGACATGCACGTGCAAACTGAACACTATTTCCCCCATCGTTATGTAGAGATGACAAGATTATCTTTCGTAAACATTTTGGTGCATTTTCCAATACTGTCTTATAAATAATTTTAGTTGTGTGTTCAGTTCACTGAAAGTGAAACAGAGATTTAGCTACAATCATGAAGAGTATCGTACTAGCTTTCATTACGAACTTTTTACAACCTATAACTATATAACGGACCAACCATTGCAAGAGTTTCGTTTAAAGATGGAGCTATCGACGCATATCCTCCGTAATTGCTAATTTAGTTGAGACAAAACATGCAGTTTTATAGCAAATTTAGGCAAATATTTAGCTAATGTATATTTGCACACTTTGTAATAATTTTAAATCTCCCTAAAAAGTTGAAACGAACAATGTAATTATACAGCATTTCTTCATAAAAAACCCAAACTAACTATTTTGTATACTGCACTTCAAATGTTGAGCGTTACTAACAAGTTTCTGCATGGCTGTAAGTTAAACGTCTGCACGTATGGGTCTGTTTATATCAAAACGTTAATTAGAGTTGAAATGAATGATCATGATTCACAGCATTGTTGAAACAATGCAGTTCCATAATGTTGACTGCAAAGAGTCCTCAGGTAGTTTGACGAGTACCATTAATCTCTTGACGTATACGTAACGGTGAAGATGACTGTTACAAATGCTAATTTGAGAGAAAAGGAGACTATGAAAAGGAAGAAATGGTATTGAGACTACACAGTTAGATTTCAGTTGTGTTTTTAGTTCACTGCAAGTCAAACTTTATAATTTAGCAAGAATTATGAAGACCTCTGTTCCTGTTTTTATCACAATCGTTTTACTTGACTTGGCAATTTACATTAAAAGTGGCACAATAAATTATAAAAAGTGACAAAACTGAAATATCACAAAATGCATAAAGCCTATATCTGCAAAAGCACCTGAATTAATTTAAGAAAATCTCTGCACGGGTTTCCAGTAGGGCCAATAAAAATAATAGCTGAACGTCAGAGACATTTTATGTCGCATTGAAATGCATCATATAGTTAACATTAGAACAAAGACGTTTAAACACCGACATTGAGCACATACATACATACATGCGTGTGCGGACATGCACGCGCAAACTGAACACTATTTCCCCCATCGTTATCTAGAGATGACAAGATTATCTTTCGTAAACATGTTGGTGCATTTTCCAATACTGTCTTATAAATAACTTGTAATGTAATTAGTCATATCGAACTCCTGCTTGCTGCATGGTATAGTTTGTTTACATTCCAAATATATCTTTGCTTATTCTTTATGCATATTGGTCTATCCGCTGTTTCACACCGTTTATAGTAGAGTTTATTAAAAAGTTTAAGTATTCAAAGGTCGTTGCAAAATTAGTCATACCTTGATATCTTACACGAAAGAATAAAAAGAATAGCAACCAAAACTGTGAAAATTCCAAATAAATTCAACAAACGAAATCGTGTAATTTCAGGCAATGATTCCTCGTTGCTTTTCATTGCAAAATCCTTCAAAATGTTGAACTCTTAAGTACTTCAAACATCAATCCCATAATGAATGTAATGACACGCTAAAATCGAAGAACATCTTATGTCTTTCGAAAATAGCTGAACGTGATAAATCACAGTCTTTCATGCAAAACAAACTAAAGTATTTTCTTGACGCGTTTAAAAGTTAAACCTATACTAGCTACCGAGCTTCTGGGTGTAAAACGTTTGCAAGTATCGGAAGGTTTACAAATGTAAAAACGTTGACTAGAAGTGACATGTATCAGATCATGAATTCACAATGTCGAACAATACCGTTGCACATTGTTGCACATAAAAAAGTTTTATTGTTTAGCTCAATTATCATTTGACTTAAAATAACAGTCAAATTAAAATAATAAAGGAAGAAAAGCTATTCAACCGACACAGTCAAATTTCAGTTGTGTGTTCAGTTCACTGCAAGTGAAACAGAGATTTAGCTACAATCATGAAGAGTATCGTACTAGCTTTCAATACGAACTTTTTACAACCTATAACTATATAACGGACCAACCATTGCAAGAGTTTCGTTTAAAGATGGAGCTATCGACGCATATCCTCCGTAATTGCTAATTTAGTTGAGACAAAACATGCAGTTTTATAGCAAATTTAGGCAAATATTTAGCTAATGTATATTTGCACACTTTGTAATAATTTTAAATCTCCTAAAAGTTAGAAACGAACAATGTAATTATACAGCATTTCTTCATAAAAACCAAACTAACTATTTTTTATACTGCACTTCAAATGTTGAGCGTTACTAACAAGTTTCTGCATGGCTGTAAGTTAAACGTCTGCGTATGGGTCTGTTTATATCAAAACGTTAATTAGAGTTGAAATGAATGATCCTGATTCACAGCATTGTTAAAACAATGCAGTTCCACATGTTGAACGCAGAGTCTTTGAGTACCATTAATCCCTTGATGTATAACGGTCAAGATGACTGTTACAAATGCTAATTTGAGAGAAAAGGAGATTATGAAAAGAAAGAGTATTGACCCTACACAGTTAGATTTCAGTTGTGTTTTAGTTCACTGCAAGTCAAACTTTAAGATTGCAAAATTATGAAGACCTCTGTTCCTGTTTTATCACAATCGTTTTACTTGGCTTGTTAATTTTCATTAAGATGGCACAATAAATTATAAAAGTGACAAAACTGAAATATCACAAAATGCATAAAGCCTATATCTGCAAAAGCACCTGAATTAACTTAAAAATCTCTGCACGGGTTTCAGTAGGGCCAATAAAAATAATAGCTGAACGTCAGAGACATTTTATGTCGCATTGAAATGCATCATATAGTTCATATTAGAACAAAGACGTTTAACACCGACATTGAGCATACATACATGCGTGTGCGGACATGCACGTGCAAACTGAACACTATTTCCCCCATCGTTATCTAGAGATGACAAGATTATCTTTCGTAAACATGTTGGTGCATTTTCCAATACTGTCTTATAAATAACTTGTAATGTAATTAGTCATATCGAACTCCTGCTTGCTGCATGGTATAGTTTTGTTTACGTTCCAAATATATCTGTTGCTTATTCTTTATGCACATTGGTCTATCCGCTGTTTCCACGTTTATAGTAGAGTTTATTAAACAATTTAAGTATTCAAAGGTCGTTGCAAAATTAGTCATACACTTGATATCTTACACGAAAGAATAAAAGAATAGCAACAAAACTGTGAAAAATTCCAAATAAATTCAACAAACGAAATCGTGTAATTTCAGGCAATGATTCCTCGTTGCTTTTCATTACAAAATCCTTCAAAATGTTGAACTCTTAAGTACTTCAAACATCAATCCCATAATGAATTGTAATGACACGCTAAAACGAAGAACATCTTATGTCTTTCGAAAATGGCTGAACGTGATAAATCACAGCCTTTTCATAAAATCCAAACTGAAAGTATTTTCTCGTGAACGTTCAAAAAGTTAAACCTATACTAGCTACCGAGCTTCTGGGTGTAAAACGTTTGCAGTATCGGAAGGTTTACAAATGTAAAACGTTGACTAGAAGTGACATGTATCAGATCATTAATTCACAATGTCGAACAATACCGTTGCACATTGTTGCACATAAAAAAGTTTTATTGTTTAGCTCAATTATCATTTGACTTAAAATAACAGTCAAATTAAAATAATAAAGGAAGAAAAGCTATTCAACCGACACAGTCAAATTTCAGTTGTGTGTTCAGTTCACTGCAAGTGAAACAGAGATTGCTACAATCATGAAGAGGATCGTAGTAGCTTTCATTACGAACTTTCGGGTTGGTTTGGTGGGACGTTGAGACAAAACATGCAGTTTTATAGCAATTTAGGCAAATATTTAGCCAATGTATATCTGCACACTTTGTAATAATTTTAATCTCCTAAAAAAGTTGAAACGAACAATGTAATTATACAGCATCTCTTCATAAAAGCCAAACTAACTATTTTGTATACTGCACTTCAAATGTTGAGCGTTACTAACAAGTTTATGCATGGCTGTAAATTAAACGTCTGCACGTATGGGTCTGTTTATATCAAAACGTTAGTTAGAGTTGAAATGAATGATCATGATTCACAGCATTGTTAAAACAATGCAGTTCTACAATGTTGACCGCAAAGAGTCTTCAAGTCGTCAAGATGACTGTTACAAATGCTAATTTGAGAGAAAAGGAGACTATGAAAAGGAAGAAATGGTATTGAGACGACACAGTTACATTTCAGTTGTGTTTTTAGTTCACTGCGTCAAACTTTATAATTTAGCAAGAATTATGAAGACCTCTGTTCCTGTTTTCATCACAATCGTTTTACTTGGCTGTTACTTTTCATTAAGATGGCACAATAAATTATAAAAAGTGACAAAACTGAAATATCACAAAATGCATAAAGCCAATATCCGCAAAAGCACCTGAATTAACTTAAAAACAATCTGCTTTGGGTTTCCTGTAGGGCCAATAAATGTAATAGCTGAACGTCAGACATTTTATGTCGCACTGAAATGCATCATATAGTTCACATTAGGAACAAAGACGTTTAACCACTGACCTTGAGCACATACATACATGCGAGTACGGACATGCACGTGCAAACTGAACACTATTTCCCCCATCGTTTTAAATTCTTGTTATCTAGAGATGACAAGTTTATATTTCGTAAACATAATGCTGCATTTTCCAATACTGTCTTATGAATCATTTGTACTGTAATTATTCATAACGAATTCTTACTTGCTGCATGGTATAGTTTTGTTTACGTTCCAAATATATCTGTTGCTTATTCTTTGTACATTGGTCTATCCGCTGTTTCACACGTTTATAGTAGAGTTCATTAAAAAATTTAAGTATTCAAAAGTTCGTTTCGAAACTAATCATACACTTGACATCTTACACGAAAGAATAAAAAAGAATAGCAACGAAAACGGTAAAAAATTCCAAATAAATTCAACAAACGAAATCGTGTAATTTCAGGCAATGATTCCTTGAAATGAAAAGGATCGTACAAGCTTTCCTTACGAGCCTTTTACAACCTATACTATATAACGGACCAACCATTGCGAGAGTTTAGTGTAAATATGGAGCTATCGACGCATATCCTCCGTAATTGCTAATTTTGTTGAGACAAAACATGCAGTTTATATGCAAATTTAGGCAAATATTTAGCCAATGTAAGTTTGCACACTTTGTAACAGTTTTAAATCTCCTAAAAGTTGAAATGAACAATGTAATTATACAGCATTTCTTCATAAAAACCAAACTAACTATTTTGTATACTGTACTTCAAATGTTGAGCGTTACTAACAGGTTTATGCATGGCTGTAAATTAAACGTCTGCACGTATGGGTCTGTTTATATCAAAACGTTAATTAGAGTTGAAATGAATGATCATGATTCACAGCATTGTTCAAACAATGCAATTCCACAATGTTGACCGCTTAGAGTCCTTAAGTAGTTTAACAAGTACCATTAATCTTTTGACGTATACGTAACGGTCAAGATGACTGTTACAAATGCTAATTTGAAAAAGAAAAGGAGACTATAAAAGGAAGAAATGGTATTGAGACGACACAGTTACATTTCAGTTGTGTTTTAGTTCACTGCAAGTCAAACTTTAAGATTAAGCAAGAATTATGAAGACCTCTGTACCTGTTTTATCACAATCGTTTTACTTGGATTGGCCTGTGTGTTTGGTAAGTACTTTTGAATTTTACTTTAATATCAGAGTGCGGTTTTGCATGAGCTAGAAGGGTAGCGACAAAAATCTTTAGTGATTTAGACACACTATAGAATAAAGTCATTTTCAATTCTTTTCATAATCAAGTTGCCAGTCGTGTACCGACTGAAAGATATTCAGTATCTTGAACTAATTGTTTTTAAAATAATTAGTAAATAAACTTTTCATTTGATCGTGATCATTTGACAAATGTATTTTTATTCATACTTTTTTAGCAGCTCATCCTCGCAATGGTAAAGTGTATGATGCGATTTTCTCCGACAATGAACTGATGAAACGTGATGCAGGTTATTATTACTCCTTACTAAACCTACCTGTATAAACAGGAAACAATGACACATCACAAGATAAATGCCACTTCAATACGATCATTCTCATATTAAACAAAGTTTGTGACTAAGACCGTAAGAGTTACATTAAGTAGAGACTAGTGCATATGAAACGTTTTCCTTGGAAACATCGTATTGGCCATCACGAGTTAGCCCTATCTTGTAATGTACAGTGAATATTGCACATTAAGCATGCGCTTTAGTCTCTCGACGAAATGCCGTCTACATGCGTAATACCTTACAAGCGGACTTCATTAGTAGCCTATATATCGTTACGTCATTTATCATAACATTATCGCAGACACTTTCTATATTAAAATTTTGGCAGAACACACAGGTATTCTATAAAGGCAGACGCGTCATACACAGATTAGATTGTGGTTATTATGGAATAAACCGGGCAAAATGTCAATCATATGGCTGTTGTTTTGACAGTAGAAAACGATGGCAATACAACTGCTTTTCAGGTACGAAGAACCACAACATTCAACCATGAATATTTTATCTTTATCGATACATCTCATATTTTCCCCATTGCTCTTAGCAATAAAACACAACAACACAGTGTGGTACACTTCAGTATGGCATTCTACAATACAGTAGGGTAAAATATAGTACCCAAAAATATGTTAAACTCCTTTTAATAACATCGCTTTCTTGGTCTTTACTGAAATATCGGACCTCTGTCTTTTGTACAAGCCTCGTACTAATGGCTTGGTCTGTACAAAAGACCTCGGTCCGTTATTTCTCCGTAAAACCACGCTTCAGTTATTAAGGGCTTGGTAATAAAATAACCTCTTTGTTATCTCAGGCCAGCATCAAATTCAAACCTCTTGAAATCAAATTTCAAGTATTTCTACAGAGTCTTCAACAATGTTTGTTTACCATGCATACCACCATATGTACATAACTACCACCTGTAATTCTACACAACATCTAATACATATCTTTTTCTATTATAGTTCGTCAATGCACTAGAATAAAACCAGAACATCGTCTAGATTGTGGTTATTATGGAATCACAGAAAAGACAATGCAGATGGAAGGCTGCTGTTATGATAGAAAATATAAAAACAAATTCAACTGTTTTACCAAAGTAAGTACACATCATTTTTCTTTTTTTATATATTATTATATAAACTTTAATTCAGCTTTACATAAATATAGACTTGTCGGCTATTTGCGTAAATTTTTGCCTAGTCGTTTTCTTTAATCATCACCCATGACATATTGTGAAATATTAATTATCAGATAGTTTGCATGACTACGTGAATTTTGATTTCAAAATATACAGGACATTGCTTTAGAAAAACTCTAACAAATAGAACAAATCATGCAGGGATTTTAAAGAAATCTTTCCTAGCGGCGGGGTTATTTTTAACAGCCTGTGATATAGCTCACTATAATTTCTTCGAACCAATTTCAAGACCGATAAGTTCGCTATATAGTTAAAAGATGCCCTGAAATAAATATTGCAGCTTAATATTCTAAATATGAGTTTGCCTAATATGTATATATAGAGTGAATTGCTGCGATGTTGTCAAAGCAAACGAAAAGAATAGATTGTGGTTGGTATGGAATAACTAAAGCCAATGTGAAAGAAAAGGATGTTGCTACGATAAAAGTATTCTTCATGCCAAGCACTGCTTTTACAAAGGTACAGTGTTATATGTTCCTCCTTAGTGATCGGGCATTTCAAGCTTGTTTCTCCATTTTACAGTGCAACCTTGCATATCTGCTTTTGACAAAACTACCCCAAGAGAGATATAAATCAAAACTAATAACAAATTGCGTATAATCCACTTCATGTAAATGAAATAGCGACATGAAACTAATTTACCTTTTCATTTTCTTTTAGGAAGTCTTTAAGTGAGGATTCTTCGTTCGCACGACGATTAATAATCTTGTAGTATAGTCGTAATCAAATATACTCCCATGTCATGGCATTGTTAACGTTCGTTTTTCATTAAAGTTCAATGGTTTATGAAATGTTTGCCTATTTTGGAAAGGTGTCCCAATTCACAAAACAAACTAAATGAAACTAAACCACAACTCCGCAAACCACAAACGAGAATTTTTTTCTATTTACAAACAGCGGACTTGTTTGTGAAATATAACATTCATCGCTTGCTTTCTTCACAATACCAACATTCCAATAAAGCGCCATGTTGTATTACATTAATTTGAAAGCGATGCTTAAAATGGCGACTGTAAAAGTATCTGGGCAGGTAATGAAATAAATAACAGGCTCATTACACGGACTTAGAACAACCTTTTGCGCAAAAAGTTGTTTTGACGGGATATTTTAGTGAGAACTCAAAAGTAAAACTTTCAGACCGAAGAAAATAAGTATGACATGAGTAACCTTTTGGTCGTTTGAATATGAACTTGAGCATTCTAACATCATCAACATCCATGACGCTACCGAAAATTCAGACGAACTTTCAAAACTTGCATTTAAACAACAAGTGGTATATAATCCCCAATATATTCACGCGTTGAAAAGTCTGTTTCGTGCAAAGTCATAACATACGGTTTATCGTTTGGAGTCTTTGCCAGGTTTCAAAGGGTTGCGCAATAATTGCAATAATTGCATGGCCTTGTTTTGATTTTATACGCCTCCAATTCAGTTTTTCTCTGGCATAAATATATGGGTGTCTTTAGGGTTATTTGGGTCCAGAACTACAAAATAGAGTATTTGTTCACAAGTTCTGTCTTTGATTAAATCAATCAATCCTAGTCTTGGCTATATAAAACTGCAAGATCGCTACACCTAATTGAAATACATCTTCAATTGTAAAACCTCTCTTTCAACTGGTATAGGACGAAACATAAATTAACACTTTCAAAAGGAGGTAATTTTCATTAAGATGGTACAATAAATTATGAAAAGTGACAAAACTGAAATATCACAAAATGCAATATCACAAAGCCTATGTCTGCAAAAGCACAAAATTAACAAAAAATCTCTGCACGGGTTTCCTGTGAGATAATAAATATAATAGCTTAACGTCAGAGACATTTTATGAACATTAGAACAAAGACGTTTAACCACTGATCTTGAGCACATACATAAATGCGAGTGCGGACATGCACGCTTATAAACTGACATTATTTCCCCATCGTTTTAAATTCATGTTATCTAGAGATGACAAAGTATATTTCGTAAACATAATGCTGCATTTTCAATACTGTCTTATAAATCATTTGTAATGTAATTAGTCATATCGAACTCTTTACTTGCTGCAGGGTATTATTTTGTTTACGTCCCAAATATATCTGTTGCTTATTCTTTGCACACATTGGTCTATCCGCTGTTTCACACTGTTTTATAGAGTTTATTAAACAATTTAAGTATTCAAAAGTTCGTTGCAAAATTAGTCATACACTTGACATCTTACACGAAAAGAATAAAAAGAATAGCTACGAAAACTGTAAAAATTCCAAATAAATTCAACAAACGAAATCGTGTAATTTCAGGCAATGATTCCTCTCTTTTTCATTGCAAAAATCCTTAAAATGTTGAACTCTTAAATTAACAAACATCAATCCATAATGAATTGTAGACACGTAAAAACGAAGAACATCTTATGTCTTTCGAAAATAGCTGAACGTGATAAATCACAGTCTTTTCATGCAAAACCAAAACTAAAAGTATTTTCTTGACGGCGTTTAAAGTTAAACCTATACTAGCTACCGAGCTTCTGGATGTAAAACTTTTGCAAGTATCGGAAGATTTATTAATATAAAACGTTGACTGGAAGGATCGTGACTAAACACCACGAAATTACGAGTACATACAGTAACATACGAGTACATACGAGTGACATACATGACTATTTTCTGGTCAACAAATGAGAAACAACACAATTTCTTCAATACATTGATATTTGAGTTTATTTTTCCTTGTATTTGTGTGGACTTTGGGGCAAATTTGATGGATTTAAATGCTGAAAAGGTATTTTACTTTCATACTACATTCATTTGTATGTTTTAGTTGAATTTGTTTATAGATATTTTGTCGATGCGATTTGCCAGTATTTGACTTTGACACACTTTCACCAAGGAAATACATATTTATGAAAGCGATTATACATTCATTTTGACTCTGAAGATGACTTATCGCTAAGGTTGTCGAAACGTCAGTCAACAGCAACAAAACAGTCCTTCTCAGGACTATACCAACCTGGACGATCTGTTTACAAACATGTAACGATATACGCAAATATCAATGTATGAAGAAATTGTGTTGTTTCTCATTTGTTGACCAGAAATATATTATGTCACTCGTATGTACTCGTATGTTACTCGTATGCATATGTTGTTACTGTATGTACTCGTGTGGTGTTTTAGTCACGATCATTGAGCTCTATAAGACCTGGAGGGCAAAGGGGCCTGGACCCGTGGTCAAAAAGGCGGTAATGGCGGATTTTGGTTGTCAAAACTTCCACTTTGAGAAAAATTTTAACATTCGCTCCTCCCGAATCCGGAACTCCATTACTGCTTATATCAATGACAACCAGCGAAAACAACCACGATACCGTAAGCATAAAATATTGAAAATAATGCTTCAGATTTTTGTGAAATAGACACACACATTTAAATGAGGTAAATCTACTGTAAAATAAGCGTATATGTTGTCAAATAATGCTTTAGCTATGTTAGAAATAAATATCAAACTGGCATTCTTTACACTGTCAATGTGTCGTTAAGCTTTAATGCATAATCCCATGCGCAATACTTGTGTTTTTGACTATTTTTAACAGCTTCGTGCAACTGTCTTTCTTGAATAGATGGGTAAATATTAGTTAAAATGTCCAAGGAGTTAGAAAAGTTAGCTTACCCTACGACTTAAGTCGACTGGAAATATATTATAAGTAGGTATGTATTTTTTTGAGTTTTTGGTAGGATTGATTCTAGGTGTCTTATAAGGTATTATGATATTCTGATAAATCTACTGAGAACTTATGAAGAAAATATCTCGAACTAGGAGAGCAAAGAACGAAATTCAGAAATTCTATAATCATGTTGCTGGTTCTGTTTTGAGCCAAGATATTAGTAACTGGATTGTCATTGACAACCATGATCTACTATTGAACAGAACTACATTAATTTCCCATTGAAAATACGATTTTTAAATTAAAGTGCATTGGTTTCTGACATAACACTTTTCTTATTGCTGCATGAAGGCAAACCTGTTTAAATAATTATAATGTAGGTGAAGATATTTAGCATGTTGTATAATTGTTATTATACAGACATTATTTAAATATTATGGCCTTGTGTAATGTATGTCAAGAACTTATTAACTCTCAAAATGCTAACCTTACACTACTTTTCTCTTGTGTCCTTACAAATTACAGTTACCTATACTAATTTTTTCTAGGTTCAAACAACTTGACAAACTTTTGAATTTTACATTATGCCTTGAATTTTTGTTTTGTCTTTTGGTAAAATATCAGTAAATGACTTAAAAATCAAGTTTATCTAAAATAGTATTTTGTACAAAATAACTATACATAATGGAAAAGTCTCATGTTGAAGGCGATGTGGCTTCTTTTTACTAGATTGCTACTCTTATTCTTTTAAATGATATCGTAATTCTTCAAAAGACATAAAAAGTTCTTTGTCATCAATTTTGCTTCTTCCATTCAACTTCATTGCAAACCAATGCATCTTATGTGAATTTTAATCACCTGGAATTGAAAAACATATGGACTTTGTCAGATGATGCAGTACTGTATTTAATGTTTCATGCATGTCATGATAAGCTTTGCTTGAGCAAATATTTCAAGGTAGGAGCAAAATTTGGCACATTATTGAACAAAGTAGTTTTATCTTGATTTTGATGTACTAACCTGTTTACTACACTGTGTAACAAACAATTCATTTACAGAAACACCAGATGGCATTCATAAAACTTTTAGCATAAAGCAAACCATTACACACCATCATCATGATTGTCCATAATCTGTCAAATTGTCCAGGCTAGCTGTTTAATACAGGTATTTTTATTGTACGACATGTACCAAAGAGCTCATTAATTAATCTTGCACTGCATTTGATTTCAATACAGCTCTGTCCTTAATATTTGCTTCATATTTTCAGAAAAATATCATGAAAAATCCTCCATTTCAACTCAGTTGAAACAAGGAGTTTTAAGATATGCATATCTCGATAAGAACTGGTTGCTTTGCCTCGTCCAGCAAGCGATTAAGTAACAAATAAGACTGGATATACATAACTTAAATTATAAGTTAGAAGTAAAACATTCACAAAATATATACCATCACACTTCAAGTATTGACTTAAAACAAAACACTGAACACTTTAAATGGTAAACAATCTTACGTTGCTTACCGGTATCATGAAATGTTTCCTTTCTGGCAATACTTCAGCATCATCTACCAAACAAGTTTGCAACATGTTTTAAAGATAAAATTTCTAAAAGTTTTGTGTTTGGCATTGATATTTTGCCATAATCGCTATTGTGGTTGTCAAATCCGGGTGGGCGAAAAAAAATTTCATTTATGAGCCCGCGTCTTTCCTTGACTGACAGCCAAAATCCCTGCATGTTTTTGACCACGCGGCCGCGCGCTAATAATTTATACTAATTTTGTTGACGTTTCCCCTCCAGGTCTTATAGAACTCAATGGTCACGATCGACTGGAAGTGACATGTATGAGATGATGAATTCACAATGTCGAACACTACCGTTCCACATTGTTGCACATGAAAAAGTTTTATTGTTTAGCATCAATTATCGTTTGACGTAAAATAACGGTCAAATTAAATAATAAAGGATAAATAGCTATGCAACCACACAGTCAAATTTCAGTTGTGTGTTCAGTTCGCTGCAAGTCAACTTTTAAGATTCAACAATAATTATGAAGACATTTGCACCAACTTTCCTCACAATCGTTTTACTTGATTTGGCCTACGTGTTTGGTAAGTACTTTGAAATTTTACCTATACTGCAGCATTGAATGCCTGCTGGGCTGTAAGTAGGTACAATGAACAACCTTAGTTATTTAGAAGTATACAATACAGTAATTTTTAAAATACACGGTAATCCTCCAGTTACGAAGAAGATCCGCAGTATTAACTTTAAATTTAAATCTGTTGCAAAATTTAACAAAATTCTTCTGCACGCAACGATCAAAGGTTGTCGTTATGCTTTGATTTCTCTAACTTAAAGAAGCTACAAAAAGATACTCCGGTCTCTCAAACTAACCTCAGCACTGATTATTTTCATACATCAGGGATCATTTCACGAATATTGGCTATTTAGTGAGATTTTTACTATTTTTACAGCTCATCCTCGCCATGGTTATGTCGATGACGCAATTTTCTCAGAAGTTGAACTTACGAAACGCGATGGAGGTTATTACTGTGAATGTTATTTTATTCAAGCAACCAATGCCTAGAGAAAAAGCCGCTTCAGTTTGATCATTCCAATATAACAGACTTTGTGACTGATCAATATGAACAGTTTTTATGATCAGTATGATCAGTATGAACAAGAGCTTTCTAATACTAGTGCATATACAACGTTTTCTAAGAAGCATCGTTACTGTTATCTACTTTAAAATGTACGGCAAAGTTTACACAGGAATCAAACGGCGGTTTCCGACGGTCGATATACCGCATGCACAATGCGCCTGCATCTCTCGTGCCTGACTAGCTGGTTTCACATGTATATCACTTGTATGTCGTTAAACACATGACTATAGAGTGTTTTCAGCAGTCGCCATGTTGGGGGGAAATCGCATAAAATGAAAAGAATTCATGTTAATTTCATAGTCTGGTTGAGCATTGACACTGATGTACTCCCCGACATGGGCTCTTTGACGTCATGCAAACACTCCATTACAGTAGCTTTTTCTATTGAAAAATTTAGGCAAATGCTATAAAGGTAAATTCTCGAGAGACAAACGAAGAATAAATTGTGGTTATCCAGGAATTACACGCCAGCAATGTGAATCCAAGGGCTGTTGCTATGATGTAAAATTTGGCGATTTTTACTGTTACTATAAAGGTAAGAAGCACAAGAACATATTAAGCTATGTAGACTTTTTCGCGTCGAGAAAGCAAAACAAAGAAGTTTATGTTAAGCAAACATATGGAAAAACTATGGTACAGTATAGTAAAGTAAACCACGATACATTAAGGTACATTAAGGTGCACAAATCTACAAATAAGCCAATGTAGAATTGCAGGCAGTATATATTCAATCACTTCTCCCAAAATACATGTATATAACGTGTATATCAAGGAATCGACACTAATTCTTTGTTATCCAAAATTTAAATCTTAAGACATTTAATTTCAAATCTTCCTTGACTATCTTAAAGGTGCTAGTTCACCATAAATACCACCATATGTACATATCTACCTTCAGCAATTCTACATAACATTGATATCTGATAGATATTTATTTTATTCTAGCTGGCTTTTGCAATTCAGTGAAACCAGGCTTTCGTATAAATGCGGTCCCTCGGGAATCAATGAAGATGAGTGCAACGCAAAGGCTGCTGTCATGACAGGACGCATAAGAACGCTTACAACTGTTATTATCCAAGTAATTACTTAATCTTCATAAGAACGCTTACAAGTGTTATTATCCAAGTAATTACTTAATCTTCATAAGAACGTTTATAACTGTTATTACCCATTTAATTACTCAATCTTCATATTCTATTGTTCATATAAACCTTTTAATTCAACTTTCAATAATCATTCTGGTCGGATATTTGTGCGCACAAAGAGGAGGCATAACGACCGCACATGCGCAAATGTTGCACATTCGTTTTGTATCATGACGCAAGAATGAAAAACTTAATTATCATCAGATGGATTACATACAATCATAGCCGATTCAATTTCGAATGAACACTTTGCGCATTCCGAGTGAAAAAATCCATCAATCTTTTTTTTACATGTTTGTAAATGTAGATCGTCCAGGTTGGTATAGTCCTGAGAAAGACTGTCTTTGTTGTTGTTTACTGACGTTTCGACAACCTTATCGGTAGTCATCTTCAGAGTCAAAAGATTTACTTTAACCTTTTTAATGTTTCAAAGTTTCGCGAAATCACAAACAAACAAAACAAATTTCGAGCCGCGCGAGTGAAGGTTCTAACTATGGATTTTTACTTATATATCTAGCTAGTACTTGCCATGTTGTAAACCCCAAAGAAAGAAAGGATTGTGGCTGGGGTGGAATAACTGAAAGCCAATGTGAAAGTAAAGGATGTTGCTATGATAGCAGTATTCCTGATGCGTACAACTGTTTTCACAAAGGTATAGTTTTTATTATTTCTCTTTGTGATTAAAACAGTGGCGTAAGCAGTCCGCAAGTTTTGGTCCTGCTATGTATATTTCATATCACCAACATTATTCATTTC
Source organism: Xenia sp. Carnegie-2017 (assembly GCF_021976095.1). Taxonomy (NCBI): domain Eukaryota; kingdom Metazoa; phylum Cnidaria; class Anthozoa; order Malacalcyonacea; family Xeniidae; genus Xenia; species Xenia sp. Carnegie-2017. The sequence goes on from NW_025813481.1 coordinate 7,985,699, forward strand.
TTTAAAAATTTGTTGTTTCTACAGTGAGTGAACACAGCAAAATTTACATAGCAGGACCAAATTTGCGGTCTGGCTATGCTACTAGCACTGGATTGAGTGTTTCTTATTTTCTTTGTGGTTGAGTATTTCTTATTTCTTTTTGTGGTTGAGTATTTCTTATTTCTCTTTGTAGTTGAGTATTTCTTATTTCTTTTGTGATTGAGTATTTCTTATTTCTCTTTGTGATTGAGTATTTCTTATTTCTTTTTGTGGTTGAGTATTTCTTATTTCTTTTTTGTGGTTGAGTATTACTTATTTCTCTTTGTGATTGAGTATTTCTTATTTCTCTTTGTGATTGAGTATTTCTAATTTCTCTTTGTGATTATGTGTTTCTTATTTCTCTTTTGATTGAGTGTTTCAAGTTTTTCTGTCTCAATCTTACATGCAAACTTACATTTTCAATATGCTTTGCATACTTGGGATTGTTAAAGAAACTGTGAGAGACTTCCAGACGCTTTCAGTTGATTTTCTGCATAAATGATGATTTACCAGAAATTCCAACTTACAAAATTGGGAGAGCAATTTATCGCTCGCCACTGCAAACATGACAACAACATAAAGTCAGCGCACACTTACAGAAAATTACCGAAAGCCATCAACTGCTCTTTGCAAAAATACTCCCGAGGAAAATAAATAAAGAAATCAAAACTATAAAACAAAAGACATTATAATCTACCTCATATAAATAAAATAGTGGCGTGAAACTAATTTACCTTTTCCTTTTGGACGTGATCAACCAAATAGAGATTTTTGGTAAACATGAACATTAATATTAATAGCAGTATAGTTTGATAAAGTCGACAATAATAGGATAGTCATTAGCTATGCTTGTAGTTCTCTACTATATTCTTTTCGGCATTGGTATAGCATTCGCGTTGCATTAAATTTTTGGTTTATGATGCGTTTGTATTTTTGGGAGAGTGTTCAATTCTAAACATACCACGCACATACAAAAGCCAAGAATTTCATCACGATAGGCTTGTTCGTGTAATTATTTCACAATTGGAATTGTATTCCTTGCATGCTGTCATTAAGAGGACAAAACAAAGTAATGTTTGTAAACGATGATCGTCCAGGTTAATAAAGTCCTGAGAAGGACTGTTTTTGTTGTTGTTGACTGACGTTTCGACAACCTTAGCGGTAGTCATCTTCAGAGTCAATCTTCAGAGTCATCTTCAGAGTCAATCTTCAGAGTCATCTTCAGAGTCAATCTTCAGAGTCATCTTCAGAGTCACTTTATTAACCTGGACGATCATCATTTACAAACATAAAACAAAGAATAATAACCAATGTGGCATGTTGTTTACTTTCACGTTGGGTTTTTTTATAATGATAGTTTAAACGGGACATTTTAGTTCAACTGAACAGCAATCTTTCAGACGAATATTAGGAGTATTACTAAGCTCTTTTACCTTTGCACACTGATGATCAACACTTGAATATAATAACATGAAATTATCGACGGCACGTGAGGAGTTAATATCCTTCCAGCTTTTTCGTGTAAAGATTGTGCTACAACAGTGATCCACAATATGTTCAGTGTTTATAAAGTCTGTTCCAAAGTCATACAATGTAAGTTTATCGTTGGGAGCCTTTTTCGTGTATCTCAGGTTGTATAAAACTTGAATGTGACGTCAAAAGCGGTGAATTTTCTTTTTAATTAAAGCAAATCCTTTGTACACGTTGTCATTTGTCCATGTTTGAATTTCCAATTTTTGTCGCATTTGCATCAAGGAAACGTGTCTCGCCTTAATTTGCATGGCTACTTTAAGTTCATACGCCCTACATGTGCATTTTTCCTTTGGCACGAGCCAAGGCAGTCTCCAATGTTACATTACATACAATTCGTTCGAGTCCAGAACTATAAAAGAAAGACATTTTTCATCAGACGGCACTTTTTTTGATTACATCAATCAATCCTAGTTTTGCTATGAAACTGCAACTTCATCAAACGAATGAACATCTACTGGGATTCATCTACTTAGTATTAAAAACAATATTTTCGGAGGAACTTTCTTTTTGCGTTGTGTTAAAATATGTTGTGCACAAATCGTGCACTAGACATGATGACATTTCACACAGCGCAGAAATGCAGGTAATGTTTTTTGTTTTGGAGAAATAGTAAAAGTGGTGAAGGTGGATAAAGTGAAAGCGAATGTGAAAAGAAACGATATCGCCATGATAGCTGTATTCCTGATGCCTGCACCTGTTTTTGACACAAAGGTACAGTGTTTCATAATTCTCTTGGTGATTGAGTATTCCATGTTCGTCTCTCCATTTTACATTGCTTGTTTACATTTGTCTGTCTGCTTCTAATTGTTCATTTGATTTCGTGCATGACATACTAAAAAGTTCAAAACTATCGAAATAAAATTATTGTTGGTTTGAGAGCAATTTATTGCTAAAATGTGCCGCATGTAAACGATGTAAAAATATATAGCTAACCAAAATATTTCTTTTAGCAAATCCTCAAGCAGCTTCTGACAAGCGACGATGAATAGTGTTCACAATTCACAAATAGTTGCAATGTTTAAATATCAACTGTAGTTATACAGTAGTCAAACAGATTCTTTTGTAATGACACTGTTAACATTCGTTTCGCATTCTATTAAATCTACTTGTTTATCGAAGTGTTTGTGTTTTATGGGCAGGTGACCAATTATTGAATTTAAACTCACTATGTCTTGAACATATATGCAGTAATGGAAACGTAGCTCACATTGCCTCATGATCGTTACCAATGGATAGTTGATAAGCATGGTGCAGCAGCGAAATGTGATGTTTGAAGACTTTATAAATGTAATTGTTGTGCTCAACAAACTTTTTGTTGTTGTACTTAAGGTGCACTTTTGCACTGCTGATACAGTATTACAAGTTATAGTCGTGTGTCAAAGAAGGCATTTAAAGTACAAAATTTACATTTACATGTGTATGTATATTTTCAAAACTGTCGGTGTAATGTGTTGTTTGACTTATACATACATGCAGTAGTGTGCTAAAATTTAAGATCGCTTCTTAAAACTATCACTATTTTGCATAAACCATGCGAGGACCGCAGAAGATTGATATAATTGATATTTATAACTATATGCACGTTTCAATTCCTATATCGAAATTAATGGTGACCATGGATTAAAATGGGATTAAAACATATGAATATAAGGATTGCCTTCCGACCCTTATATCGATCTTATGCGGTCTCTGGAAATGTTATATTTTACATCTCTTAACATTTTAACGCATTTTACATGTTACATTCAACAACTGTGCTATTATGTTACAACAAGGTATAGTTACTCCAAAGTTTCTTAATATTTGTGTTACTATCACAACAAGCAGCATAGTGATTTCAATAGCATCGACGACGTCAATCATCGATGCAACAACTCCCACATGGCACTTGTTTTATGCCCTTTAATACCATGTCATTTTTCAATATATGGCAGTCACATGGTTTCTCTATAATCTCTTTTAAGGCTTAATTTTTAACTTTTTCGTTGTTTTCAAAAGATGCTTGATGGGAAACAAACCATTTCATAGATGGTAGAGCTTATTTGACAAAATTAATATTCTTCTTCTAGAATAAGTTTGAAAAATCGCTTCACATGAAAACAGCGCTTTTTCCCATTGCTTTACCACTGATCTCTTCACTTTGGCGAATGCCATTAGTAAGTCTTTTATCTTTCTTTCTACCCCTGCGGACAACCACTCGATCTCTATATCGGTCTTTTATCGTTCCTGTTTTTTCTCTTTTCTTCGAAATTTCTCATTTAATATTTTTGTACACAGACTAATCTTTGTAATATCATACAGCATTACTAATAATCTAAGGATTAATATGTTTTATTTCTTATTATGACTACATTCCTAAGTTTCAGTATAAATGCGGTTGACTTTTGTAGAGTCAATCTTCCTCTCTTAGCCATCTCATCTTCAGATTAGTTCAGCTGATCGTCAGAATATCTTGACTTAGACTGCGGCTGTGAATATTTTACTTGTGGTTCGTATCTTAAGTATATGCAAGAGGCGTCTTCACATGAAGACATTCTGCACTGATTGACAAAGAAATTTTCACTCCACTCATCATGCAAACTGACGAGAAAATCATGAACACCAATATAACAGACATAAAACTTTTGCACAGTACTGTGATATGCACTTTGCTCCTTTAGAACTGTGGAATTTCATTGAAATATGTGAAGAGTTACTCGTTAAATAAGTACAAACTGGTAATTAACTCATGTGTACAATTGACCACTGTAAATCACACTCTAAATGTACAATCGAAACCGAATTAGACATAATCTTACATCAATGATAAAAACATGATATTCTTTGTCTCTTATCTAATTTTCTATATGGATACTACACTCATGCGAAATTCTTTACGTAAGTGCACGGAATCTCTTCATTACATTCCTGAAAGTCCTTATGAGGAGAAAATTTTAGTTTTAAATTATGATCTTATCAAACAGAGCTTTTTAAACGACAGCAGACTTTCTAAAACAATTTATGAATTTCACTTCGAGGTATCAGCGTTTTTGCTATTTTTAAAATGCTCCCGTCTTTACAACCAGTGGCGTCATATTGTAAAACGAGAATTTGAATTAACTAATATATTTGATGATATTTTACTAATATACGGGCAAAGATGCTTCGTTGAATAGAATAGTGCGAAATTCGCACTTCATAAACGCTTTAGTGATCAAGCATTTTAAAATACAGGGACAGGTTGCACGAAGCTTGGATAGAGTTATCCTTGTACAGTAAAATTTTCAAACTTGTAAAAAAGGTGTTTATATTTTCGTTACGACAAAGAAATTTTCTAATCTTAGAAGCAGTATTTCATTTCAGTGATTTCATTTAAAACCTCATATTTTTCCTTTTCAAGGAGTTTTTTAATCTTTTCAAAAAATTTGCTCTCTAATGGATAACGCTATCCTCGCGCTTCGTGCATCCGACCCCAGTTTATTAGAAGTTGTCCAGTTCGTCGTCCTGGTTGATATAATCCTGTGAGTGTAGGTGTTAATAGGACAGAACATGAACATACCAATATTGGCCTCTCCAATTATTAAGCTGGCAATGTGATTTATAGTCTACATAAATACAGCCTCAACCCCTCTTTCCGTTTGTAATTGGTCGTTTTAAGACCCAATTTGATGTAAAATAGCTACTGTGCATAACAGTTGCCCAATGAAAACATTACCGTAAACATGTGTTTAATCTTTGATCAAAGCTCAATACATCAAAAAATGCAGAAAAAAGCTTGTGAATAACTGCACTTTGGTAAAATTACATCATAGCTGAGAGATAAACAAATGTATGAATGAATGAACAGGAGTTCCATGCTGTTGCCATGACGACAAAGTCTTCACAAATAGTTTGTTGACGGCCATTTATCATTTTAATTTGGTAAAACAGCACTGAGAATACAATAAAAATTTACAGAGAATGAGGTTATATAAAGGTTTAAACGCGTTAAACCGACACAGTTAGATTTAGTGTGTTTCAAGTTCACTGAAAGTCAAACTTTTAGTTAGAGGAAAAAATCATGAAGAACGATTGTACCAGCTTTCCTCGCAATTGTTTTGCTTGGTCCTGCCTGTGTGTGCGGTAAGTACAATGAAATTTTACTAAACTGAAGGATGAAAAACCTGCTTTACGCTGGAAGTGTCGGATAGAAATGTTACAGAATTAGAAAAGTTTCGAAGATATCAAAGGTTCACGGTAAACTTCAAGTAGTGTCAATATTCAAACCTACGGCATGGGACGTATTTGCAACAAAGCATTACCCACAGTAATAATTTAATATAAGTTAACGAAAAACGTAAACTTATGATAAAAAATAAAACAAATTCCTTCAAGAATAATTTTCTGCATGCAAGGAAGATTAAGGTTATCGTTTTTACTCATTTAACCAACTTAAACAACAAGTGCGTTCATTTATCTCACTTAAAGGAAGCGACAAAAACGTACTGATTGCATTCCCTCCTACTGACCAACTCGCTAACTGTTTTCATAATAAATCCTCTTTTCATTTATACCCGTGATCATTTTTACCAATTGTACTTAGTTTCATTTACCAACTCGCTAACTGTTTTCATAATAAATCCTCTTTTCATTTATACCCGTGATCATTTTTACCAATTGTACTTAGTTTCATTTACTAAACCTTTTCTTACAGCGCGATATTACTATGACAAGGCTGATGACGCGGTTTTCTCCGAAGATGAACTGATAAATCCACACCCAGGTCATTACTGCTCCTTACTTAATGTAACTATAATCAGACAGAGAGCACATGTCTATATAAAAATCAAAGCTAATTTATTCGGACCATTCTAATTAGCGATTTTAATTTGAAGAGAAATTAGTTTGTCACACCTGAATATATGAATATTTACCCCACCCCACCAGGCACCCAATCAACGTTCTAGCTTCGCCCCTGCAGCCATGCATACTTAGTCTACCCCTTAATTCATGGCTAAGCTGGCACCCCACCACGCACCCAATCAACGTTCTAGCTTCGCCTCTGCAGCCATGCATATTTAGTCTACCCCTTGATTTATGGCGAAGCTCGCATACATTTGAAAAAAATTTTTGTCTTTTGAAGCTAGTTCTTTTTTTGAAACATGGAATTGAAATCAGAAAACGATTTTCTAGAGTAAATTCCGCCAACATTAAACATGCCATGCACACTTCACAGGTGGTTTACACATCAATTTCTGATTGGTCAGAGAGCAGAGCAGCTCCGTAAAGAGCAGCTAGAGCAACTGTGGAAAAAATATAGGATGAAAACTAAAAATGAAGATCACCCATTGCGCAATCTTCTTTCGAAAACCAGAACAACTAATTGGAATCGTAGACTAAGAATTGAACAAAAAAGCCACCTTCTTTTGAACAATTCTAGAACTTTTAGTACAGAATTACCTTTAAAGTGGTTATATCACGAATTTTAGCCCCCCTTTTTTATTAGCTAAATTGAAAGACCTTGTTTCAGTGATTTTAAATCTGCAATTATAATTGAAATTGGATTGGTGAAAGTGATTTTACGGACGTTCAAAGTCCCGATTTTCAGCATTTTTTTTGCGAACTTTTTGATCGGTATGCTAATGACCGATCAAAAAGGTCCTTAACCTCTCAGTAGTTGCACCAATTTGTTTTAATGGTTTACTCTTGTTTCAATCCATTAAACTGCATGTCAACTTATATAGTGCATCCATGTATCTCCTATTTGGTTTTCATCTAGGCATATTTCCTGACCATTCCAAACTCAGCAAAGAAGGTCAACAGTCTCTACAGTGCACAAGTTAAAGACTATTCCATCATCGCCCCTCTGATGGTATGTAACCTGTTGTGTTACCACTTGGATATGCTTTCCGAATAAAGTGGTAAACACAAGCAGGTAAAGGCCGAGTATTCCTCCCATAGACCCATCATCAACCATCTGTATACACAGCTCTCAAGTACCTGAAGTAAATAAAAAGGTTGGACTAATTATTGTTGATGAAACAATGTTGATTATAACATTGTTTCTCATACAATTTACAATCTTACATATTTAATGATTGTGATGCTTGGCGGCGATAAGCACGTCCATTCCTATCTCTCAATAGTGGCCCGACGTTTTCAAGGACAGCCTCATGAACTAAAGGCCCAAATTTGACGTGCTGTGTTATGCATGATATTTTCTCAATGCTGCTATCGAATGTCATTTTCTGCAAAGCTGGTCCATTTCTTACAGCATCTGTACTCTAATGCGCCTTCTAACAAATCGGTATGACAGCATTGACAATTACACCTGAAACGTGGGAGCATTCTGGTTTATAAAGTAACTTTATGTATATTACAAACAGGAGAAAACAACAACTTACCATTCACCAAGTGGAATTACGCCATCACTTCGTTGTTCTAATGTCGCAGGGAGAATTCCATCGGGATCATCTGGAGTATGAAATTCATCATCACCATCTCGTGCTAGCGGTTCATCGTCATATGCGAAGTCGTTTAAATGCTCGACATAACCCACGGATTCCGAGCTCGCATCAGATACGCATTCAGACATCGAATTCGAATTATCTGAGCACTGATTTGAGGCCATACTTTCCGGACAACTTGTTTTTTAATAGGCTAGATTATAGAATACCCGTCCACTTACTACAAATCCAATTTTTAATGGATACGCGGATGCGCGGTCAGCAGTTAACAGTGCGGGCTACGGTTTGTAGTCCATACACGGTTATGCGGTCAGTGATAATTAAATCGTCACTGCGTATCCACGTATCCGCGTATCCACTAAAAAACATAGCTTCAACTATCTTTCTTTATATAGGTAATAGTCGTCTTATCTTATGCCTCGTTCTTTAAACTCGTCACTGCGTATCCACGTATCCGCGTATCCACTAAAAAACATACCTTCAACTAACTTTCTTTATATAGGTACTAGTCCTCTTATCTTATGCCTCGTTCTTTAAACTCGTCACTGCGTATCCACGTATCCGCGTATCCACTAAAAAACATAGCTTCAACTATCTTTCTTTATATAGGTACTAGTCCTCTTATCTACTAGTCCTCTTATGCCTCGTTCTTTAAACTCGTCACTGCGTATCCACGTATCCGCGTATCCACTAAAAAACATAGCTTCAACTAACTTTCTTTATATAGGTACTAGTCCTCTTATCTTATGCCTCGTTCTTTAAACTCGTCACTGCGTATCCACGTATCCGCAGAATTAAAAGGGTGCCTTTAGAAATTGGACGGGTATTCTATAATTGCTCCTTTTAATATTTTATTGAAAATACTATCATTATTTGTTTTTAAGACAAGAAAAACGACAACAAAATCACCTTCTATAATATAATATTATATTGACGGAAACAGACGTGTTCAACTATCTACGTCACAAGTATCAATATGGCGTCGTAAAAAATTCGCAAAAAATACCCGACTTTGGAGGCAAAATTAAGCAACTTATATTTATCTGTTTAAGTCCAGCGACATGTCATAATTCTTCAAATAATCCAAATTTTCAATTAAGCTCATAAAAAAGGGGGGCTAAAATTCGTGATATAACCACTTTAAATATTTTTAATTTAAAGCAGACCTTTAGATTCTCCTTTGTATTTTATATTTCATATTTCATATAGTCATTTCATAGAAATCATATTATATATTAAATACTTTTAGAGAAAATGTAATAGGTAATGAACTCGTTAAATTCTGTTGTTAATACTGCAAGAGAAATTTTAAAAAACATAAATTATTAATCACGTGATTATCTCAGTTTACCCATTTACAAACTTAATCTTAGTTTATCCATTTACAAATTTTAGGGAGTTCCTGCAGTGCTGTAATACCAAAATTCAGAATAGATTGTGGTTATTCAGAAATAACACGCGAGGAAATTAAAGGCTGTCCTAGCGTATCAAAGAGACTTGTCAGAAACAACCAAAGACGAGATCAGAAGCAGGGTAGCCTCCGCTTTACAATTGCCCTCTATACGTGACAACAACTTGACAAAGGACGAACAACAAGCACTCAAACGACTAAAACACCACAACAACATCGTCATTTAACCAGCAGACAAAGGACGCGTGACTGTGGTCATGGACAGGAATGATTACTTCCACAAAATGGACACCCTTGTTAACGACTGACAAACGTACGAACAACTCAAACGAGACCCAACACCATCACTAGTACGCAAACTTAACAGCAAAATCTTCTCTATGAGAAAATCTAACATTATATCTGAACGTATTTACTATCGACTTAGATGTTCAGTACCACAACCACCCAGACTATACGGACTACCAAAACTTCACAAACCACAAATACCCAAGCGACCAATTGTATCATTCTGTGGTTCGTCTACTTACGAACTCTCAAAATACTTGACTGACATACTGCAATCACTTACAAGCAAATCAAAACACAAGCTACAATCCACTGAAACTTTCATTAAAAAACTGTGCACTATACAAATACCTGACAACTATATACTAGTGTCTTTTGATGTGAAATCACTGTTCACCAGTATTCCACTTAATCTGGCACTTACTTCTTCAAAAACCCTCATTACAAACACCACGGACGTACTGCCATTTCCGACAGAAGACATTATGGAGCTACTGGAGCTCTGCCTCACCTCGACTTACTTCCAGTACAAAGGTACACACTGCAAACAAATTACATGGAGCAGCAATGGGCTCAACCGTTTCTGTTGTAGTTGCTGAAATTGTAATGCAATCTATAGAGGAACGGGCGCTCACGACTTACAAACATGCACTACCTTTTTGGTTCCGCTACGTAGATGACACAATCACAGCACTACATGCAGACGAGATTGATGACTTTCACACTCACATCAACAAACAGAGGAGCCACATACAATTTACCAAAGATGTCGAAGAAAACGGAACGCTTCCTTTTCTCGACTGTTTGGTAAAACATGACAATCAAAAACTACGAACAACAGTTTATCGCAAGCCAACACATACTGACCGACTACTAGACCAATCATCTTACAACCCTACATCACACAAAGCCACCACAATCAGAACATTAACAAGACGTGCACAAATCATATGTGATTAACCGGACGCTCTACACAACGAAAACAACTATCTCAAACGTGTTTTTCATAAAAACAACTATAACTCTGACTTTATCAAACGCAACACTTACAAACCCAACGAACCCAGCGAAACGAACAACTCGGTGACAACAGCAACGATACCTTACACTAAAGGTACGTCTGAGACTATCTCGCGTATCTTACGACCATACAACATACGTGTCGCACATAAACCAATCACAACGTTACGACAAGTACTAACGAACATAAAGGACAGAAAACAACCCAACGAACGACAAGGTGCAATTTACAAAATAAAATGTTCCGACTGCCACGCCTCCCATATCGGCGAAACTGGCAGGAACTTAAACATAAGACTTACTGAACACAAACGAGCTACTAAGAAACAAGACAAAACTAATCACATTGCCGAACATCACCGAATCACAAAGCACAACATTGACTGGGACTCGGCAAAATTCATTACTTACGGTACTGACTATAGAAAACGGCTTGCATTAGAAAGTTGGTATACCAACTTGGAACAAGCCCCCCTGAACAGATCACAGCAATTACCGGCACCTTACAAACGACTTATTCACAATACAAACCAAACGATCAACTAAAAACATTACACTTCACACTAGTTCAGAATGACAATACACAATTGACACCCAAACATTACAACTAAAAACATAATACCTAAATCACACATCACAGCTAAAAACATTTCACTTCACACTAATTCATAATGACAATACACAATTGACACCCACACATTTCCTGTACACACAATACAATGACGTAAGAACCAGATAAGAAATACGGCTAACCTAATGTTTTCTCCTCATTTGACTCTGAAGATGACTACCGCTAAGGTTGTTGAAACGTTAGTCAACAACAACAAAAACAGTCCTTCTCAGGACTATACCAACCTGGACGATCTACATTTACAAACATGTTATTAAGCGCCATGTTGTATAAGATTCATTTGAAAGCGATGCTTAAAATGGCGACTGTGAAAGAATCTTGGCAGGTAATGAAATAAATAACAGGCTCATTACGGACGTATAAGGCCAACCTTTTGCGCAAAAATTATATTTTAGTTGAACTCAAATAATATTATATAATAAGGGATATTTTAGTTGAACTCAAAAGTAGAACTTTCAGACCAAAAATAGAAGTATGACATGACTAACCTTTGAATATTTTATGGAGTGCGGTGTTTGAAATTAAATGAAGATATGATCTTCGCACTTTGCTGGACAATTTAAGCAATCGTCTCAGGACCTGAAAAAATCAGGTGACTCAACGGGGTTCGAACCCATGACCTCTGCGGTGCCGGTGCAGTGCTCTGACCAACTGAGCTATGAAGTCACACAGTTTCTCATGAGAAAACATAAGCCCAACAATATTGACCTGCTCACCACTGTGTGACTTCATAGCTCAGTTGGTCAGAGCACTGCACCGGCACCGCAGAGGTCATAAGTTCGAATCCCGTTGAGTCACCTGATTTTTTCAGGTCCTGAGACGATTGCTTAAATTGTCCAGCAAAGTGCGAAGATCATATCTTCATTTAATGACTAACCTTTGTTCGTTTGAATATGACACTTGAGCATTCTAACATCATCAACATCCATGACGCTACCGAAAAATTCAGACAATCTTTCAAAACTTGCATTTAAACAACAAGTGGTATATAAACCCCAATATATTCACGCGTTGAAAAGTCTGTTTCGTGCAAAGTCATAACATACGAGTTTATCGTTGGGAGTCTTTGCCAGGTTTCTCAGATTGCGCAATACTTGTATGTGACGTCAAGAAAGGTAAGACTTTTCTTCTTGAAGCTATTTGCTTATATGTTGACGTTCGTCCACGTTTAAATTGTCTTTTACTTGCGTCAACTTGCATCAAGGAAACATTTCTGACTTGCATGGCCCTTGTTTAAATTTATAAGCCTCCAATTCATTTTTCCTCTGGCATAAATGTATGGGTGTCTTTAGGTTGTTTGGGTCGAGAACTAGAAAAAAGAGTGTTTGTTCAGAAGTTTTGTTTTTAACTAAATCAATCAATCCTACTCTTGGCTATATGAAACTGCAAGATCGCTACACCTAATTGAAATACATCTTCAATTGTAAAACCTCTCTTTCAACTGGTATAGGACTAAACATAAATTAACATTTTCAAAAGGATGTAATTTTCATTAAGATGGTACAATAAATTATAAAAAGTAACAAAACTGTAATATCACAAAATGCATAAATCCAATATCCGCAAAAGCACCAGAATTAACTTAAAAAAATCTCTGCACGTGTTTCCTGTAGGGCCAATAAGTATAATAGCTGAACGTCAGAGACATTTTATCTCGCATTGAAATGCTTCATATAGTTAACATTAGAACAAAGACGTTTAACCACTGACCTTGAGCACATACATACATGCGAATACGGACAGGCACGTGCAAACTGAACACTATTTCCCCCATCGTTTTAAATTCATGTTATCTAGAGATGACAAGTTTATATTTCGTAAACATAATGCTGCATTTTCCAATACTGTCTTATAAATCATTTGTAATGTAATTATTCATAACGAACTCTTACTTGCTGCATGGTATAGTTTTGTTTACGTTCCAAATATATCTGTTGCTTATTCTTTATGTACATTGGTCTATCCGCTGTCATCCACTTGACATCTTGCACGAAAGAATAAAAAAGAATAGCTACGAAAACTGTAAAAAATTCCAAATAAATTCAACAAACGAAATCGTGTAATTTCAGGCAATGATTCCTTTTTGCTTTTTCATTGCAAAAATCCTTCAAAATGTATAACTCTTAAGTACTTCAAACATCAATCCCATAATGAATTGTAGTGACACGTAAAAAACGAAGAACATCTTATGTCTTTCGAAAATGGCTGAACGTGATAAATCACAGTCTTTTCATGCAAAACCCAAACTGAAAGTATTTTCTTGACGGCGCGTTTAAAAGTTAAACCTATACTAGCTACCGAGCTTCTGGGTGTAAAACTTTTGCAAGTATCGGAAAATTTATTAATATAAAAACGTTGATTGAAAGTGACATGTATCAGATCATAAATTCACAATGTCGAACAATACCGTTCAAAATAAATTAATAAAGGATAAATAGCTATGCAACCGACACAGTCAAATTTCAGTTGTGTGTTCAGTTCGCTACAAGTCAACTTTTAAAATTCAGCAATAAGTGTAAGAAACATTAGACTACTAATTATAAATGCACAATAGAAAAGAAAAACATGTCAATCATACGTCAGTAAAATATACATATCGAAGGCGAAGACATCTTGTTTATTCGGTCAAATAAGATTTGTGAGTATATATTTCGAACGATCATTAAAATAATTATGAAGACATTTGCACCAACTTTCCTCACAATCGTTTTACTTGATTTGGCCTACGTGTTTGGTAAGTACTTTGAAATTTTACCTATACTGCAGCATTGAATGCCTGCTGGGCTGTAAGGAGGTACAATGAACAACCTTAGTTATTTAGAAGTATACAATATAGTAATTTTTTAAAATTTTACATGGTTATCCTCCAGTTACGAAGAAGGTCCGCTGTATTAACCTTAAATTTAAATCTGTTGCAAAATTTAACAAAATTCTTCTGCACGCAATGATCTACTGGGGTCTATGCCTGACAACTTGGTAGAAATTTTTAAAGACAATATCTATTTTGGAATAGCGTTATTGTAAAATAAATTTTACGTTCCTAGACATGCTAATAAGCGATATATTTGGCATGACAACGAGCCGAAATATTTGGCAAAACATTCAAGTATTGTTCACTTCATTCTTTTTTTTTTAAAAAAACGTAAGCAAAATGTGTTGTTTTTATGCAAAAACGATGCCCACAAAATACATTTGTATTGCTCTAAAACGCTGAAAAGGGCATTTTCAAGGCTCTGAAATTCAAAATTTCTCAGGGAAGATGCCTCAGTCCCCACCCCCCAGGTGCGGAGCGTCTCCAAGTTTTATGACTGATGTTCAAAAAATCCTAGATCCGCCCCTGGCTGGTTTCACATGTATATCACATGTATGTCGTTAAACACATGACTATAGAGTGTTCATCATTAAAGCCATGTTGGAAATGCATAAAAATGAAAAGTATTCATGTTAATTTCATAGTCTGGTTGAGCATTGACATTAAAATTTGGCGATTTTTACTGTTACTATAAAGGTAAAAAGCACCAGAACATATTAAGCTATGTAGACTTTCATAGCGTCGAGAAAGCAAAACAAAGCAGTTTGTGTTAAGCAAACATATGGAAAAACTGTGGTACTGTATAGTAAAGTGAACCACGATACATTAAGGTACACTAAGGTGCACACATCTACAAATAAGCCAATGTAGAATTGCAGGCAGTATATATTCAATCACTTCTCCCAAAATACAGGTATATAACGTGCATATCAAGGAATCAACACTAATTCTTTGTTATCCAAAATTTAAACTTTAAGACATTTAATTTCAAATCTTCCTTGACTATCTTAAACAATGCTAGTTCACCATAAATACCACCATATGTACATATCTATCTTCACTTGACTATCTTAAACAATGCTAGTTCACCATAAATACCACCATATGTACATATCAATCTTCACTTGACTATTTTAAACAATGCCACCATATGTATATCTATCTTCCTTGACTATCTTAAACTTTAAAGTTCACCATAAATACCACCATATGTACATATCTATCTTCACTTGACTATCTTAAACAATGCTAGTTCACCATAAATACCACTATATGTACATATCTACCTTCAGCAATTCTACATAACATTGATATCTGATAGATATTTATTTTATTCTAGCTGGCTTTTGCAATTCAGTGAAACCAACCTTTAGAGTATAAATTAGGTCCCTCAGGAATCAATGAAGAGAGAATTACCGGCTAAGGCTGTTGTTATGACAGGATGCATAAGAACGCTTACAACTGTTATTATCCAAGTAATTACTTAATCTTCATAAGAACTTTATATTCAATCAAAAAGAGATTTTCACATTTTGACTCTGAAGATGACTACCGCTAAGGTTGTTAAAACGTCAGTCAACACCAACAACAACAGTCCTTCTCAGGACTATATACCAAACTGGACGATCTACATTTACAAACATGTAACGATTCTCCCGGGTTCACACCATTTAGTTAAATCTTTTTAATGTTTCAAAGTTTCGTGAAATCACATACAAACAGAACAAATTTCGAGCCACATAGTGGTTCTATATGGATTTTTACTTATATCTAGCTAATACTTGCCATGTTGTTAGCAAATAAAAAAAGAAAGGATTGTGGTTGGTGGAATAACTAAGCCAATGTGAAAGTAAAGGATGTTGCTATGATAGCAGCATTCTGATGTCAATACAACTGTTTTCACGAATAGGATTTTTATTATTTCTGCTGTGATTGAAACAGTAAATAAGCAGATCCATAGGATTTGGTCCTGCTATGTATATTTCATATCACCAACATTATTCATTTCTTTAAAAAGTTGTTTCTGGTGAGTGAACACACAAAAATTTCATAACAGGATAGTTTGCAAGTCTGGCTATGCTACTAGCACTGGATTGAGTGTTTCTTATTTTTCTTTGTGTTTGATATTTGTTATTTCTCTTTGTGATTAATTATTTCTTATTTCTCTTTGTAGTTGAGTATTTCTTATTTCTCTTTGTGATTGAGTATTTCTTATTTCTCTTTGTGATTGAGTGTTTATTTCTGTTTGTGATTGAGTGTTTCTTATTTCTCTTTGTGATTGAGTGTTTCTTATTTCTCTTTGTGATTGAGTGTTTTTTATTTATCTTTGTAATTGAGTATTTCTTATTTCTCTTTGTAAATATTTCTCTTTGTGGTTCAGTGTTTCTTATTTCTCTTTGTGATTGAGTATTTCTTATTTCTCTTAGTGATTGAGTGTTTCGTATTTCTCTTAGTGATTGAGTGTTTCTTATTTATCTTAGTGATTGAGTGTTTCTTATTTCTCTTTGTTATTGAGTGTTTCTTATTTCTCTTTGTGATTGAGTGTTTCTTATTTATCTGTGTGATTGAGTGTTTCTTATTTATCTTAGTGATTGAGTGTTTCTTATTTCTCTTTGTGATTGAGTGTTTCTTATTTCTCTTAGTGATTGAGTGTTTCTTATTTCTCTTAGTGATTGAGTGCTTCTTATTTATCTTAGTGATTGAGTGTTTCTTATTTATCTTAGTGATTGAGTGTTTCTTATTTATCTTAGTGATTGAGTGTTTCTTATTTATCTTAGTGATTGAGTGTTTCTTATTTATCTTAGTGATTGAGTGTTTCTTATTTCTCTTTGTGATTGAGTGTGTCTTATTTCTCTTTGTGATTGAGTGTTTCTTATTTCTCTTTGTGATTGAGTATTTCTTATTTCTCTTTGTGGTTGAGTATTTCTTATTTCTCTTTGTGGTTGAGTATTTCTTATTTCTCGTTGTGGTTGAGTGTTTGTTATTTCTCTTTGTGGTTTTGTGGTTCAGTGTTTCTTATTTCTCTTTGTGGTTCAGTGTTTCTTATTTCTCTTTGTGATTGAGTATTTCTTATTTCTCTTTGTGGTTCAGTGTTTCTCATTTCTCTTTGTGATTGTTTCTTATTTCTCTTTTTGATTGAGTGTTTCAAGTTTTTTCTGTCTCAATCTTACATTGCAAGCTTACATTTTTCAGTATGCTTTTGTACTTGGAATTGTTAAAGAAACTGTGTGAGAGACTTCCAGACGCTTTCAGTTGATTTTCTGCATGAATGATGATTTACCAGAAATTCCAACTTTCAAAAATTTGGAGAGCAATTTATCGCTCGCCACTGCAAACATGACAACAACATAAAAGTCAGCGCACACTTACAGAAAATTACCGAAAGCCATCAACTGCTCTTTGCAAAAATACTCCCGAGAGAGAAAATAAATAAAGAAATCAAAAACTATAATAACAAAAGACGTATAATCTACCTCATATAAATAAAATAGTGGCGTGAAACTAATTTACCTTTTCCTTTTAGGACGTGATCCCACTGTAAAAACTCTGATAGTTATAGCTCTACGTTTATTCTGCTATATCTTAGCTTGCACGTTTGTGCTCTACATGTGCTAATAATGAAGTCTAGCCTTAGTGAATGTCAATCATATATATAACATAACGGAAGTTTATAGCGCTAATTATGTGCATATATTACACCAACCAAATAGAGATTTTGGTAAACATGAACATTAATATTAATAACAGTTTAGTTTGATAAACTCGACAATAATAGGATTGTCACATTAACTATGCTTGTAGTTCTCTTCTATATTCTTTTGTCGCGGCATTGGTATAGCATTCGCGTTGCATTAAATTTTTTGGTTTATGATGCGTTTGTATTTTTTGGGAGAGTGTTCAATTCTAAACATACGCACGTACAAAAAGCCCAAGAATTTCATCACGGTAGGCTTGTTCGTGTAATTATTCCACAAATGGAATTGCATTCCTTGCATGCTGTCATTCAGAGGTTAAAACAAAGTAATGATAGGTTAAACGGGACATTTTAGTTCAACTGAACAGCAAACTTTCAGACAAATATTAGGAGTATTACTAAGCTCTTTTACCTTTGCACACTGATGATCGACACTTGAATATAATAGCATGAAATTATCGACGGCAAGTGAGGAGTTAACCGCCTTCCAGCTTTTTTCTATAGTCAAAGTCTCAATTTAAGTTTATCGTTGGGAACCTTTTTCGTGTATCTCAGGTTGTATAAAACTTTGTACACGTTGTCATTTGTCCATGTTTGAATTTCCAATTTTTGTCGCATTTGCATCAAGGAAACGTGTCTCGCCTTAATTTACATGGCTACTTTAAGTTCATACGCCCTACATGTGTATTTTTCCTTTGGCACGAGCCAAGGGCAGTCTCCAATGTTACATTACATACAATTCGTTCGAGTCCAGAACTATGAAAGAAAGATATTTTTCATTAGACTGCACTTCTCTTTTTGATTAATCAATCAATCCTAGTTTTGGCTATGAAACTGCAACTTCATCAAACAACATGACATCTTCAATTGTAAAATCTCTCGCTCATTCAACCCGCGTGGGAGTTCACATAAATTAGCATTCTCAGAGAGTAATTTTTTAATTAAAATTCAACCTCTCACTGCGCATGCAGTGCTGATCTTGAACACATTTACTGGGATTCATCTACTTAGTATTAAAAACAATATTTTCGGAGGAACTTTCTTTTTGCGTTGTGTTAAAATATGTTGTGCACAAATCGTGCACTAGACATGATGACATTTCACACAGCGCAGAAATGCAGGTAATGTTTTTTGTTTTGGAGAAATAGTAAAAGTGGTGAAGGTGGATAAAGTGAAAGCGAATGTGAAAAGAAACGATATCGCCTGATGGCTGTGCCTGCCTGTTTTGACACAAAGGTACAGTGTTTCATAATTCTCTGGGTGATTGAGTATTCCATGTTCGTCTCTCCATTGTACATTGCGTGTTTACATTTGTCTGTCTGCTTGTCATTTTTCATTTGATTTCGTGCATGACTAACTAAAAATTTCAAAACTATCGAAATAAAATTATTGTTGGTTTGAGAGCAATTTATTGCTAAAATGTGCCGCATGTAAACGATGTGAAAATATATAGCTAACCAAAGTTTTTCTTTTAGCAAATGCTCAAACAGCTTCTGACAAGCGACGATGAATAGTAGTCACAATTCACAAATAGTTGCAGTGTATAAATATGAACTGTTGCTGTACAGTAGTCAAACAGATACTTTTGTAATGACACTGTTAACATTTGTTTCGCATTCTATTAAATCTACTTGTTTATCGAAGTGTTTGTGTTTTATGGGCAGGTGACCCAACTATTAAATTTAAACGCACTATGTCTTGAACATATATGCAGTAATGGAAACGTAGCTCACATTGCCTCATGATCGTTACCAATGGATAGTTGATAAGCATGGTGCAGCAGCGAAATGTGACGTTTAAAGACTTCATAAATGTAATTGTTCTGCTCAACAAACTTTTTGTTGCACTTAAGGTGCACTTTTGCCCTGCTGATACAGTATTACAAGTTATAGTCGTGTGTCAAAGAAGGCTTTCAAAGTACAAAATTTACATTTACATGTGTATGTATATTTTCAAAACTGTCGGTGTAATGTGTTGTTTGACTTATACATACATGCAGTAGTGTGCTAAAATTTAAGATCGCTTCTTAAAACTATCACTATTTTGCATAAACCATGCGAGGACCGCAGAAGATTGATATAATTGATATTCATGACTATATGCACGTTTCAATTCCTATATCGAAATTAACGGTGATCATGGATTAAAATGGGATTAAGATACATGAATATAAGGATTGCCTTCCGACCCTTATCGATCTTATGCGGTCTCTGGAAATGTTATATTTTACATCTCTTAACATTTTAACGCATTTTACATGTTACATTCAACAACTGTGCTATTATGTTACAACAAGGTATAGTTACTCCAAAGTTTCTTAATATTTGTGTTACTATCACAACAAGCAGCATAGTGATTTCAATAGCATCGACGACGTCATCGATGCTGCTCTCCCACATGGCACTTTTTTATGCCCTTTAATACCATGTCATTTTTCAATATATGGCAGTTACATGGTTTTCTCTATAATCTCTTTAAGGCTTAATTTTAACTTTTTCGTTATTATTTTCAAAGATGCTTGATGGGGAAACAAACCATTTCATAGATGGTAGAGCTTATTTGACAAAATTAATATTCTTCTTCTAAGGTAAGTTTGAAAAATCGCTTCACATGAAAACAGCTTTTTCCATTGCTTTACCACTGATCTCTTCACTTTGGCGAATGCCATTAGTAAGTCTTTTATCTTTCTTTCTACCCCCGCGACAACCTCGATCTCTATATCGGTCTTTATCGTTCCTGTTTTTTCTCTTTTCTTCGAATTTCTCATTTAATATTTTGTACACAGACTAATCTTTGTAATATCATACGGCATACTAATAATCTAAGGATTAATATGTTTTATTTCTTATTATGACTACATTCCTAAGTTTCCATATAAATGCGGTTGACTTTTGTAGAGTCAATCTTCCTCTCTTGGCCATCTCATCTTCAGATTAGTTCAGCTGATCGTCAGAATATCTTGACTTAGACTGCGAGCTGTGAATATTTTACTTGTGGTTCGTATCTTAAGTATATATGCAGAGGCGTCTTCATGAAGACATTCTGCACTGTTGATTGACAAAGAAAATTTCCTCTACTCATCATGCAAACTGACGAGAAAATCATAATGAACACCGATATAACAGACGCAAAACTTTTGCACAATTGCTGTGATACACTTTGCTCTTTAGAACTGTGGAATTTCATTGAAATATGTGAAGAGTTACTCGTTAAATAAGTTACAAACTGGTAATTAAGACTCATGTGTCACAATTGACCACTGTAAATAACACTCTATACAATCGAAACCGATTAGACAATCTTACATCAATGATGGCAAAACATGATATTCTTTGTCTCTTATCTAATTTTTCTATATGGATACTACACTCATGCGAAATTCTTGTAAGTGCACGGAATCTCTTCATTACATTCTGAAAGTCCTTATGAGGAGAAAATTTTCGTTTTAAATTATGGTCTTATCAAACAGAGCTTTTAAACGACAGCAGACTTTCTAAAACAATTTATGAATTTCACGAGGTATCAGCGTTTTTGCTATTTTAAAATGCTCCCGTCTTTACAACCAGTGGCGTCATATTGTAAAACGAGAATTAACTTAATATATTTGATGATATTTTACTAATACGGGCAAAAGATGCTTCGTTGAATAGAATAGTGCGAAATTCGCACTTCATAAACAACTTTAGTGATCAAGCATTTTAAAATACAGGGACAGGTTGCACGAAGCTTGGATAGAGTTATCCTTGTACAGTAAAATTTTCAAACTTGTAAAAAAGGTGTTTATATTTTCGTTACGACAAAGAAATTTTCTAATCTTAGAAGCAGTATTTCATTTCAGTGATTGCTCATTTAAAACCTTATATTTTTCCTTTTCAAGGAGTTTTTTAATCTTTTCAAAAAATTTGCTCTCTAATGGATAACGCTATCCTCGCGCTTCGTGCATCCGACCCCAGTTTATTAGAAGTTGTCCATTTCGTCGTCCAGGTTGATATAGTCCTGAGGAGTGCAGGTGTTGATGATGACAAACCGTCAGTCAACATTAACACCAAGAGTCTTTTTGATGAGGGCACTAATCAAGACGAGAAACATCTACAAACATTTAACGATACTCCGGGGTTCAAATCATTCAAAAACAGTCTATTTTGAATTGCAAAGCTATAGTTAACCGTACCAAACATTTCGTTTGCTATGTAAAACTTCACAGTTTGCATGAGAAATTTAATAATTAACCCGATATGACTATGAACTATTTATTATGTTGTGTAAAACTGCAAAGTTTGGAAGGAGCATTGATGTTTCAATGCCAGAATTTGAATTCTACCACATAACGTGTAACAAAAATGAAACGAAAAATTCGAATTCTGATTCTATGAATGAAGCTTTCGAATAATGTTTCAGTAGTTTTACATATTGTACAATAATCAAAATACATTGGTGATAGCACTCTCCATTTATAAGTAGTTAATTTCTTTATTCAGCATACAGAATTTCAAAAAAGTGTGGATGTTGCTTCTTAATTTTAAAAGGGATATGAATTCATAGCCTATGAAAATAAGTACTCTCAACTATACCGCTACATGTACAATTTGCCTACCACTGCTAAAGTCTACCATTTGGAAAATATCCTAATGATTTTTCTAAACTCTAAGTAAATTTTTGTTTTGAAAATAGCAGTGCCGTAGCTAGCCTCTCTGAATTGGGAAGGGGCAATGTTCGTATGAGCATATTATAATCCATAAAAATAATCCATAAAAATATCTATTTCAAAGGAGCTTAATAGGACAGAACATGAACATACCAATATTGGCCTCTCCACTTATTAAGCTGGCAATGTGATTTATAGTCTACATAAATACAGCCTCAACCCCTCTTTCCGTTTGTAATTGGTCGTTTTAACACCCAATTTGATGTAAAATAGCTACTGTGCATAACAGTTGCCCAATGAAAACATTACCGTAAACATTTGTTCAATCTTTGATCAAAAGTTCAATACATAAAAATTTTACAGAAAAAGCTTGTGAAATAACTTCGCACTGGTAAAATTACATCATAGCTGAGAGATAAACAAATGTATGAATGAATGAACAGAAGTTCCATGCTGTTGCCATGACGACAAAGTCTTCACAAATAGTTTGTTGACGGCCATTTATCATTTTAATTTGGTTAAACGCGCAATACAATAGCAAATTTTACAGAGAATGAGGTTATATAAAGGTTTAAACGCGTTAAACCGACACAGTTAGATTTCTAGTGTGTTTCAAGTTCACTGAAAGTCAAACTTTTAGTTAGAGGAAAAATCGTGAAGACGATTGTACCAGCTTTCCTCGCAATTGTTTTGCTTGGTCCTGCCTGTGTGTGCGGTAAGTACAATGAAATTTTACTAAACTGAAGGATGAAAAACCTGCTTTACGCTGGAAGGAGTGTCGGATAGAAATGTTACATAATTAGAAAAAAGTTTTCGAAGATATCAAAGGTTCACGGTAAACTTCAAGTAGTGTCAATATTCAAACCTACTGCATGGGACGTATTTGCAACAAAGCATTACCCACAGTAGTAATTTAATATAAGTTAACGAAAAACGTAAACTTATTAATAAAATACAAAAAATTCCTTCAAGAACAATTTTCTGCATGCAAGGAAGATTAAGGTTATCGTTTTTTACTCATTAAACCAACTTAAACAACAAGTGCGTTCATTTATCTCACTTAAAGGAAGCGACAAAAACGAATTGCATTCCTCCTACTGACCAACTCTGCTAACTGTTTTCTGTTAATAAATCCTCTTTCATTTATACCCGTGATCATTATTTTCAATTGTACTAAGTTTCATTTACGAAACCTTTTCTTACAGCGCGATATTACTATGACAAGGCTGATGACGCGGTTTTCTCCGAAGATGAACTGATATATCCACACCCAGGTCATTACTGCTCCTTACATAATGTAACTATAAATTAAAGCTAATTCATACGGACCATTCTAATTAGCGATTTTAATTTGAAGAGAAATTAGTTTGTCACACCTGAATATATGAATATTTACCCCACCCCACCACACACCCAATCAACGTTCTAGCTTCGCCGATAACGAACTCGTTAGATTCAGTTGTTAATATTGCAAGAGAAATTTTAATAAACATAAATTATTAATCACGATTCTCTCAGTTTACCCATTAAAAAATTTAATCTCAGTTTATCCATTTACAAATTTTAGGAGTTCCTGCAGTGCCGTAATACCAAAACCAGAATAGATTGTGGTTATTCAGAAATAACACGCGAGGAATGTCAATCACGTGGCTGTTGCTATGACACCAGTATACCTGACGCCAAATTCTGTTTTTAAAGGTAAGAAAACTCGACGGCATCTTTAAACTATTCATTATAGTTTTCATCGAGAAAACACGACAAACCGGTTCGTATTATCAGAATTGTCACTCAACACGTGAATATCACGAGCACAAAGCACTATATTCAATAATAAAATCTACTTTTATAGATAGGAGCTTTTCTAAACAACTCTTTTACTAATATGCTCGTTTACACAACACACCACGATATGTGTAAAGCTAACAACAGCAGTTCAACGTAACATCGATATGAAATAAATATTTATCATATTCCAGGTCATGAATGCAAGTCAGTGATACCAAGTAAGCGACTGCAATGCGGTGATTCTCGTATCAACAAAAACGAATGCGAAAGCAAAGGCTGCTGTTGGGACCCAACACAACAAGACTCAGTTCCCTGGTGTTTTTACCAAAGTACTTAAACAACTTTGTCATACTTTTACCAGTGGCGTAGCCAGCCCGCAATTTTGGTCGTGCTATGTCAATTTATCCCTGTTCACTTACTGTATAAACAATAGACATCTAAACAAACGAATAATGATGATCTGAAATTTACATAATACAATCAAATTTATAGGCTGGCTACGCCACTGTCTTTTACTCTGAACTTTTTTTCAACTTATTATATGTTTTCCGCTCAAGGGGGGTAGACAAAGGAGGGGTAAAAATATTCAAAGAGGCCACCCCTACCCCCAATAACATTATCAGTACCGCAATATATGTCGATTACTTATTCCTGTGTTTCACACGGAGGAATAATAAAATTATTGGTTTTTTTGCCTGTTTCTAAAATAGGGGAATTCCTTCTGCGCTTTTCTTTTAACTTCTTTCTTGTTTCAAAATTTGAATGCGCTGGTGCAA
This sequence comes from Xenia sp. Carnegie-2017, assembly GCF_021976095.1. Classification (NCBI taxonomy): domain Eukaryota; kingdom Metazoa; phylum Cnidaria; class Anthozoa; order Malacalcyonacea; family Xeniidae; genus Xenia; species Xenia sp. Carnegie-2017. The sequence goes on from NW_025813481.1 coordinate 8,010,737, forward strand.
AAAGCCGAGGATGGTGTATTTCTGTCAATAATCGTCACCAAAAACGAACCATAAAATTTCAAAACTGTTAACGTTTAACGTTTTAACCGTTTATGATTTGTTTCTTTTGCCACCACTCCCTGTTTTTTTATAAAGATTGCATCAATCAAAGTATCAAATAATAACGATGAATACATGATTTTTCATTATATAGATGTTTATTTCTATAGCGTTTTAAATTACATGCTTCCGTACGAAGCAATCTCTTTATTATTTTAAAGTTTTGAGAAATCGCATTCAAAGAAAACAATACCTTATTAGCAGAACATTCTAACTACGAATTTGCACCTACACATATATAAGTAGTGCCTGCGATGTTGTTAAAGCAAGAGATAGAATATATTGTGGTTGGAGTGGAATAACTAAAAGCCATTGTGAGAGTAAAGGATGTTGTTATGATAGCAGTATTCCTAATACTCACTACTGTTTTCACAAAGGTATAGTCTTCCTATTTCTCATGGTCATTGGGTATTCCAAATTTGTCTCTCAATTATACAGTGCGTGTTTACGTTTGTCTATTTGCTTTTGTACTTTGTATTGTTAAAGAAACTGAGCAAGAGAAATATTCCAAAGCTTTTCACTTGATTTTGTGCATGACTAACAAAAAATCCAAAACTGTCTAAATAAAATATTTCTGAACCAAGATTTCACTTTGGGAGCAACTTATCGCTCGCCACACTGCAAGCATAACAAAATGAAAGTCAGTTAGCTATAGGAAAGGACGGCTGCTTTTCACAAAAATAATCCCAAGGGAGAAAATATGAAATATATCAAAATCTATCAAGAAAATAGTGTTATCTACCTCATGCAAAAAAATAGCGATGCAACAGTACTAATTTACCGTTCAACTTTCTTTTAGGAAAGGTTGAATTGAAGATTCTCGTCTGCAAGACTATTAACAATCTTAACTGCTAAAACGACATTTGCTGTTGTCTGATGTTCTTTTGTTATGGTATTGTTAACATTTATTTTGCATTAAATCTGCGAGTTTGCTAAATGTTTATCTTTTTTTGTGAATGTGCCCCAATTTACTAACAAACCTTGCTTTGTACAGACCATAAATAATTTTATAACGGCGGACTTGTTTGTGAAATAAAAAATTGCACAGCTTGCATTGTTCATTCAGACAACAAAACAAATCCAAACACAAGCATCTCAAGCGCCATCGCCATGCGTGTAGAAAAATTAGAACGATCAATCTAAAGTGAAGCTCAAAATGGCGACTGCAAAAGTTTTGTCTTGGCAGGTAATGAAATAAATAACGGCTGATTAACGGACTACATCTGGCCAAACTTTCGCGAAAATAGTCGCTTTGACGCGATATATTAGCCGAACTCGAAAGTAAAACTTTCAAACAAAAAATTAGGAGTATGACGCTCATCTTCCTCGAGAAATTAAACCGCAAGTGCACTTGCACTGCTTGCATCGTTCCGACAGACGACAAAATAAAATGCGAAAATTCCACGCTCCTTGTGGCGTTTGCTACTAAAATATGGACATGGAAAGTCAACTTGGTCATCTTTCATAAAACGTGAAGCTCACTATTGACTGTGAGCCTTTCTGGCCGAGAAATGAAGTAAAAAACGGCCGATAATGGCCAACCTTTCGCGAGAACGGTTTCTTTGATGGAACGATGGAACATATCAAGTTTTTAATTGAACACGAGTGTAAAACTTTTAAAACGAAAGATTAGAAGCATCACTTACCTTCTTTGCCTCTGAATATTCTCGAAAATTTTCCAATAAATAGCTCAAAATCATTTTTAAAATAAGTACGTTTTCTTCGAAGGAGTCAGCTTCTCTCCATTTTGAGGATTTTGACAAATTCACATGTTTCCACAAGTGAATTTTAAAATTTGTCGCTTCAAAGGTAAAGTTTCTTCAATTTTCCAGAAAAAATATTCTTAAATTTCCTGTAATACACGGAGTCTTTCTACACAAATGAACAGGCTTCTAAAACAAACTACAGGCTTCTTCAATAGTGCTGAAATAATAAATTTACTATCAGCCAGGTAACAAAGCAGTTAAAAAAGCAACATGAAAATAGCCAAGATACCAAGAAAATCTGGAATCTAAAGTAGGAATTTCAAAGCATTACTCCACTTGTCTCATTGACATATGCTAATTACTAAATGTTTGGCATTAGCAAATACGAAATTTCCTACAATGTGGAAACACTATTGACAAATTAAAGTTTAATAATGAAGCCCAACTGTAGACTTCATACTAAGGTGCTCGGATTATGAGCCGTCAATAAAATACGCATAATATTGATGCTGGTGTTGGTGTTGATGTTGGTTAACTACGCTGATTAAATATGTACATAATACATACATAAAATTCTCCAAATGTGTCAATTTCTCTTGAATGTCGAAACGTGAACGAACACCAACACCAGCATCAACAGCAACAGCAACACTAGCACCAACATCAACACCAACACCAGCATCAACACCACTACCAATACCAACCTTAACATCAACACCAGCAACAGCATCAAACACTAACAGCAACACTAACACAAAACCAACACCCAACACCCAACAACGACACCAACACCAACCTTAACACTAACACCAACACCAACATTCAACAGCAACAGCAACACCAACACCAGCATCAACACCACTATCAACACCACTATCAACACCAACACCAACCTTAACACCAACACCAGCATCAACATCAAACACTTACAGCAACACAAACACTAACACCAACAGTAGACGTGACATTGTGAAGTTATAACATCAATTGCATACGCTGTCAGAAATGGATTTATGCATTTATGTGCTGATGTGAATTGTTAAAAGAGTGACAGATAATATGAACCGACAATTTGGCAGCCAAGTTTGCCGCTAATTGATAAATCAGGAACATGACCCAGTTTCGGATAATCTCCTGATTGATTTTGAGAGAGTGGGCAATATTATTTGGGTGAGAGAGTAAAAGATTGTTCTGGGAGAGAACAGACTGAAAAAAGGAGATTAGGATTAAGTTTTAACAGCGCAAAGCATCAACATAAATGCTGAAATCTTCACTTAAATCCATTATCGCATTACTCTTTCTATTTACTAGCCCCCCTCCTTTCGTGGCCTATTACTTTATCATGAGACAACTTTGACTCAACAAATTCATGCAGTGATTAAAATTGAACCTTTTTGCATCTTGCAACATTTTGTTTCACATGCAGTTCGATTCGCACGTTGAATTAAAAACAATGCTTAGTATGACAAGTTCGATGATTTCAATATGAATTTAATGTACTCAATGTTGCTTCCTGCATCAGCGATGAAAATACTGAAATAAAACATTAATATTGGCGATAATCTAACAGTGATGCCACAGTTTAAAACGTCATATTTTGCGAGTGCGGTGACTGTACTGACTTATGAAAGACAGTAAATTGGTACGAGGTCTACAAGACAATGCTAATAGATTTAACCACATCATGTGCAACATGTATATTTAATTAGGCTAATGCATGGTCACTGTTCGCCGGCTCAGCACTCCTATTGGTCAGAAAATGAAATTTACTGGAACATTATGGTAATCACATGCGTAGTAAGATATATGCATTGCATAAACATTCATTGGACAGGCCTTACTGTATGTTCCTACTGACATTCGTGGAGGAAAGACTTCATCGTTGTGAACAAGTTTCATTAAAAGTCATAGGGGCACACTAAAAACCTTTGTCAGAGAGTGGCTGGCGATAGCACAAGTTAATGCAAAGTTCTGAGTAAGCTTTTGATGACAAGATCTATGTGTGGAAGAAATGTGCAGTTTCCATATTTTTTGGGGCTGCGCTTGATCTCTGCCATCATTCACCTATATGTGTGTGTATGTGAAATGAAATCATATAAAGATTATACCACTACTCCATCGCTTAATTAAACATATATTTATTCGAGTTTATCGTTCACCATAATTTACCATATCTAATATGTTCTTATATGGGGAAATACAAACGCCAGGATATATCTGTAGTCCTTTCCTCCTATGTATTTTACATAAAAGACCAGGCACTGAAAGATTTTGCATTAAGAAAGATTACAGTAACTTGTAGTTATTTTCAAGTTTTTTACAGCACATTTCATGATTCAATATCGTCGAGGTAGACGCCTCGTCGTTTTTCGCAGCTTTCTTTTATGTATTATCAATTATATCATACACAAATAAAATACACAGTTTGCATCAAATCTTTCATTCGCTTCACTATGTTGTCGTGCAAACTATAAAGAATCTTTAATGTTGGCGACATTAATCAAACGAACATGACAAACTAAGGTATGTAAGATTAATTGAAAAAAATCAAAACTAATCATAATTGTGTATTATTGAACGAAAGTTTGAAAAATATGCGGTCAAGCTCCGGGAATGCCGAAACATTGCATGTGATTTCACCATCGAGATAAGAATTGTTAGAAATTCTCGAAAAATCGAACAACATCATTTGAAACCTACAATTAATTGCTACTCGGAAACATTGGCGTCAATCCTGTGTTAATTGAGGGAGACTACATTCATATATTCTGCTATTCCTGGCTAATTTCCTTTCAAAAGAAAAGACGCCAACATTTTCGGAAATATGCACTTAGCCGCTACGTGCACACGCACGAAGCGTACGCACTGACGCAACACCTGCTCCCGCATCGTGTAAACTCACATTTTCGAGGGATGACAAGATAAGGTAGGGCTAAGTGAACTTTTCGTGATAAAATCTGAATGTCGAAGAAATGGGAAGTTCACTTGTTTTCTGGACTGCACTTGATGTCTGTCATGCCTCATCTAAATGTCTTCTTAGTGAAACGGAGTCACCTAAAAACAATTATTTATACTCCCTCGCTTCCAAAGGTGGACGTATCATCCCTAAAAATACTTTCTAAACTTTCTCATTTTTAACTACACGTATACTTATACCAGTATGTTCTTCAACAACATATACCCATACATAATATTTTATTTTAGAAGTAAACGTCTGGCCGGTCGCCATAACGTCATTGTTTTATCTAATAAATGTTTTATGCAGTGCGGTGTTTGAAATTAAATGAAGATATCATCTTCGCGAAGATCATATCTTCATTTAATTGTTTTATCTAATATCAATAATCAATGCACAATCACAATGCGCAGTAACAATCACAAAGCATATTTCACTTTTGCACATTTTCAAGGGATGATACAATGGTGGTAAGCGTATGTCGCATCCATATTTTGTGATATTTGGATATCGATGCATAGATGGACATTGTTGAATAAAGTCATTCATATTATCACTGGTATTATTAAAATGATGACCAAGGGGCTGTTTACATGAGCCCAGCTGAAAGGACTAGCCCTATCTGTAGGCTGATTATTACCTCGATTTTACATGCTCAAGTCTAGCCCTACATTCAAGAGTATGCGACAGTTTGCATCAAATCTTTCATTCGATAAAAATCTTTAATGTTCTCGACATTAATCAAACGATCGCGTTATAAACTTACGATGTATGAGAGGAATTTAAAAAAATCAAAACTAATCATAATTGCGCATTATGAATGAAAGTTTGAAAAACATGCGGTCAAGCACCTGAACTGCTGAATTATTGTATGTGATTTTACCATCGATAAGAATTCTCAGGATTTTCCACAAATCGAACATTCTAAATTTAAATTTAACCATCGGAAAAAAACACTTAACCGTTAGAATCATATCATACACCATGAAGCGTACCGGCATCTAATATTTTGAAATCAGTGATTTTTGAATGCCTACATGAGAAAACGTATTTTCTACACAGCGTATAGAAAAAACTATGTATTTACTATATAAAACTATATATTGACTATATTTTGTGATTTTTCGATATCAATGCACAGATGGCAAAATGTTTCCCAAAGCGATAGTATTTTCACAAGTACTGCCAATTGGTTAGTAAAATGGAAACTAGATTTGACAAATAGATTTTACGGACGAATGTATGGAAAGAGGATGATTTCTTTTTAAATTTCCACACCGGTAATTTGATTGTGATCGCATGGTTCTTGAACATTGTAACACTGTGGTAGCTGATTGTCTCAAAGTTGTCGAACCGACTCCTTCATGTTTGCTTTTTCATTATCATCTTTACAATTCTCAATTAAACAACGCTCAGCAATATAGCTCTGCAAAGCTATCCAAATTTGTTGTGCAAAGCTCAAATTAAGTGTGTACAGGATGCGTAGTGTGTAAAATTACCGCCACTACTGTAAAACGTCAGAACGTATATTGGCCTGTTTATGTAGAGATGGATAATATAGAAAATTCATTGGAAGAGACAACTATGTGATAAAAAACTTGGGTTTTGCCAAAATCTTTTGAAAAAAATAGTTCTCTACACTTGCACAACATAAGATTGATCAATTTCGTAAAAACGACGTGCTCGAGCATTGTAAACCAGGTTAGAATGAATAAACAATGTGGACGCAGATTGTTGACCATGCGACAAAAGCAGACACAGAGACATAATATTCAAGTGGACTGCTGAGAACAACTTATGATGTGACGTAGTCAAAAATAACGGTTTCTACGCACATTAGAAAGGCAAATTTTCAAAGAAAGGGGTTATAAAAGCAGGGTTAGTATTGAGCTGGCACAGTCAGATTTCAGTTGTGTGTTCAGTTCATTTCAAGAGTGAAGCTTTGAGATTAAGCAAGAATTATGAAGACAACCGTCCTCTCAATCGTTATACTCAGTTTGGCCTGCGTGTTTGGTATGATTTTACATTATTGCATGCAGCTTAGAAAATCTGCTGAGCTGGAGGGGTGCGATAAAAAACCTTTAGTGAGTTAGAAGATGCTCTAACAATATAGTAAACGACCCTTTTTGATTTTTTCCACGAAAAACGGTTAGTTGGGCTTTTTACAGCATAATTTCTGCGCCATCCAGAATTCTAACTTAGCGAGTTGAGTTAACCTAAATTCAACTCTGTAGCACAACGCAACACACTATTCAAGTTCAGTTAGCTATCAGGATCCACTCACTAACGTTGAATACACAAGCTTTCATCTGTTTCATTAATATAAGACTTAAAGATATTCAACTCTATCGAACTGACCACATCGCTGGCTATTTTTCGCGAAAAATCACCTTTTAATTTTCCCGTGATCATTTCACCATTAACATTTACTTTTTTTACATCTTTTAGCAGCTGATATATCGAAATCCAAAATAGCACGAAGAACGTGAAGCATGAAGGTTATTACTACAATTTACTAAATATGAAACTGTAATCAGGCAAACAACCATCTAGATGAAAAGCCAATTCAATTTGACCATTCACAATTCAGACCTTGTGACAAAACAATATGTTACGTCACAAGGAGAAAGCCTCTTAAAACTAGTGGAGATGCTTCGTTTTCCTGGGGAACATTGATAATGTGGAAATTGTAGCCGTGCTAACTTGGCGTACCCTTTAATGTATACGGTGAAAATTGCACACATAATGCTAATGAATGGTTTTGTCTTTGAGAGAAGTTTCTCATACAGTTTCTGTACTTAAGTACTGAAATCAAACAGTATAGTTTCTGAGACGAAATACCGCCACATTTATTTGCATGCCTTACTTAATTACGCCATTAATCACACGTCTGGTTTTGACAATTGTTAGGCGCTACATGCGACAATATATCGGCTAAAATAAAATGTGGTCAATATGGGATAACAGAGGAGCAATGCTTAAGCAATGATTGTTGTTGGAACCAAGGCGAATCGAGCGAGTTTGGATGCTATTTTAGAGGTAACCAACTATATATAAATTACACGACGACATTACACACTCGTTCATTGCGAAAAATGTTTTAGTTTTTATTAATGACGAAAACGCCAAAGCTGTAGGAAAACTACTGTACACTGAAATTAGGCGAAATTGGTTGTTTTGATTCTAAATGCTTTGCGTAGTTATTAAATTAGAATACTAATTGCAAAATTGCTCTAAAAGATATATCTGATGATAAGTATTGAATCGTTTCCATTTGCCAAAATCATTTATCGCTCGGCCGAATCCCGGCTGCCCGGGCTCGTGTATCAGCGCCTAAAAATTCCGCTTTCGATTGAATAAAACTTTTCATGCTAAACTATTTTTGTTATATCAGAGTTAAATTTCAAGCTCAAGAAATTTATCTCAAACTCTTCCTATGGGGTTTTCGACTTGCTTGTTTACCATGCACACCACCATATGTACATAACTAATAGCAGCGATTCTGCATGACATCGATAGCTAATAGATATTTATTATATTCTAGGTCATGAATGCTCTGAGGTGCTGGAGATAGAACGACTACATTGTGGTTATCCGGGAATCACGGAAACACAATGTAAAAAAAAAGGCTGTTGCTGGGACAAAGAAAAATCAGGCGTCCCCTACTGTTTTTACCAAAGTAATTACAAAACTTTATCGTACTTGAACACATGTAAATTTCTAATTCAACTTTACATAACTATTCTCATCCGCTGTTCATGCAATTAAAGAGAAACCATAAATATTGTTCAGGCAAATGTTTCCCATCGTTTTAAAGTGACTTAAACGGTCAAACCAATCCGCATGAAAGTAATACTTTATAATTATTGGATGGATTGCAATGCATGACTACACGAAATTTGATTTCAAATACACGACTTAAGGACCATTAAAATCCTGATTGTTGATTTATTATTTCAAACCTCATACAAACGGAACAATTTTCTACTCGTGCAGCTGAATACCTTAACGATGAATTTCACATATTTAGGTGAATCTTGCGATGTTTCTAAGCCAGTTGAAAGAGTTGGTTGCGGTAAAGTGGGAATAACGGAAAGCCAATGTGAAGCAATAGGATGTTGTTGGGATGACCACATAGAGGGTGTCCACAACTGTTATAGAAGAGGTACAAGGTTCTACTATTTTTCTGCCTGACGATGCTCGTGAATTTCACGTGTTTTCATTTGCATGTCCGCTTCTGTTGGATTGTTGAAGAAAGTACAGAAAAGAAATATTCGAGAGTCAGACATATGATTTGTGCATGAGTATTCCCAAACTTCCAAAGTGAGGGAACTTTGCCGTACAGAAAGTTCATTTTTAAGAGCAATTTATCACACAATGCAGTATGGGCGTCCGAATCAGTCAATATTACGAACGTTTGTTCACGCCATATTTACGCCATTTTCACGGCGTCATAGACCATACGTCGTATTTGCTAAATCTCTCGATTTGACTGGATTCGGACGCCCATAATGCAGCATGAACATCATCGCCTAGTTACAGGAAATCACCGACAGCTCTTCACAAAAGTAATCCCAACAGCGCAAATAATCGAAACTATCAAAAAATGGCACGTAATTTACTTCTTCTTTAACTTTTATTTTAAATTTCTTCTAGTACGTCTTCCAGAACTTGCTTAGGACAAAAAGGAGTTTGGTGGTACACGCGAGGATGAATAGTATAGTCACATGAAATGTAGTTGTGTATTCAAGGGTACTCCTTTGTCATGGCATTGTAAACATTCGCGTTGAAATAAATCTGCAAGTTAATGAAGTGTTTTCTTATTTGGGCAGGTGACCAATTTCTCCAATTTTAACACAACATGCCTTATACAGACCAGAAACCTGAGAATTTCTTTATACGGCAACAGCAATTGCCAGGGCCGTACATATGGGAAGGTGTAGGGTGTCACACCCCAAAATATTTCATTTTGAATTATAAACACAATAAAACGCGTGCGCTGATTGGTCTAGAGCAGGTGCAACTCTCGACCTTCGGTCTCGGGCTTGCACTGATCTGCTCTCGAGTTCTCCCAAAGGTCTCCTCGGTTTAAATAAGCCTGTGCAAACACAGTAAACATCTTTTATTTCTTAAATGTAGTCGGTAGAATTACTATATCAGTCGGTAGAAAAAAGATTATTGACGAATAAACAACAATATTATGAACGATTTTGATAAAGCGTAATTAAGAAGAGACTTAAATTGTGGTATGAATCAAGAATAACTTATGAGCAAGACATGTGCAGTTCACGATAATATAACACCGACGAGCGTCAATTAAGAGGCGTCATTTAGTAGAACTTGAAAATTGTCGAGGCTTTGTCCTATAGTGTATTCGGTACAATTTCGTTTCCCAGTCGGTTGGAAGGATTACGCCCCCACCCCCCCTCGATAAACATTCTAAGGATAGCGCTGGCAACTGTATAGCTTGCATTGTTCTTTCCGGCGACAAAACAAGTTTGAATATTCTATTGAAATATTCAGACATTGTCAACTTAGATTCGATCAAAAGCGAGCCTCATATAAAGACCAACAAATGTAGCCAACCTTTTGCGTTAACTTTGCAGACGTTACCCAAAATCGACAATGAAGCTTTCAGACGAAAGATTCGAAATATTAAAACTTTCAAACAAAAAAATTAGGATTATGACACTCATCTTCCTCGAGAAATTAAACCGCAAGTGCACTTGCACTGCTTGCATCGTTCCGACAGACGTCAAAATAAAATGCGAAAATTCCACGCTCCTTGTGGCGTTTGCTACTAAAATATGGACATGGAAAGTCAACTTGGTCATCTTTCATAAAACGTGAAGCTCACTATTGACTGTGAGCCTTTCTGGCCGAGAAATGAAGTAAAAAACGGCCGATAATGGCCAACCTTTCGCGAGAACGGTTTCTTTGATGGAACGATGGAACATATCAAGTTTTTAATTGAACACGAGTGTAAAACTTTTAAAACGAAAGATTAGAAGCATCACTTACCTTCTTTGCCTCTGAATATTCTCGAAAATTTTCCAATAAATAGCTCAAAATCATTTTTAAAATAAGTACGTTTTCTTCGAAGGAGTCAGCTTCTCTCCATTTTGAGGATTTTGACAAATTCACATGTTTCCTAGAGTGAATTTTAAAATTTGTCGCTTCAAAGGTAAAGTTTCTTCAATTTTCCAGAAAAATATTCTTAAATTTCCTGTTACACGGAGTCTTTCTACACAAATGAACAGGCTTCTAAAACAAACTACAGGCTTCTTCAATAGTGCTGAAATAATAAATTTACCATCAGCCAGGTAACAAAGCAGTTAAAAAACAACATGAAAATAGCCATGATACCAAGAAAATCTTGAATCTAAAGTAGGAATTTCAAAGCATTACTCCACTTGTCTCATTGACATATGCTAACGACTAAATGTTTGGCATTAGCAAATACGAAATTTCCTACAATGTGGAAACACTATTGACAAATTAAAGTTTAATAATGAAGCCCAACTGTAGACGTCATACTAAGGTGCTCGGATTATGGGCCGTCGATAAAATACGTACATAATATTGATGCTGGTGTTAGTGTTGATGTTGGTTAACTACGCTGATTAAATACGAACATAATACATAGATAAAATTCTCTAAATGAGTCAATTTCTCTTGAATGTCGAAACGTAAACAAACACCAACACCAGCATCAACACCAACACCAGCATCAACAACAACACCAGCATCAACACCAACACTAGCACCATCATCAAACACTCACAGCAACACTAACACCAAACCAACACCAAAATCCAACAACGACATCAACACCAACCTTAACACCAACATTAACATTCAACAGCAACAGCAACACCAACACCAGCACCAACACCAACACCAGCATCAACACCAACACCAGCATCAACACCAACACCAGCATCAACACCAGCACCAACATCAAACACTAACAGCAACACTAACACCAACCAACACCGAAAATCCAACAACGACATCAACACCAACCTTAACACCAACATTAACATTCAACAGCAACAGCAACACTAGCACCAACACAACACCAACACCAACACCAATACCAACACCAGCATCAACACCAACACCAGCATCAACACCAACACCAGCATCAACAACAACACCAGCATCAACACCAACACTAGCACCATCATCAAACATCACAGCAACACTAACACCAAACCAACACCCAAAATCCAACAACGACATCAACACCAACCTAACACCAACATTAACATTCAACAGCAACAGCAACACCAACACCAGCATCAACACCAGCATCAACACCAATACCAGCATCAACACCAACACCAGCATCAACACCAGCACCAACATCAAACACTAATAGCAACACTAACACCAAACCAACACCGACAATCCAACAACGACATCAACACCAACCTTAACACCAACATTAACATTCAACAGCAACAGCAACACTAGCACCAACACCAACACCAACACCAACACCAGCATCAACACCAATACCAACACCACTATCAACACCAACCCTAACACCAAGACGGCATCACATCAAACACTAACAACACCACTAACATCAACACCCAACACCCAACAACGACATCAACACCAATAACACCAACATTAACATTCAACAGCAACAGCAACAGCAACACCAGCATCAACACCAGCATCAACACCAATATCAACACCAACACCAGCATCAACACCAGCACCAACATCAAACACTAATAGCAACACTAACAAACCAACACCGACAACAACGACATCAACACCAACCTTAACATTTAGCAACACCAGCATGCATCAGCATCAACACCAACACTAGCACCATCATCAAACACTCACAGCGACATCAACACCAATAACACCAACATTAACATTAACACCAACACCAGCATCAACACCAGCATCAATATCAACACCAACACCAGCATCAACACCAGCACCAACATCAAACACTAATAGCAACACTAACACCAAACCAACACCGACAATCAACAACGACATCAACACCAACCTTAACACCAACATTAACATTCAACAGCAACAGCAACACAGCACCAACACCAACACCAACACCAACACCAGCATCAACACCAATACCAACACCACATCAACACCAGCCTAACACCAAGACTGCATCATCAAACACTAACAGCATCACTAACATCAACACCCAAACCCAACAACGACATCAACACCAACCTTAACACCAACATTAACATTCAACAGCAACAGCAACACAACAGCAACACCAGCATCAACACCAGCATCAACACCAATACCAGCATCAACACCAACACCAGCATCAACACCAGCACCAACATCAAACACTAATAGCAACACTAACACCAAACCAACACCGACATCCAACAACGACATCAACACCAACCTTAACACCAACTTAACATTCAACAGCAACAAAACACTAGCACCAACACCAATACTAACACCAACACCAGCATCAACACCAATACACCAATACCAACACCACTATCAACACCAACCTAACACCAAGACCGGCATCAACATCAAACACTAACAACACCACTAACATCAACACCCAACACCCAACAACGGCACCAACACCAACCTTAACACCAACACCAGCATCAACATCAAACACTAACAGCAACACTAACGCAAAAACTAACACCAACACTTAACATCCAACAACGACACCAACACCAACCTTAACACAAACACCAACACCAGCACCAACATCCAAGAACAGCCACACCAACATCCAATATCGACACTAACGTCAAGACTAGCATCAGCACCAATAGCGACACCAACACCCAACACCAATATCAACATCGAACATCAAACACGAACACGAAGACCAACACCAACACCAGCATCAACAGCAAAGTTTGTAGGTAAACGTGACCAAATGGCGAACATTGTGAAGTTAAAACATCAATTGCATACGCAGTAAGACTTGTCAGAAATGGATTTATGCATTTATGTGCTGATGTGAATTGTTAAAAGAGTGACAGATAATATGAACCGACAATTTAGCAGCCAAGTTTGCCGCTAGGGTGAAAAATCAGGAACATGACCCAGTTTCGGATAATCTCCTGATTGAGTTTGAGAGAGTGGGCAATATTATTTGGGTGAGAGAGTAAAGATTGTTCTGGGAGAGAGACAGATTAAGTTTTGCATCAACATAAAGGATCGACTAGGATTATGTTGATTTTGAAGCGCAACAACATGCAGTTCATTCGCACATTAAAAAATGCTTAGTATGACAAGCTCGATGATTTCAATATGAATTTAATGTACTCAATGTTGCTTCCTGCATCAGCGATGAAAATACTGAAATAAAAACATTAATATTGGCGATAATCTAACAGTGATGCCACAGCTTAAAACGTCATATTTTGCGTTCGTAGTGACTGTACTGACTTATGAAAGACAGTAAATTGGTACGAGGTCTACAAAGCCAATGCTAATAGATTTAACAACATGTATATTTAATTAGGCTAATGCATGGTGACTGTTCGCCGGCTCAGCACTCCTATTGGTCAGAAAATGAAATTTACTGGAACATTATGGTAATCACATGCGTAGTAAGATATACATTGCATAAAATTCATTGGACAGGCCTTACTGTATGTTCCTACTGACATTCGTGGAGGAAAGACTTCATCGTTGTGAACAAGTTTCATTAAAAGTCATAGGGGCACACTAAAAACCTTTGTCAGAGAGTGGCTGGCGATAGCACAAGTTAATGCAAAGTTCTGAGTAAGCTTTTGATGACAAGATCTATGTGTGGAAGAAATGTGCAGTTTCCATATTTTTTGGGGCTGCGCTTGATCTCTGCCATCATTCACCTATATGTGTGTGTATGTGAAATGAAATCATATAAAGATTATACCACTACTCCATCGCTTAATTAAACATATATTTATTCGAGTTTATCGTTCACCATAATTTACCATATCTAATATGTTCTTATATGGGGAAATACAAACGCCAGGATATATCTGTAGTCCTTTCCTCCTATGTATTTTACATAAAAGACCAGGCACTGAAAGATTTTGCATTAAGAAAGATTACAGTAACTTGTAGTTATTTTCAAGTTTTTTACAGCACATTTCATGATTCAATATCGTCGAGGTAGACGCCTCGTCGTTTTCGCAGCTTTCTTTTATGTATTATCAATTATATCATACACAAATAAAATACACAGTTTGCATCAAATCTTTCATTCGCTTCACTATGTTGTCGTGCAAACTATAAAGAATCTTTAATGTTGGCGACATTAATCAAACGAACATGACAAACTAAGGTATGTAAGATTAATTGAAAAAAATCAAAACTAATCATCATTGTGTATTATTGAACGAAAGTTTGAAAAATATGCGGTCAAGCTCCGGGAATGCCGAAACATTGCATGTGATTTCACCATCGAGATAAGAATTGTTAGAAATTCTCGAAAAATCGAACAACATCATTTGAAACCTACAATTAATTGCTACTCGGAAACATTGGCGTCAATCCTGTGTTAATTGAGGGAGACTACATTCATATATTCTGCTATTCCTGGCTAATTTCCTTTCAAAAGAAAAGACGCCAACATTTTCGGAAATATGCACTTAGCCGCTACGTGCACACGCACGAAGCGTACGCACTCACGCAACACCTGCTCCCGCATCGTGTAAACTCACATTTTCGAGGGATGACAAGATAAGGTAGGGCTAAGTGAACTTTTCGTGATAAAATCTGAATGTCGAAGAAATGGGAAGTTCACTTGTTTTCTGGACTGCACTTGATGTCTGTCATGCCTCATCTAAATGTCTTCTTAGTGAAACGGAGTCACCTAAAAACAATTATTTATACTCCCTCGCTTCCAAAGGTGGACGTATCATCCCTAAAAATACTTTCTAAACTTTCTCATTTTTTAACTACACGTATACTTATACCAGTATGTCCTTCAACAACATATACCCATACATAATATTTTATTTTTAGAAGTAAACGTCTGGCCGGTCGCCATAACGTCATTGTTTTATCTAATGAATGTTTTATGCAGTGCGGTGTTTGAAATTAAATGAAGATATCATCTTCGCGAAGATCATATCTTCATTTAATTGTTTTATCTAATATCAATAATCAATGCACAATCACAATGCGCAGTAACAATCACAAAGCATATTTCACTTTTTCACATTTTCAAGGGATGATACAATGGTGGTAAGCGTATGTCGCATTCCATATTTTGTGATATTTGGATATCGATGCATAGATGGACATTGTTGAATAAAGTCATTCATATTATCACTGGTATTATTAAAATGATGACCAAGGGGCTGTTTACATGAGCCCAGCTGAAAGGACTAGCCCTATCTGTAGGCTGATTATTACCTCGATTTTACATGCTCAAGTCTAGCCCTACATCCAAGACTATGCGACATTTTGCATCAAATCTTTCATTCGATAAAAATCTTTAATGTTCTCGACATTAATCAAACGATCGCGTTATAAACTTACGATGTATGAGAGGAATTTAAAAAATCAAAACTAATCACAATTGCGCATTATGAATGAAAGTTTGAAAAACATGCGGTCAAGCACCTGAACTGCTGAATTATTGTATGTGATTTTACCATCGATAAGGAATTCTCAGGATTTTCCACAAATCGAACATTCTAAATTTAAATTTAACCATCGGAAAAAACACTTAACCGTTAGAATCATATCATACACCATGAAGCGTACCGGCATCTAATATTTTGAATTCAGTGATTTTTGAATGCATAGATGAGAAAACGTATTTTCTACACAGCGTATAGAAAAACTATGTATTAACTATATAAAACTATATATTGACTATATTTTGTGATATTTTGATATCAATGCACATATGGCAAAATGTTTCCCAAAGCGATAGTATTTTCACAAGTACTGCCAATTGGTTAGTAAAATGGAAACTAGATTTGACAAATGGATTTTACGGACGAATGTATGGAAAGAGGATGATTTCTTTTAAATTTCCACACCGGTAATTTGATTGTGATCGCATAGTTCTAGAACATTGTAACACTGTGGTAGCTGATTGTCTCAAAGTTGTCGAACCGAGTCCTTCATGTTTGCTTTTTCATTATCATCTTTACAATTCTCAATCAAACAACGCTCAGCAATATAGCTCTGCAAAGCTATCCAAATTTGTTGTGCAAAGCTCAAATTAAGTGTGTACAGGATGCGTAGTGTGTAAAATTACCGCCACTACTGTAAAACGTCAGAACGTATATTGGCCTGTTTATGTAGAGATGGATAATATAGAAAATTCATTGGAAGAGACAACTATGTGATAAAAAACTTGGGTTTTGCCAAAATCTTTTGAAAAAAATAGTTCTCTACACTTGCACAACATAAGATTGATCAATTTCGTAAAAACGACGTGCTCGAGCATTGTAAACCAGGTTAGAATGAATAAACAATGTGGACGCAGATTGTTGACCATGCGACAAAAGCAGACACAGAGACATAATATTCAAGTGGACTGCTGAGAACAACTTATGATGTGACGTAGTCAAAAATAACGGTTTCTACGCACATTAGAAAGGCAAATTTTCAAAGAAAGGGGTTATAAAAGCAGGGTTAGTATTGAGCTGGCACAGTCAGATTTCAGTTGTGTGTTCAGTTCATTTCAAGAGTGAAGCTTTGAGATTAAGCAAGAATTATGAAGACAACCGTCCTCTCAATCGTTATACTCAGTTTGGCCTGCGTGTTTGGTATGATTTTACATTATTGCATGCAGCTTAGAAAATCTGCTGAGCTGGAGGGTGCGATAAAACCTTTAGTGAGTTAGAAGATGCTCTAACAATATAGTAAACGACCCTTTTGATTTTTCCACGAAAAACGGTTAGTTGGGCTTTACAGCATAATTTCTGCGCCATCCAGAATTCTAACTTAGCGAGTTGAGTTAACCTAAATTCAACTCTGTAGCACAACGCAACACACTATTCAAGTTCAGTTAGCTATCAGGATCCACTCACTAACGTTGAATACACAAGCTTTCATCTGTTTCATTAATATAAGACTTAAAGATATTCAACTCTATCGAACTGACCACATCGCTGGCTATTTTTCGCGAAAAATCACCTTTTAATTTTCCCGTGATCATTTCACCATTAACATTTACTTTTTACATCTTTTAGCAGCTGATATATCGAAATCCAAAATAGCACGAAGAACGTGAAGCATGAAGGTTATTACTACAATTTACTAAATATGAAACTGTAATCAGGCAAACAACCATCTAGATGAAAAGCCAATTCAATTTGACCATTCACAATTCAGACCTTGTGACAAAACAATATGTTACGTCACAAGGAGAAAGCCTCTTAAAACTAGTGGAGATGCTTCGTTTTCCTGGGGAACATTGATAATGTGGAAATTGTAGCCGTGCTAACTTGGCGTACCCTTTAATGTATACGGTGAAAATTGCACACATAATGCTAATGAATGGTTTTGTCTTTGAGAGAAGTTTCTCATACAGTTTCTGTACTTAAGTACTGAAATCAAACAGTATAGTTTCTGAGACGAAATACCGCCACATTTATTTGCATGCCTTACTTAATTACGCCATTAATCACACGTCTGGTTTTGACAATTGTTAGGCGCTACATGCGACAATATATCGGCTAAAATAAAATGTGGTCAATATGGGATAACAGAGGAGCAATGCTTAAGCAATGATTGTTGTTGGAACCAAGGCGAATCGAGCGAGTTTGGATGCTATTTTAGAGGTAACCAACTATATATAAATTACACGACGACATTACACACTCGTTCATTGCGAAAAATGTTTTAGTTTTTATTAATGACGAAAAACGCCAAAGCTGTAGGAAAAACTACTGTACACTGAAATTAGGCGAAATTGGTTGTTTTGATTCTAAATGCTTTGCGTAGTTATTAAATTAGAATACTAATTGCAAAATTGCT
Source organism: Xenia sp. Carnegie-2017 (assembly GCF_021976095.1). Classification (NCBI taxonomy): domain Eukaryota; kingdom Metazoa; phylum Cnidaria; class Anthozoa; order Malacalcyonacea; family Xeniidae; genus Xenia; species Xenia sp. Carnegie-2017. The sequence continues at coordinate 8,029,475 of NW_025813481.1, forward strand.
CTAAAAGATATATCTGATGATAAGTATTGAATCGTTTCCATTTGCCAAAATCATTTATCGCTCGGCCGAATCCCGGCTGCCCGGGCTCGTGTATCAGCGCCTAAAAATTCCGCTTTCGATTGAATAAAACTTTTCACGGCTAAACTATTTTTTTGTTATATCAGAGTCAAATTTCAAGCTCAAGAAATTTATCTCAAACTCTTCCTATGGGGTTTTGGACTTGCTTGTTTACCATGCACACCACCATATGTACATAACTAATAGCAGCGATTCTGCATGACATCGATAGCTAATAGATATTTATTATATTCTAGGTCATGAATGCTCTGAGGTGCTGGAGATAGAACGACTACATTGTGGTTATCCGGGAATCACGGAAACACAATGTAAAAAAAAGGCTGTTGCTGGGACAAAGAAAAATCAGGCGTCCCCTACTGTTTTACCAAAGTAATTACAAAACTTTATCGTACTTGAACACATGTAAATTTCTAATTCAACTTTACATAACTATTCTCATCCGCTGTTCATGCAATTAAAGAGAAACCATAAATATTGCTCAGGCAAATGTTTCCCATCGTTTTAAAGTGACTTAAACGGTCAAACCAATCCGCATGAAAGTAATACTTTATAATTATTGGATGGATTGCAATGCATGACTACACGAAATTTGATTTCAAATACACGACTTAAGGACCATTAAAATCCTGATTGTTGATTTATTATTTCAAACCTCATACAAACGGAACAATTTTCTACTCGTGCAGCTGAATACCTTAACGATGAATTTCACATATTTAGGTGAATCTTGCGATGTTTCTAAGCCAGTTGAAAGAGTTGGTTGCGGTAAAGTGGGAATAACGGAAAGCCAATGTGAAGCAATAGGATGTTGTTGGGATGACCACAGAGGGTGTCCACAACTGTTATAGAAGAGGTACAAGGTTCTACTATTTTCTGCCTGACGATGCTCGTGAATTTCACGTGTTTTCATTTGCATATCCGCTTCTGTTGGATTGTTGAAGAAAGTACAGAAAAGAAATATTCGAGAGTCAGACATATGATTTGTGCATGAGTATTCCCAAACTTCCAAAGTGAGGGAACTTTGCCGTACAGAAAGTTCATTTTTAAGAGCAATTTATCACACAATGCAGTATGGGCGTCCGAATCAGTCAATATTACGAACGTTTGTTCACGCCATATTTACGCCATTTTCACGGCGTCATAGACCATACGTCGTATTTGCTAAATCTCTCGATTTGACTGGATTCGGACGCCCATAATGCAGCATGAACATCATCGCCTAGTTACAGGAAATCACCGACAGCTCTTCACAAAAGTAATCCCAACAGCGCAAATAATCGAAACTATCAAAAAATGGCACGTAATTTACTTCTTCTTTAACTTTTATTTTAAATTTCTTCTAGTACGTCTTCCAGAACTTGCTTAGGACAAAAAGGAGTTTGGTGGTACACGCGAGGATGAATAGTATAGTCACATGAAATGTAGTTGTGTATTCAAGGGTACTCCTTTGTCATGGCATTGTAAACATTCGCGTTGAAATAAATCTGCAAGTTAATGAAGTGTTTTCTTATTTGGGCAGGTGACCAATTTCTCCAATTTTAACACAACATGCCTTATACAGACCAGAAACCTGAGAATTTCTTTATACGGCAACAGCAATTGCCAGGGCCGTACATATGGGAAGGTGTAGGGGGTGTCACACCCCCAAAATATTTCATTTTGAATTATAAACACAATAAAACGCGTGCGCTGATTGGTCTAGAGCAGGTGCAACTCTCGACCTTCGGTCTCGGGCTTGCACTGATGTGCTCTCGAGTTCTCCCAAAGGTCTCCTCGGTTTAAATAAGCCTGTGCAAACACAGTAAACATCTTTTATTTCTTAAATATAGTCGGTAGAATTACTATATCAGTCGGTAGAAAAAAGATTATTGACGAATAAACAACAATATTATGAACGATTTTGATAAAGCGTAATTAAGAAGAGACTTAAATTGTGGTATGAATCAAGAATAACTTATGAGCAAGACATGTGCAGTTCACGATAATATAACACCGACGAGCGTCAATTAAGAGGCGTCATTTAGTAGAACTTGAAAATTGTCGAGGCTTTGTCCTATAGTGTATTCAGTACAAGTTCGTTACCCAGTCGGTTGGAAGGATTACGCCCCCACCCCCCCTCGATAAACATTCTAAGGATAGCGCTGGCAACTGTATAGCTTGCATTGTTCTTTCCGGCGACAAAACAAGTTTGAATATTCTATTGAAATATTCAGACATTGTCAACTTAGATTCGATCAAAAGCGAGCCTCATATAAAGACCAACAAATGTAGCCAACCTTTTGCGTTAACTTTGCAGACGTTACCCAAAATCGACAATGAAGCTTTCAGACGAAAGATTCGAAATATTAAAACTTTCAAACAAAAAATTAGGATTATGACACTCATCTTCCTCGAGAAATTAAACCGCAAGTGCACTTGCACTGCTTGCATCGTTCCGACAGACGACAAAATAAAATGCGAAAATTCCACGCTCCTTGTGGCGTTTGCTACTAAAATATGGACATGGAAAGTCAACTTGGTCATCTTTCATAAAACGTGAAGCTCACTATTGACTGTGAGCCTTTCTGGCCGAGAAATGAAGTAAAAAACGGCCGATAATGGCCAACCTTTCGCGAGAACGGTTTCTTTGATGGAACGATGGAACATATCAAGTTTTTAATTGAACACGAGTGTAAAACTTTTAAAACGAAAGATTAGAAGCATCACTTACCTTCTTTGCCTCTGAATATTCTCGAAAATTTTCCAATAAATAGCTCAAAATCATTTTTAAAATAAGTACGTTTTCTTCGAAGGAGTCAGCTTCTCTCCATTTTGAGGATTTTGACAAATTCACATGTTTCCACAAGTGAATTTTAAAATTTGTCGCTTCAAAGGTAAAGTTTCTTCAATTTTCCAGAAAAAATATTCTTAAATTTCCGGAGTCTTTCTACACAAATGAACAGGCTTCTAAAACAAACTACAGGCTTCTTCAATAGTGCTGAAATAATAAATTTACCATCAGCCAGGTAACAAAGCAGTTAAAAAACAACATGAAAATAGCCATGATACCAAGAAAATCTTGAATCTAAAGTAGGAATTTCAAAGCATTACTCCACTTGTCTCATTGACATATGCTAACGACTAAATGTTTGGCATTAGCAAATACGAAATTTCCTACAATGTGGAAACACTATTGACAAATTAAAGTTTAATAATGAAGCCCAACTGTAGACGTCATACTAAGGTGCTCGGATTATGGGCCGTCGATAAAATACGTACATAATATTGATGCTGGTGTTAGTGTTGATGTTGGTTAACTACGCTGATTAAATACGAACATAATACATAGATAAAATTCTCTAAATGAGTCAATTTCTCTTGAATGTCGAAACGTAAACAAACACCAACACCAGCATCAACACCAATACCAACATCAACCTTAACACCAACACCAACATTCAACAGCAACAGCAACACTAGCACCAACATCAACACCAACACCAGCATCAACACCAACACCAGCATCAACACCAACACCAGCATCAACACCAACACCAGCATCAACACCAACACCAGCATCAACACCAACACCAGCATCAACACCAACACTAGCACCATCATCAAACACTCACAGCAACACTAACACCAAACCAACACCCAAAATCCAACAACGACATCAACACCAACCTTAACACCAACATTAACATTAAACAGCAACAGCAACACCAACAGCAACACCAGCATCAACACCAATACCAGCATCAACACCAATACCAACATCAACACCAACACCAGCATCAACACCAGCACCAACATCAAACACTAACAGCAACACTAACACCAAACCAACACCCAACATCCAACAACGACATCAACACCAACCTTAACACCAACATTAACATTCAACAGCAACAGCAACACTAGCACCAACAACAATACTAACACCAACACCAGCATCAACACCAATACACCAATACCAACACCACTATCAACACCAAACCTAACACCAAGACCGGCATCAACATCAAACACTAAAACAGCACCACTAACATCATCACCCAACATCCAAAACGGGACCAACACCAACCTTAACACCAACACCAGCATCACATCAAACACTAACAGCAACACTAACGCAAAAACTAACACCAACACTTAACATCCAACAACGACACCAACACCAACCTTAACACAAACACCAACACCAGCACCAACATCCAAGAACAGCCACACCAACATCCAATATCGACACTAACGTCAAGACTAGCATCAGCACCAATAGCGACACCAACACCCAACACCAATATCAACATCGAACATCAAAAACGAACACGAAGACCAACACCAACACCAGCATCAACAGCAAACTTTGTAGGTAAACGTGACCAAATGGCGAACATTGTGAAGTTAAAACATCAATTGCATACGCAGTAAGACTTGTCAGAAATGGATTTATGCATTTATGTGCTGATGTGAATTGTTAAAAGAGTGACAGATAATATGAACCGACAATTTAGCAGCCAAGTTTGCCGCTAGGGTGAAAAATCAGGAACATGACCCAGTTTCGGATAATCTCCTGATTGAGTTTGAGAGAGTGGGCAATGTTATTTGGGTGAGAGATTAAAAGATTGTTCTGGGAGAGAACAGAATGAAAAAAGGAGATTAGGATTATGTTTTAAGAGCGCAAAGCATCAACATAAATGCTTAGTATGACAAGTTCGATGATTTCAATATGAATTTAATGTACTCAATGTTGCTTCTTGCATCAGCGATGAAAATACTGAAATAAAAACATTAATATTGGCGATAATCTAACAGTGATGCCACAGTTTAAAACGTCATATTTTGCGTGTGTAGTGACTGTACTGACTTATGAAAGACAGTAAATTGGTACGAGGTCTACAAGACAATGCTAATAGATTTAACAACATGTATATTTAATTAGGCTAATGCATGGTGACTGTTCGCCGGCTCAGCACTCCTATTGGTCAGAAAATGAAATTTACTGGAACATTATGGTAATCACATGCGTAGTAAGATATATGCATTGCATAAAAATTCATTGGACAGGCCTTACTGTATGTTCCTACTGACATTCGTGGAGGAAAGACTTCATCGTTGTGAACAAGTTTCATTAAAAGTCATAGGGGCACACTAAAAACCTTTGTCAGAGAGTGGCTGGCGATAGCACAAGTTAATGCAAAGTTCTGAGTAAGCTTTTGATGACAAGATCTATGTGTGGAAGAAATGTGCAGTTTCCATATTTTTTGGGGCTGCGCTTGATGTCTGCCATCATTCACTTATATGTGTGTGTATGTGAAATGAAATCATATAAAGATTATACCACTACTCCATCGCTTAATTAAACATATATTTATTCGAGTTTATCGTTCACCATAATTTACCATATCTAATATGTTCTTATATGGGGAAATACAAACGCCAGGATATATCTGTAGTCCTTTCCTCCTATGTATTTTACATAAAAGACCAGGCACTGAAAGATTTTGCATTAAGAAAGATTACAGTAACTTGTAGTTATTTTCAAGTTTTTTACAGCACATTTCATGATTCAATATCGTCGAGGTAGACGCCTCGTCGTTTTTCGCAGCTTTCTTTTATGTATTATCAATTATATCATACACAAATAAAATACACAGTTTGCATCAAATCTTTCATTCGTTTCACTATGTTGTCGTGCAAACTATAAAGAATCTTTAATGTTGGCGACATTAATCAAACGAACATGACAAACTAAGGTATGTAAGATTAATTGAAAAAAATCAAAACTAATCATAATTGTGTATTATTGAACGAAAGTTTGAAAAATATGCGGTCAAGCTACGGGAATGCCAAAACATTGCATGTGATTTCACCATCGAGATAAGAATTGTTAGAAATTCTCGAAAAATCGAACAACATCATTTGAAACCTACAATTAATTGCTACTCGGAAACATTGGCGTCAATCCTGTGTTAATTGAGGGAGACTACATTCATATATTCTGCTATTCCTGGCTAATTTCCTTTCAAAAGAAAAGACGCCAACATTTTCGGAAATATGCACTTAGCCGCTACGTGCACACGCACGAAGCGTACGCACTCACGCAACACCTGCTCCCGCATCGTGTAAACTCACATTTTCGAGGGATGACAAGATAAGGTAGGGCTAAGTGAACTTTTCGTGATAAAATCTGAATGTCGAAGAAATGGGAAGTTCACTTGTTTTCTGGACTGCACTTGATGTCTGTCATGCCTCATCTAAATGTCTTCTTAGTGAAACGGAGTCACCTAAAAACAATTATTTATACTCCCTCGCTTCCAAAGGTGGACGTATCATCCCTAAAAATACTTTCTAAACTTTCTCATTTTTTAACTACACGTATACTTATACCAGTATGTTCTTCAACAACATATACCCATACATAATATTTTGTTTTTAGAAGTAAACGTCTGGCCGGTCGCCATAACGTCATTGTTTTATCTAATGAATGTTTTATGCAGTGCGGTGTTTGAAATTAAATGAAGATATCATCTTTGCGAAGTTCATATCTTCATTTAGTTGTTTTATCTAATATCAATAATCAATGCACAATCACAATGCGCAGTAACAATCACAAAGCATATTTCACTTTTGCACATTTTCAAGGGATGATACAATGGTGGTAAGCGTATGTCGCATCCCATATTTTGTGATATTTGGATATCGATGCATAGATGGACATTGTTGAATAAAGTCATTCATATTATCACTGGTATTATTAAAATGATGACCGAGGGGCTGTTTACATGAGCCCAGCTGAAAGGACTAGCCCTATCTGTAGGCTGATTATTACCTCGATTTTACATGCTCAAGTCTAGCCCTACATTCAAGAGTATGCGACAGTTTGCATCAAATCTTTCATTCGATAAAATCTTTAATGTTCTCGACATTAATCAAACGATCGCGTTATAAACTTACGATGTATGAGAGGAATTTAAAAAAATCAAAACTAATCATAATTGCGCATTATGAATGAAAGTTTGAAAAACATGCGGTCAAGCTCCTGAACTGCTGAATTATTGCATGTGATTTTACCATCGATAAGGAATTCTCAGGATTTTCCACAAATCGAACATTCTAAATTTAAATTTAACCATCGGAAAAAAACACTTAACCGTTAGAATCATATCATACACCATGAAGCGTACCGGCATCTAATATTTTGAATTCAGTGATTTTTGAATGCCTACATGAGAAAACGTATTGTCTACACAGCATATAGAAAAAACTATGTATTTACTATATAAAACTATATATTGACTATATTTTGTGATTTTTCGATATCAATGCACAGATGGCAAAATGTTTCCCAAAGCGATAGTATTGTTCACAAGTACTGCCAATTGGTTAGTAAAATGGAAACTAGATTTGACAAATAGATTTTACGGACGAATGTATGGAAAGAGGATGATTTCTTTTTAAATTTCCACACCGGTAATTTGATTGTGATCGCATAGTTCTAGAACATTGTAACACTGTGGTAGCTGATTGTCTCAAAGTTGTCGAACCGACTCCTTCATGTTTGCTTTTCATTATCATCTTTACAATTCTCAATTAAACAACGCTCAGCAATATAGCTCTGCAAAGCTATCCAAATTTGTTGTGCAAAGCTCAAATTAAGTGTGTACAGGATGCGTAGTGTGTAAAATTACCGCCACTACTGTAAAACGTCAGAACGTATATTGGCCTGTTTATGTAGAGATGGATAATATAGAAAATTCATTGGAAGAGACAACTATGTGATAAAAAACTTGGGTTTTGCCAAAATCTTTTGAAAAAAATAGTTCTCTACACTTGCACAACATAAGATTGATCAATTTCGTAAAAACGACGTGCTCGAGCATTGTAAACCAGGTTAGAATGAATAAACAATGTGGACGCAATTGTTGACCATGCGACAAAAGCAGACACAGAGACATAATATTCAAGTGGACTGCTGAGAACAACTTATGATGTGACGTAGTCAAAAATAACGGTTTCTACGCACATTAGAAAGGCAAATTTTCAAAGAAAGGGGGGTTATAAAAAGCAGGGTTAGTATTGAGCTGGCACAGTCAGATTTCAGTTGTGTGTTCAGTTCATTTCAAGAGTGAAGCTTTGAGATTAAGCAAGAATTATGAAGACAACCGTCCTCTCAATCGTTATACTCAGTTTGGCCTGCGTGTTTGGTATGATTTTACATTATTGCATGCAGCTTAGAAAATCTGCTGAGCTGGAGGGGTGCGATAAAAACCTTTAGTGAGTTAGAAGATGCTCTAACAATATAGTAAACGACCCTTTTTGATTTTTTCCACGAAAAACGGTTAGTTGGGCTTTTACAGCATAATTTCTGCGCCATCCAGAATTCTAACTTAGCGAGTTGAGTTAACCTAAATTCAACTCTGTAGCACAACGCAACACACTATTCAAGTTCAGTTAGCTATCAGGATCCACTCACTAACGTTGAATACACAAGCTTTCATCTGTTTCATTAATATAAGACTTAAAGATATTCAACTCTATCGAACTGACCACATCGCTGGCTATTTTTCGCGAAAAATCACCTTTTAATTTTCCCGTGATCATTTCACCATTAACATTTACTTTTTTTACATCTTTTTAGCAGCTGATATATCGAAATCCAAAAATAGCACGAAGAACGTGAAGCATGAAGGTTATTACTACAATTTACTAAATATGAAACTGTAATCAGGCAAACAACCATCTAGATGAAAAGCCAATTCAATTTGACCATTCACAATTCAGACCTTGTGACAAAACAATATGTTACGTCACAAGGAGAAAGCCTCTTAAAACTAGTGGAGATGCTTCGTTTTCCTGGGGAACATTGATAATGTGGAAATTGTAGCCGTGCTAACTTGGCGTACCCTTTAATGTATACGGTGAAAATTGCACACATAATGCTAATGAATGGTTTTGTCTTTGAGAGAAGTTTCTCATACAGTTTCTGTACTTAAGTACTGAAATCAAGCAGTATAGTTTCTGAGACGAAATACCGCCACATTTATTTGCATGCCTTACTTAATTACGCCATTAATCACACGTCTGGTTTTGACAATTGTTAGGCGCTACATGCGACAATATATCGGCTAAAATAAAATGTGGTCAATATGGGATAACAGAGGAGCAATGCTTAAGCAATGCAAGGCGAATCGAGCGAGTTTGGATGCTATTTTAGAGGTAACCAACTATATATAAATTACACGACGACATTACACACTCGTTCATTGCGAAAAATGTTTTAGTTTTTATTAATGACGAAAAACGCCAAAGCTGTAGGAAAAACTACTGTACACTGAAATTAGGCGAAATTGGTTGTTTTGATTCTAAATGCTTTGCGTAGTTATTAAATTAGAATACTAATTGCAAAATTGCTCTAAAAGATATATCTGATGATAAGTATTGAATCGTTTCCATTTGCCAAAATCATTTATCGCTCGGCCGAATCCCGGCTGCCCGGGCTCGTGTATCAGCGCCTAAAAATTCCGCTTTCGATTGAATAAAACTTTCACGGCTACTATATCAGAGTTAAATTTCAAGCTCAAGAAATTTATCTCAAACTCTTCCTATGGGGTTTTCGACTAGCTTGTTTACCATGCACACCACCATATGTACATAACTAATAGCAGCGATTCTGCATGACATCGATAGCTAATAGATATTTATTATATTCTAGGTCATGAATGCTCTGAGGTGCTGGAGATAGAACGACTACATTGTGGTTATCCGGGAATCACGGAAACACAATGTAAAAAAAGGTTGCTGGGACAAAGAAAAATCAGGCGTCCCCTACTGTTTTTACCAAAGTAATTACAAAACTTTATCGTACTTGAACACATGTAAATTTCTAATTCAACTTTACATAACTATTCTCATCCGCTGTTCATGCAATTAAAGAGAAACCATAAATATTGCTCAGGCAAATGTTTCCCATCGTTTTAAAGTGACTTAAACGGTCAAACCAATCCGCATGAAAGTAATACTTTATAATTATTGGATGGATTGCAATGCATGACTACACGAAATTTGATTTCAAATACACGACTTAAGGACCATTAAAATCCTGATTATTGATTTATTATTTCAAACCTCATACAAACGGAACAATTTTCTACTCGTGCAGCTGAATACCTTAACGATGAATTTCACATATTTAGGTGAATCTTGCGATGTTTCTAACCAGTTGAAAGAGTTGGTTGCGGTAAAGTGGGAATAACAGAAAACTATGTGAAAAATAGGATGTTGTTGGGATGACCACATAGAGGGTGTCCACAACTGTTATAGAAGAGGTACAAGGTTCTACTATTTTTCTGCCTGACGATGCTCGTGAATTTCACGTGTTTCATTTGCATATCCGCTTCTGTTGGATTGTTGAAGAAAGTACACAAAAGAAATATTCGAGAGTCAGACATATGATTTGTGCATGAGTATTCCCAAACTTCCAAAGTGAGGGAACTTTGCCGTACAGAAAGTTCATTTTTGAGAGCAATTTGTCACACAATGCAGTATGGGCGTCCGAATCAGTCAATATTACGAACGTTTGTTCACGCCATATTTACGCCATTTTCACGGCGCCTTAGACTATACGTCGTGTTTGCTAAATCTCTCTTTGACTGATTCGGACGCCCATAATGCAGCATGAACATCATCGCCTAGTTACAGGAAATAACCGACAGCTCTTCACAAAAGCACTCCCAACAGCGCAAATAATCGAAACTATCAAAAAATGGCACGTAATTTACTTCTTCTTTAACTTTTATTTTAAATTTCTTCTAGTACGTCTTCCAGAACTTGCTTAGGACAAAAGGAGTTTGGTGGTACGCGCGAGGATGAATAGTATAGTCACATGAAATGTAGTTGTGTATTCAAGGGTACTCCTTTGTCATGGCATTGTAAACATTCGCGTTGAAATAAATGTGCAAGTTAATGAAGTGTTTTCTTATTTGGGCAGGTGACCAATTTCTCCAATTTTAACACAACAAGCTTTATACACACCAGAAACCTGAGAATTTCTTTATACGGCAACAGCAATTGCCAGGGCCGTACATATGGGAAGGTGTAGGGTGTCACACCCAAAATATTTCATTTTGAATTATAAACACAATAAAACGCGTGCGCTGATTGGTCTAGAGCAGGTGCAACTCTCGACCTTCGGTCTCGGGCTTGCACTGATCTGCTCTCGAGTTCTCCCAAAGGTCTCCTCGGTTTAAATAAGCCTGTGCAAACACAGTAAACATCTTTTATTTCTTAAATGTAGTCGGTAGAATTACTATATCAGTCGGTAGAAAAAAGATTATTGACGACTAAACAACAATATTATGAACGATTTTGATAAAGCGTAATTAAGAAGAGACTTAAATTGTGGTATGAATCAAGAATAACTTATGAGCAAGACATGTGCAGTTCACGATAATATAGCACCGATGAAGCGTCAATTAAGAGGCGTCATTTAGTAGAACTTGAAAATTGTCGAGGCTTTGTCCTATAGTGTATTCGGTACAAGTTCGTTGCCCAGTCGGTTGGAAGGATTACGCCCCTCCCTCGATAAACATTCTAAGGATAGCGCTGGCAACTGTATAGCTTGCATTGTTCTTTCCGGCGACAAAACAAGTCTTAACACGTTCATTCCATGCACCTTGTGTATTTATTTTATTGAAATATTCAGACATTGTCAACTTAGATTCGATCAAAAGCGAGCCTCATATAAAGACCAACAAATGTAGCCAACCTTTTGCGTTAACTTTGCAGACGTTACCCGAAATCGACAATGAAGCTTTCAGACGAAAGATTCGAAATATTAAGACCGCCACTAACCTTCTATGTCTTTGAATATTCTCAACGTTTCTCCAACCATGAACTCAACATATTTCGAAAACTTAAACCATTTGTACTGAAAAGTAAATTGCAAGCCGATCAGTGCAAGCCCGAGACCGAAGGTCGAGGTTCGCACTTGCACGAGAATTCTCACAAACTTCTCCGAGGTTTGCATAAGCCAGTGCAAACACGAAAAACATCTTTTATTTCTTTTAGAAAATGAAAATAATGCAAAACAAACAAATTTAAAACGAACGCTTCCATTTTTCTTTTAAAATGTAATTCTCGGTCGTCTGTTATGAACGAAGATGAATACGCCTAAAAAAACTTCATAAGCCGCCATTTTTGTTGAACTATGATGAGTTGAACTTCCAAGCACATGGTTCAACGGGTTACTTTTATATACACGGTAATGCCAAGTTGTTTAAAAATTTCTTCAACAGATTGTCATAAACAATTATAAATACTTTTGAGTGATGCTGTCAAAGTCAGACGTTAGAGAGACCAGTCCTCGGCAATGCAGAGGAATTTTCATTGCACTTTTACATAAGCCATTTTGATACGTTTACACATTCCAATGATTTAGAACCCAATCTTCTGGATGTCTAACTACCGTATCACGATGACGCCATCTTGAAAGGCAAAAAGCAAAACTGAAAATGAAAAGTAAGCTAAAAAAAAGTTTAAAAACCCCATCCTATCAAACATTTAAAGAATTAAACCTAAACTATCAACTTTGCGACTCTATAGCAACTCAGCAAAAGCAGATATTACTCGTAAATACTGTCAATTTTGCCTCCTTCCAAGATGGCGACTTGCCTCACTCATTACTATGCAATATTGGCGGAGTCAGATATCTAATAGATTGGGTTCTAGGTCATTGATACATTCCAATGATTTAGAACCCAATCCCCTAGATGTCTAACTACCATGTCAAGCTGAGGCCATTGAACTAAAATACATGGAACGCTACCTGCAATACAAAACCTTAATAATTTTTTGAATCCGTGATTTTACCCCAGACACGCGTGTTTACTCAATCAATTATAACTCCGCGAGAGAATCTCGAAACACTAAACACGCGTGTCTGGGGTAAAATCTCGCGTGTCTGGCGTAAGATATGGCTTCAATTATTTGCTTGAGGTAGCGTTCCATGTAGTTTAGTTCAATCAGTGAGGCAGGCAAGGACGCCATCTTGAAAGGTGGTAAAAAACAAAACTTAAAATGGAAAACAAGCTAAAAGAAAGTTTAAAAAACAATCTTATCAAATATTATATAAATCAAATCTAGACTATAGACTTTGCAAGTGTATATTAACTCAGGAAAAGCAGATATTAATCGTAAAATCGTCAGTTTTGCCACCTTTCAAGATGGCGGCTTGCCTCACTCATTACTAAATAATATCGGCGGAGTCAGATGTCTAGTAGATTGGGTTCAAAGTCACAGATACATTTGTACTTATTGTATTTGAACAACAAATAACTGGATCGACTTCGATAATCCTGCCCGTTATTTCAGTTCGACACGAGAAAATAGCACACGCTCATTCGCATTACCTCCAGTGTAAAAATCCGACATCTTATTTTCTGATGACGTCTTTAGTTTTAACATAAAAAGCCTTGCAAGTTTCGCGAGCGAGTTCTCCTAAGCCGATTAAACCAAGAATATGCATTTTAATGCTCCATTTAGGACGTTCTGAACTAGATGTGGGAATCACCTTAACAGAAACAAAATAAAAGAATTATTCTCTAGTTCAGATGGCAAACACAACTGGTTGCATAGAGATTTCGTCAACCTACAGTTCCAAAACGAAATCGTTGAAAACATCTACATATATTCGCTGTGATGCTTGGAATCAATGCTCACCTTATCCAAACGATGGCAGTGAATCAACCCATCTCTTCCAACTTCGAAAATCGAGAACCCGTCAACGTAACTAGAAAGTCGATCAGAAACAACTTCGTTTGTCAAGGTTTATAGGGCAAAGTATTTAGCAAAAGTAAAATAAAGCAAATTGTCCAAACAGGTGAGATTCAACATGTTCATACCGATAAAACAAAGACTCTGGTTTGCCAGATAAAATGAGGCAAATTGTCCAAACAGGTGAGATTTAACATGTTCATACCGATAAAACAAGGACTCTGATTTGCCAGATAAAATGAGGCAAATTGTCCAAACAGGTGAGATTTAACATGTTCATACCGATAAAACAAGGACTCTGGTTTGCCAGATAAAATGAGGCAAATTGTCCAAACAGGTGAGATTTAACATGTTCATACCGATAAAACAAGGACTCTGGTTTGCCAGATAAAATGAGGCAAATTGTCCAAACAGGTGAGATTTAACATGTTCATACCGATAAAACAAAGACTCTGATTTGCCAGATAAAATGAGGCAAATTGTCCAAACAGGTGAGATTTAACATGTTCATACCGATAAAACAAGGACTCTGATTTGCCAGATAAAATGAGGCAAATTGTCCAAACAGGTGAGATTCAACATGTTCATACCGATAAAACAAGGACTCTGATTTGCCAGATAAAATGAGGCAAATTGTCCAAACAGGTGAGATTTAACATGTTCATACCGATAAAACAAGGACTCTGATTTGCCAGATAAAATGAGGCAAATTGTCCAAACAGGTGAGATTCAACATGTTCATACCGATAAAACAAGGACTCTGGTTTGCCAGATAAAATGAGGCAAATTGTCCAAACAGGTGAGATTTAACATGTTCATACCGATAAAACAAGGACTCTGATTTGCCAGATAAAATGAGGCAAATTGTCCAAACAGGTGAGATTTAACATGTTCATACCGATAAAACAAGGACTCTGGTTTGCCAGATAAAATGAGGCAAATTGTCCAAACAGGTGAGATTTAACATGTTCATACCGATAAAACAAGGACTCTGATTTGCCAGATAAAATGAGGCAAATTGTCCAAACAGGTGAGATTTAACATGTTCATACCGATAAAACAAAGACTCTGATTTGCCAGATAAAATGAGGCAAATTGTCCAAACAGGTGAGATTTAACATGTTCATACCGATAAAACAAGGACTCTGATTTGCCAGATAAAATGAGGCAAATTGTCCAAACAGGTGAGATTTAAGATGTTCATACCGATAAAACAAAGACTCTGATTTGCCAGATAAAATGAGGCAAATTGTCCAAACAGGTGAGATTTAACATGTTCATACCGATAAAACAAGGACTCTGATTTGCCAGATAAAATGAGGCAAATTGTCCAAACAGGTGAGATTTAACATGTTCATACCGATAAAACAAGGACTCTGATTTGCCAGATAAAATGAGGAGCACAACTTGGTGCCATGGGATTCCTTTCGCAGTCCACCGAACTTTGATCGTGTTATCTTCGGAATGCTTCGTAATCCGAACGATATCAAATGAAGGTCGAGTCCAGAAGGTTCTGCCAGCAAACGACATCACGCTCATGATGCACTTGTACGACTTTAGGGTTCTGTAAATTAAGCGACCAAAAAAATTAGTGTACGCTTGGCCTGGTTTATTCAAAGAAAGGATATAATTGGCTAATAAATGATGACATGTATTCGTAATCATCTGTTGACATCGATAGTCCAGCTGTTAACGACAGAAAAAACACCTAACCCTTCACTTTGATGATACAAGTATGAAACTTTCTCACATTCTTACTATGCCTAGTAACACAAAATTTTGATATAGGGCCAGCCCATATTTTACATTTAAAACGAGTTCTGCGAATGTCGTGTTTGATGACGTCATCGGTAGTAAAAAAAAATAAAGTTCAGAGAAATCTGCAATTTCCCTGTATATTCTTATACAACAGCTAAAGACGATACAAAAACTATATTACAACTTTTTCTTTTGGGCAATACTTTCCCAAATATTGGGCATGGAATATTCTGAAAAGTGCTGAGTCAGCACTTTTATATATATATATATATATATATATATATATATATATAAAGTGTATAACAATGTGCTCTCCCGGCTTTCACCATAGTGCAATGATAAATCGTATCGAAACAATGAAGAACATTCAATTAAGTTTCTTTAAGATTTATTACCTTACTTGTGTTAGCATTCAGCATAACCTAATTGAAAAAACCTATTTGGAAAGAAGATATGTCAAAGGATCATCCTCAGTTTCTGTATTGGACCAGAGTTTTGGAACTAGAATTACTCTGTTTACAACTAGTGCGATCATTTAGAGAAGCTAATTTCTCCTTATACTTCCAGTCAATTAAGCAACTTGTCCCTTGTATGTTTCCTTTGGACAATGTTAATTATGCAAGATGGCTTTCTGTCCATATCCGTAATATGTCGGAGCTTCCATTCAAACACCCTGACGTCTTTAACCAGTTCTCCAAGGGCTCGTTTGTGGTGCATAAAACGAAGAAACAGTTTTCAGCTATAGCATTAGATCATGCTCACGAGCAAGTTAATGCAGTGGTAAAGGGAGAAGGTGGTGCTGTGGGACTAACCGAAAACCTTTCAGCTTTAAGGAGATGGATGATTGCAGGTCCAGAAATTGCACGAATAATTAGGGAATTCGAGATGAGTACACATGTAGAAAGTCAGCTACACCATGAGCAAACTCCATCCATTCAAAGAGAATTTTATAAAGATGTCTCAAATGTCGTCTCCAATTTTCAAGCGATGGGGAATCCTTTTGTAGAAGAGAGCGAAGACCTATTTGCCATCCACACAAATGACGTGATGAACAGTTCCGTTGTTGTCACGGTGAAGAATGTTGTAACCTTTGGAGAAGAACAATATCAAGCATTTGTTAAAGAAAGATTTGTTGAGAGAAGCAAGAGTATTACTGAAACGTTGAAAAAATAATCTGCCAACGTTTAAAACAGGAAGAAAAAGAGTTTCGTCAAAAGATAAAGTAAATATACAAACTCTGAAACTAGACTGTGCTTTATTTTCAAGATTGTATATAGCCAGTCAAAATCGAAGTGGTGATCTCGATGATTTCTTTAAATATGAGAACCAACCATGGCCACCATCTCTCTCACAAGCAGGAAGTTTGCGTACTGGTAATAAAGCAGACTTGACAAAGTGTATCGAGCCCATTACCAAAGTTCAGTCACCAACTCCCGATGTTATTATTTTAGACGGAGCTTTTGTTGTTCAAATGATTTCACCTGGAACTTGGGAAACGTTCGAAGAGTACGCTCAGTTTGCTTTCATTCCTTATGTGTTAAAGCAATTTCAATCAGCTAAAAGAATTGATTTAGTGTTTGATGTATACAAAGAGGATTCGCTGAAAAAGAACGCACGGGAGAAGAGAGGCTTTGGTCAACGCCGCAAGGTTTCATCGACAGCACGTATCCCTACTGACTGGAAGGGCTTCCTGCGCGTAGATGCCAACAAAATGGATCTATTCAATTTCTTAGCGCAGAAAGTTATTTCCCAGCAGATTCAAGAAGGAAGAGAAATTTACAGTACATTTGAAGAAAAGGTCTTGTGCTTCCCTAAAAGAACCGAAGTATCAATGTTGGAACCATGTAATCATGAAGAGGCTGACACACGATTGATGGTGCACGTGTTAGATGCAAGTGACTGCGGCCACCAGAGGATTGTTGTAAGAACAAATGATACTGACGTATTGATACTAGCCATTTCAATTGTGAAAACATCAAAGCAGAAGAATTATGGATTCTTTATGGCACAGGAAAGCACTCGTCGTATATTCCCGCGCATACAATTGCATCGACTATCGGACCTGACAAGGCATCTGTTCTACCGTTGTTTCACGCTTTACGGGGTGTGATACTGTTTCCTTTTGGAGGTCGAGGAAAGAAAACTGCATGGGATGTATGGAATGTATTTCCAGAGCTAACATTAGCGTTGCAAGAGCTAAATTTGTTGCCAGAAAGGATTGATTGTTCGTCCTTGCAGGTAATTCAGAAACCGCCAAAGGCATGTATTATCTATCAAATAAGGTCTCTATTATGATTCATGCAATGTTTTGCAGGTGATTGAGCGATATGTGGTCCTCTTATACGATCGTACAAGCAATCTCACCAGAGTCAATGAGGCTAGACAAGAGTTGTTTGCCAAAAAGTCCAGAACACTGGATAACATTCCACCAACCCAAAAAGCGTTGCTTCAGCACACCAAGCGTGCATTGTTACAAGGTGGATTTTTCTTGGGGCAGTGCTGCTTGAAAGAGCAGGTTATACCAACTCCGTCAGGTTGGGGCTGGTACCGTGATGAAAATTCTTGGTTACCAAAGTGGACAAATCTCCCTCAAGTTAAAGATGCCTGTTATGAGCTTATTCGTTGCGGATGCAAAAGTTCATGTTCTAGTCGTTGTAAATGCGTCAAAGCACATTTAGTTTGTACTCGTTTGTGTAATTGTGGGGTGATTGTCAATAACATGAGGGCATTAAAATTATTTTAATATTACTGTTCTTCGTTAGGCGCTTTTCCAATGTATTTAAGAAAGAGCAATAGCACTAAACAAAAGTGCTGAGTCAGCACTTTTAAAACACATCTAATGTAGAATATTTCACAATTTATTGCCCAAAAGAAAAAGTTGTAATATAGTTTTTTATCGCCTTTAGCTGTTGTATAAGAATATACAGGGAAATTGCAGATTTCTCTGAACTTTTTTTTTTACTACCGATGGCGTCATCAAACACGACATTCGCAGAACTCGTTATAAATGTAAAATATGGGCTGGCCCTATATCAAAATTTTGTGTTTCTAGGCATAGTAAAAATGTGAGAAAGTTTCATACTTGTATCGTCAAAGTGAAGAATTTTTTCATTAACAGCTGGACTATCGATAAACTAAAATATACAAAGATTCGAATCAGTCATGAACATTATCTGGTGTCATAGTAAAAGTAAAGCTTGTCAGTTCATGTGTGTTCTTCGTAATTAAACAAGACAAACGTAGAAAACTTTTGAACAACCGAGCCCTACTTCATTGATTCTTTATTTAGTCAAAACAATAAAACAAATTCCGAAAACAGACATCTCGTTTTCTTGATATTGAAGATGATACAAGAGTTTTAAAACAAAAGATAGTGTAATATTTCGTCTTTATTCCAAAGACATTGTCAGACTAATGAGTCTGATGATGAGTCTGACAATGTCTTTGGAATAAAGACGAAATATTACACTATCTTTTGTTTTAAAACTCTTGTATCATCTTGAATATCAAGAAAACGAGATGTCTGTTTTCGGAATTTGTTTTATTTTGTTTTACTTAAAATTGTCTGCTTGTCTTGGTTATTACCTTGTCGTTGTTCGCGTTAATTTATTTATGAAGAGGATATTTTCACTGTACATAGAGTACTCCGGATTTCCATAAAAAAACTGCGGAAGCTAAAAAAGCAAAAAAAAAATTATTCAGTAGAAGGCAAAATAATCCAATAAAATTTCCATCTTCTCTTAAAGCTAGCGTGTCATGTCATTTGTAACGACATTGATATTTTCAGTCAAACTTTACAAATGAGCTCTCAAGACATGGTTGAGTTGATTTTTCAGTAAAACAAACTTCATGTCTGACAACTTAAAACTATGGCAAGCAAAAAGGTCAATTATACAACTCCTGTGAGCTTGTACAGCAAGCATAAAAGCCTGGTTCTCATTAAGTCGCTTCAGTCATCCGAGTCGTTCCGAGTCGTTCCGAGTTGTTTCGTTGTTTTTCAAAACGACAGGGACAGCTATTGTACTTCTAATACGACAGGGACGACTCAAGCTATTGTACTTCTAATATATTCGTACTAGCGCTGCCGAGAGACTGCTTAATTGATTTTTTAGCGAAACATTTTAAAATGGCGGTTGCTGTTTATCAGAGACAAAGTCTTTTGGCGAGTTATTTGCTTCTTCAAATCGTTCTGCGCCATAAAAAGGTCGCTTGCATTTCTCAACGGTCGTTTCGGTCGTCCGCATAAAGCAAAGTTCTAACCAAGAGACCCTGCTAGTTTCAGTCGTGTGAGTCATTTGAGGTCATCCCTGTCACTTTGAAATGTTCTCATACAGTCGCACGGGTCGTCTGTGAAATTTTGGCACGACTGAAACGACTCGGACGACTATATGAGAACCAGGCTTTAGAGGGCTTTTATCACAGATGGATTTTCAACAAGTTGATACATGGCAGTGTCACTAAAACAAAACAAAGGTATTGATTTAAGTGGCAATCCTTCCATTCTCCTCACACAGAATCACACTAATGAGAGTGAAACGTTTCTATGAGGGCAAAAACTGATATTTCAGAAGGTGACACCCCCCCTGTGCGAATGATTAAATTCCGACAGAAAGCACATACATCCTCTCTAAGCTGCAATAAAATTGAAGAAAGTTGCCCAGGTGTAGGTCCACTAGTCATTAGTCTTTCCGTTGATAATGGAGTCGTTGTTTTTCGAGCGTTTTGTTTAAAAGTTGCAACACCTTCTTTTGGATGCTTCTTCGGACATTTTTCATCATGCTTGGTTTTGTTGATTTTACCATTCATTTCAAAACGGCCTGATCCCGTGAGGATATCCTGCCACAACAGTTGATGTCTGTACATGCAATGGCCATACTCCAACTTGCAAGGAATTTCATGTCTTGATGACAAACCTCTGTTGCATTTGTTGTCTGTTGTGACAATGCTATTCAGCCTATTTCCGGCAAGTAGATTTTGATCATCAAGACTTCAGCTGGTCGGCTTTGTGTATTCCTTCTTGATTCTGAAACAATAAGAAAAAACATGTTGACAATAAGAACATACAGAAAATGAAAACAATCATAATGCTAAACGACTTCAAAGAGGAAGGATATGCCAAAGTGATAGCAGAATCTGTAAACAGAGAGGCTGGAGAAGATGGATGCCTATATTGAGCTGGCAGAGAAAAACATCAAACAATATCTATTGAGAGTTTTTAAAACATTGCAGCTCAAAAAATACATTGAAATCAAACAGGGCATACTCTTGAAAGTACTTAGAACTGAATAACTAAAACATACATTATTCATTTGACGTCATATGCAATGCATAATTAACATACGTACTCTTACATAATTAAAAATTCCATCACACCCAAAAACTTGGCTGTGAAATTGTCATCAATACCTTTTCCCAAACGATCTGTGATGCTTTCGCAGCAGAATGCTTTGGGCATTTCCTCAAAAACCTGACCAAGCATTGTTTTGCAGCGGGATTACCGAAAAAGTAATCAGGCAAGACCAACTTGATCTGTCGCACTGCAGACAAGCCAAAATACATTCGTAGACAATCCTAAGGTCAACTTTGAATCACAACAATACTCTTAATCACAATTGTCAAAGGACAATGTCTTCAGGCATCATGTTTCCCAAAAAGATGGATAAATAACTAAAAAGTACATTGAACAAGTATAATTTTCGTACAAATTTGTTTATGCGTGCTTCCACAAAAACGAGGAAAGATTCCTTCAACTGAAATGCTGCGCTCGTTTTCAGCCAGCGGTCCTCTCCCGTCAATTCCTCCGCTGTAGCTGTGGCCATATGGCTGTGGCCAAGCCATACTAACGTAATAGTTTCAATTAATTTTGGTAATTTCGATAATTTTTCGATAATTGTGGCAATTGGAAACTTTAGGGTTTTACATTGAGGCCTCGTGTGCAGATGATAAGATAATTTAGTGCTGCCATGTGGAAACCTAATCACATTACGCTGAACGTCATGGGGAAGGAACTAAGAACGAAACACAGTAGGACAGTTTGATCGCAGGAGTAAGAACTGAAGGTACGCGTATTTTTTAACAAAGTGAAACGAAATGCTGAATAGTTAATGGTAAGCACAGAGTAAGGACATAATATAGTACAATAATGGTTTCAAAAAATGGGTGCGAAAGACTGCCGTAAATTACTTGCGATATGAAAGACTAAAGACCACGGAAAAACACAAAAAATACCCAAGATCTGTAAACTTGATGAATTTTGAGGTGAAGGATAGCATTTTTATAGCAACTCGACATAATGTTAAATGGAGACATGTATGCAATACAAAGTCTTTTCGTTCGTTTAAAAAAGATCTCGGTAGTGTCGAGTTAAAATCAAAAACGATTCATTTATTGTAGTCAATCGTGGATTGCATTTTGAATGAAGTGCAAAGAATATCATAGCGTGAGCCCGCAGAAAACAATATCAATTTAAAGCAACTAAAAAATGAAGTGCAAAGAATATCACAGCGTGAGCCCGCAGTATCAATTTAAAGCAACTAAAAATATCGACGTTGGATATTTTCTCCCACCGGAAACTACAAGCAAGGTTCATGTCGATGCTCTGTTCCTTCCACGTTGGACATGATATACTTCCTTGTATCGAAAACCTTGTTTAAACCATTTCTTTTATTTCCCTCTCGAATCGACGCCCCTTTGGTTGACTCGTGTGGATGAGCACGTGTTTCAGGTGGATTTCATTCTCACATTTCCAAGAATAAACTGCAGCAGTCGATCGATGAACCAACAGCTGACGACGTTCAAACACATTACTTGTAGGATATCGGTTCGATGCTAGAAAATGAACAGACCATCGCGTAAAGCTTTGCAAACTTTTCATACTTGATGACACAAGCAAAAGTTTTGTGCGGGATTTAGTAATTTAGTACGCCAGTTTTCATAACTGGTTTTTTTTAACCAGGAATGAACTATTGCAAGGCAAGAATCTGAAATATTTTCGAAAATTTTTAAAAATAGGATACAATTTTTAGGGCATACAGGTCTTGCGGCAAACGGTGGTTCAAACATACGCAGCAGTGAAGAAAGATGAGACACAGAAAAACTCCAGATGGGGTGGGGTGGGGTGAGAGGGTTGAACATTTAATGATTTGACCAAAGCGTTTCTCCGGTGGAAGGGTTGAACATTTAATGATTTGAAAAAAGCGTTTCCAGCGATTCTAATTTATTAAAACGTATTTGTACTCCTCACACTTTTCCTTGAACGGGTGATTTTATTTCACTGTTTTGCAAGCTCCTGTGAACGACTAAAATGACTTAAGATGAAGTCGATGATCTAAGCGTCGAAAGTCAAGACAAGTACACCGAGTTACGTTTCACAATTCTGATTTCATTAAAACAAATATTACTTTT
This sequence comes from Xenia sp. Carnegie-2017, assembly GCF_021976095.1. Lineage (NCBI taxonomy): Eukaryota > Metazoa > Cnidaria > Anthozoa > Malacalcyonacea > Xeniidae > Xenia > Xenia sp. Carnegie-2017. The sequence goes on from NW_025813481.1 coordinate 8,052,470, forward strand.
ATTGGGCAAATTTTTCCACTTCCCAACAAACGCAGAACTCTACATTCCCCGTTGTTTTTTAGCAACATCCAAGCAGACCTCCTATACAAACCTTGTCGGGCATTGCGACGATTTCAAATTGATTCGAAAAATCCTCGGATACACCAGTTGTCAAAGTTAGTATAGCACCGGAAGATGCCATTAAACTATACAGTAGTGCTTTGTTTTCCAGCAAGCTTTCCATGAACGGGTGACCCTGGGGGAGAGAGAAAGTTTTTGTGAACTTTATCATGAATGGAAAACGTCTTTTTGGAAGACGAACTATACAAAAATGTCACGATAATCCCGTACTCCTAAGTTTTCCAGGAATAGTTTTCCCGGAATACAAGAATTTTATATCAAACTGACCAACCTTGTAGTTGACGGCAAACGTTGACAGTTGCATCGCCATTGAGATGAGGTAAACAGTGCTGTTGATAATATTAGCTTCAAACTTTGAGTCGAGGTCAACATAATTGTCGGTTCTAAATGTGAAAGAGATGTCTAGGCTTGTGGCAAAATATATTCTTCTGTGTCTTATGGTTCATATTGACGGAGCTCCAAGCAAATCAAGTGTCAACGCTGTCTGTATGAAATAAACAAAGGCCGGCCGGTTCAAAAAACATGGAGCATGCGCATACCTTCCAGGCGTCCAGCGCTTGGCTTGAGTTGTAAGAAAGTACAATGAATAAAAATGGACGGCGAATTGACAACAAACGGTGAGAATTGTGTAGAAATTGAATATGTTCGGCAAAGGTCTTTCTTTGGATAAAGTCTTCAATGGCTAAAAAACAAATATGCAATAATCCTATTCGCTTACGATTTAATACGTATAAAAACATAGCAGTTCTTCAATACGATTTCGACAAAATTAAGAAATTATAGCAAATGGACTTTACTAAGACACGATGTACCTTGGATCTTCTTGAAATGAAAGCATCCGGCCAAGAGGATCCCTTGTAATGTAGCTTGTCTACATAAATGATGAAAACAGTGACGAGGGCAGAGATAATGTTCGGTTAACAAATATAAATTTTTACAATGATCCATAAATATAGTTAAAACGATAGATGTATATTGAGAACAGAAATTGATTATAACCAAACCAAGTCTGACACATAAACAATGGCGGCAAGGAGGCATATCGACACAGATCTGTACAGTCAAAGACAAAATTAAATTCGCCTGCGTAGCCAGCTTGCATGTTTTAGTCGAGCAATGTAAATTTCAGAACATTTCATTGGAAAATCACAGTTTTCACATTGAGCGCCTAACTACGCCACGGGTTAAAGAGACTGGCACGAATATAAAAACTCCTGTTTGATTGTTACGAAACATAGACTGAGTTTGTCAAAAGAAATATTAGCATTCAACCAGAGTACCATTATACTACATAGACTGAGTTTGTCAAAGGAAATATTAACATTCAACCAGAGTACCATTATACTACATAGACTGAGTTTGTCAAAAGAAATATTAGCATTCAACCAGAGTACCATTATACTACATAGAGTGAGTTTGTCAAAAGAAATATTAGCATTCAACCAGAGTACCATTATACTACATAGACTGAGTTTGTCAAAGAAATATTAGCATTCAACCAGAGTACCATTATACTACATAGACTGAGTTTGTCAAAAGAAATATTAGCATTCAACCAGAGTACCATTATACTACATAGAGTGAGTTTGTCAAAAGAAATATTAGCATTCAACCAGAGTACCATTATACTACATAGACTGAGTTTGTCAAAAGAAATATTAGCATTCAACCAGAGTACCATTATACTACATAGAGTGAGTTTGTCAAAAGAAATATTAGCATTCAACCAGAGTACCATTATACTACATAGACTGAGTTTGTCAAAAGAAATATTAGCATTCAACCAGAGTACCGTTATACTACATAGACTGAGTTTGTCAAAAGAAATATTAGCATTCAACCAGAGTATCATTATACTACATAGAGTGAGTTTGTCAAAAGAAATATTAGCATTCAACCAGAGTACCATTATACTACATAGACTGAGTTTGTCAAAAGAAATATTAGCATTCAACCAGAGTACCATTATACTACATAGACTGAGTTTGTCAAAAGAAATATTAGCATTCAACCAGAGTATCATTATACTACATAGAGTGAGTTTGTCAAAAGAAATATTAGCATTCAACCAGAGTACCATTATACTACATAGACTGAGTTTGTCAAAAGAAATATTAGCATTCAACCAGAGTACCATTATACTACATAGAGTGAGTTTGTCAAAAGAAATATTAGCATTCAACCAGAGTACCATTATACTACATAGACTGAGTTTGTCAAAAGAAATATTAGCATTCAACCAGAGTATCATTATACTACATAGACTGAGTTTGTCAAAAAAAAATTAGCATTCAACCAGAGTACCATTATACTCAACATTGTGAATAAAAGACAATTCTCAAATGTTTCCCAATAAATATTTCTCAATAATAAACTTCTCAAAAGAAAAATAACCCAAAATATTTTCCACAAACACGGATTCAAGGTAACACAATGTCTCGTAATCCGGACAAAATGGTGATCAAACATACCCATCACTGAATTTAATTCCATCCAAGTAGAGGGCGCTCTGACTGTACGCCAATATCAATGCATTGAGCGCAAGAATCTTGAACATTTGAAGCGTTGTGACGAGCGTGCACCTTCCTTGTTTGATAATGTGACACACTAAAAAAGCGGTAAAGCAATGTGCCACAAGCTTTAGTTAAATGTAAAAGAACATATAACGTTTCACAAGAAGTGTCTGAAATATGGACAGGCGTGTGTGTATAAAGTGTTTCACTTTCTGGCAAGTGTTTCGAGGTTGCCTGTAAAATCTTGAATACCACTTTACGGAGTACAAAAATGTACAATGTACATTGTAATTTGACTTTCGTTTTGATACACCTGTATTCTTTACTTCGCGCAATATTTTTGAAAACTTACATGCAACATCGAAAAATATTTCCTGCGAGTAATTTTGAGAAAAAATTTCCTGACATACAGGACTTTTCCATGCAATTCATAGATCAATCACAATGCAACCTTAAACTCAACCACGACAACCATTAATCACTTCCTCAAGTCAATTTTTCAATTTTACGTCTCTCGATTACATATTTACCCCTCTCTAGTACACTGACCGCTGTTTATGGAAGAATGTTTTGAGGTGAAAGGCGATGCAATCGATGCGTCTCCCAAGCGAACCACTTTGTTTTCCTCCATTTCATCCAAGGCTTTCAACATTTCTTGAAGTTTTTTCTAAACAAATTACACTTTCGTAAACGTTATTATCAAAATATAAGATAAAACATATTCCAAAAGGCATCATCTTGTAAACGCAAGATTCTGTTTTATATCAACGTCATTTCCCCGTAACGACTGGATCTGCTAGCTGGTAAATAATCCCTCAGCTTGATAATGACTATGATATAAAGTGGAAAGATTACTTTTGAAAATCTTATCTGATGGGTAATACAGCATATCTCGAAACTTGAGTTTACAAGATGATGTTTTGTTTTTCCATATGTTTCTTTCTTGAAATTGTCGGCGGGAAAAAGTATACAGAACCCTTTCTACGATAAGTATCGAAGCAATAACGTATCCGTGCACATGCTTAACAATGAAGGAGCGTTGAAACTGGGCACGAGCTTGAACACCACCCCATCAAGCCTAAGGCCCCGCCTTAAATTCCCATCATACCTCTTGTTCCATTTTGCTATTTGCGGCAGTATTCTCGCCACGTGCTACAGCCCGCATTTTAGCAGCTTTCGAAGTGTTAGCACTCGGTTTCTTTTTAGATGGAACGGTGACGTCATTGTCGACTTCATCCTGGCAGATGGGAACATGGAAACATAAAACATGCAAGTGAATCATGGACGTAAGGAGATTAATATTTGAGTGGGGGGGAGGTTGCTGTGCAGGAAATACGTAAATGCAAATGATATATGCATGATAAATGTAATGTTAGAAGTTTATAGACCTACACCACATCCATCCACGCTGAAAAGCCCGTATAAAGTAGTTTTTGGGAGTAAATATTATCCCATCAATGAAAAGAAAAGTATAAGACAGAATGATGAGACAACATGATCGTCAATATAAAGAGAAATCAAAGAAATACTATGATAGAAAGAGACATGTAAAGAAATCACACATCAAAGTAGGTGATAAAGAGTGTTAATGAAAGATAAAAGAACTGATCGTTTACGACCAGAAGTAGGAGTTGTAATTGAAACACGATACGGTCTCACACAGAATTAGAGGCTCTTGCAATCAAGTGGGCATGTAGCGATGCATTTTATCAATGCCTTGAAGCAGCCCCAAAGTTCGAAATAATAACTGTATACATAATAAAATGAATTGTAGATAAACTAGAGAGTTTCCTCCAAAATATGATTTTTCCTACAAGTACTCGAAGTAGCATGTGTGCTCAACAGAGGTCATGATCATACAAGTAGGCAAAAGTTGAAATCCAGAGGAAACAAAGGTTTTCATAGGAACTCAATACCACATATCATGCATATCATCCAACGTCTTCCAAATATAGATTTTCCAACGTTCCTGACATTAATTTATGCCAAATATAATCGCTGCACCTTACAAGTCGAAAGTTTTTACATCTAAAACGTGAACAAAGACATAAACTTACGTTCTTTGCTCGCTTTTGTTTCTAGTTTTCGCATCTTCTTCGGAGAGCCACTCAACAACGCTACACCTAAAGAAATAATTTGTATTACATTACACATTATAATACAGCTAGTCCGTGCAATGGAAGATATTTAGAATTCATCTATGACACTGCTACAACTTTGTTGCTTGTTCATAAGTGTTGTTAGCTGAACTCTACATGAAAAAAATCATTGATGGCGATTTCGATCAGAATGACACAATAATAATTGATGCAATTCACCACTATATTAAACCTGGGCCAGTGAACTGCAATACAAACTGGAATTTTAACACCAATTGTTAAAAGCCTGCAACTACACATTTGTTTCGATTAATAACCAGCTTGAGTGGTTAAAACTATAATAACCAGCTTGTGTGGTTAAAACTATAATAACCAGCTTGTGTGGTTAAAACTATAATAACCAGCTTGTGTGGTTAAAACTATAATAACCAGCTCGTGTGGTTAAAACTATAATAACCAGCTCGTGTGGTTAAAACTATAATAACCAGCTCGTGTGGTTAAAGCTATAATAACCAGCTTGTGTGGTTAAAACTATAATAACCAGCTTGTGTGGTTAAAACTATAATAACCAGCTTGTGTGGTTAAAACTATAATAACCAGCTTGTGTGGTTAAAACAATAATAACCAGCTTGTGTGATTAAAACTACAATAACCAGCTTGTGTGGTTAAAATTATAATAACCAGCTTGTGTGGTTAAAACTATAATAACCAGCTTGTGTGGTTAAAACTATAATAACCAGCTTGTGTGGTTAAAACTAAAATAACCAGCTTGTGTGGTTAAAACTAAAATAACCAGCTTGTGTGGTTAAAACTATAATAACCAGCTTGTGTGGTTAAAACTATAATAACCAGCTCGTGTGGTTAAAACTATAATAACCAGCTTGTGTGGTTAAAACTATAATAACCAGCTTGTGTGGTTAAAACAATAATAACCAGCTCGTGTGGTTAAAACTATAATAACCAGCTTGTGTGGTTAAAACTATAATAACCAGCTTGTGTGGTTAAAACTATAATAACCAGCTTGTGTGGTTAAAACTATAATAACCAGCTCGTGTGGTTAAAACTATAATAACCAGCTTGTGTGATTAAAACTATAATAACCAGCTCGTGTGGTTAAAACTATAATAACCAGCTTGTGTGGTTAAAACTATAATAACCAGCTTGTGTGGTTAAAACTATAATAACCAGGTCGCGTGGTTAAAACTATAATAACCAGCTTGTGTGGTTAAAACTATAATAACCAGCTTGTGTGGTTAAAACTATAATAACCAGCTTGTGTGGTTAAAACTATAATAACCAGCTCGTGTGGTTAAAACTATAATAACCAGCTTGTGTGGTTAAAACTATAATAACCAGCTCGCATGGTTAAAACTATCATCTCAACTTATGCCACAGCATTTTATGTACATCGCTGCTAATTTTTTCAAAATTATATCATCGACTAGAAGCTTCTAAAAACGCTTTGAAAAATTAAATTCCCTTTCAATTTCAAAGATGGTGGTAAGGTTAGAGTTCCAGTTGACATCACATTTCACCTATCTGGCTTGCCAACACAAATTCGCTAAACAACTCAGTCATAAGTCATAGTCGGAGCATGTAATCATTACACTGCTACAACAAAGGGGCTACAATTCAATTATTCTAGTCATGTGACACACCAAAACTACATTGAAACGGAAATAATAATCGAAGATATCACATCGAAGACAAACGCACCGACATCGGCATGCTTGAGGGCACCGACGTCATTCGTTCCATCGCCACACATTAAAATGACGTAGCCGAGACTTTTCAACTTAGTAACGACCAGTTCCTGGAAGAGAAAAACAACAGAAATAAGAAACATGCGGGTGTTCGGGTGCGTGATAAAATAAGTCGATACGTTCCGAAAAAATATCTCCAGTACGTTTAAGGCAATAAAGTTTGTGGTGCAAGTTTATCTTGTTCGTGTTTGTTATGTTTTACTAAAAATATTATCTCTTGTACGTTTAAGGCAATAAAGTTTGTGGTGCAAATTTATCGTGTTCGTGTTCGTTATGTTTTACTAAAAATATTATCTCTTATACGTTTAAGGCAATAAAGTTTGTGGTGCAAGTTTATCTTGTTCGTGTTTGTTATGTTTTACTAAAAATATTATCTCTTGTACGTTTAAGGCAATAAAGTTTGTGGTGCAAATTTATCGTGTTCGTGTTCGTTATGTTTTACTATAAATATTATCTCTTGTACGTTTAAGGCAATAAAGTTTGTGGTGCAACTTTATCTTGTTCGTGTTCGTTATGTTTCACTAAAAATATTATCTCTTGTACGTTTAAGGCAATAAAGTTTGTGGTGCAAATTTATCGTGTTCGTGTTCGTTATGTTTCACTAAAAATATTATCTCTTGTACGTTTAAGGCAATAAAGTTTGTGGTGCAAATTTATCGTGTTCGTGTTCGTTATGTTTCACTAAAAATATTATCTCTTGTACGTTTAAGGCAATAAAGTTTGTGGTGCAAATTTATCGTGTTCGTGTTCGTTATGTTTTACTAAAAATACTATCTCTTGTACGTTTAAGGCAATAAAGTTTGTGGTGCAAGTTTATCTTGTTCGTGTTCGTTATGTTTCACTAAAAATATTATCTCTTGTACGTTTAAGGCAATAAAGTTTGTGGTGCAAATTTATCGTGTTCGTGTTCGTTATGTTTTACTAAAAATATTATCACTTGTACGTTTAAGGCAATAAAGTTTGTTGTGCAAGTTTATCTTGTTCGTGTTCGTTATGTTTTACTAAAAATATTATCTCTTGTACGTTTAAGGCAATAAAGTTTGTTGTGCAAGTTTATCTTGTTCGTGTTCGTTATGTTTTACTAAAAATATTATCACTTGTACGTTTAAGGCAATAAAGTTTGTTGTGCAAGTTTATCTTGTTCGTGTTCGTTATGTTTCACTAAAAATATTATCTCTTGTACGTTTAAGGCAATAAAGTTTGTGGTGCAAATTTATCGTGTTCGTGTTCGTTATGTTTCACTAAAATATTATCTCTTGTACGTTTAAGGCAATAAAGTTTGTGGTGCAAATTTATCGTGTTCGTGTTCGTTATGTTTTACTAAAAATATTATCACTTGTACGTTTAAGGCAATAAAGTTTGTTGTGCAAGTTTATCTTGTTCGTGTTCGTTATGTTTTACTAAAAATATTATCTCTTGTACGTTTAAGGCAATAAAGTTTGTTGTGCAAGTTTATCTTGTTCGTGTTCGTTATGTTTTACTAAAAATATTATCACTTGTACGTTTAAGGCAATAAAGTTTGTGGTGCAAGTTTATCTTGTTCGTGTTCGTTATGTTTCACTAAAAATATTATCTCTTGTACGTTGAAGGCAATAAAGTTTGGTGCAAATTTATCGTGTTCGTGTTCGTTATGTTTTACTAAAAATATTATCTCTTGTACGTTTAAGGCAATAAAGTTTGTGGTGCAAGTTTAACTTGTTCGTGTTTGTTATGTTTTACTAAAAATATTATCTCTTGTACGTTTAAGGCAATAAAGTTTGTGGTGCAAATTTATCTTGTTCGTGTTCGTTATGTTTTACTAAAAATATTATCTCTTGTACGTTTAAGGCAATAAAGTTTGTGGTGCAAGTTTATCTTGTTCGCGTTTGTTATGTTTTACTAAAAATATTATCTCTTGTACGTTTAAGGCAATAAAGTTTGTGGTGCAAGTTTATCTTGTTCGTGTTCGTTATGTTTTACTACAAGCAGGAGAGACTTTACTCAAAGGGGAAAGTTGTTTTTTATATGACATCGTAAATAGAATTGTTAAACACAGAAAAAAACTAGATTCGGCTCATAGCCACTTTTTGTACACAGTCCTGTAATGCTCAAGAGCACGACACACGCGGATTCACACCCCCGGCAACTCTTTCACCACCTTAATGAAGAGTTGAATGAGAGCACGTTTCTGCTCACTCCTCTTATTTTGTCGTAAAATAAGGGCGGTGAGCAGCCTGCTGATAACGAACTCCATGCCCAAATTGTTGAAAAATGACGAGAAAATGAGCAGCAGATACAAATTTGTCAAGGAACAGTACTAAATTTGTGATTCTGAAAACGTCCTTAGTTTCTGTTGCGCATGCCCGAACAAACCTTTTGTTTTGGTGCGACTCTGGCATATACTTTGACCACGGACCACAATAATGACAAGACATCCCTTGAATGCGTACTGTTTTGAAGCAAGTGAAACGCCTAAAAATGGTAAAACATAACATTATTGCACGCTTCTATTTTAGTATATGCAAGCGTGAGGATAATTTTTTGGTCGGGATTTGATCGTATTAAATACATTGATTATCCTACGTCTATTTTCTGACACACGCGTATTGTTCTCGATTTTTAGCTTTTATGCAAGTTCATAGCAGGGGTAAGAAATAGACTTGTTTTATTTGCTTCATTATAACAATTGTCAAAGTCATTATTGTCGTCATTATCATTGTCATCTTTATCGTCATCGTCATTATCATTGTCATCGTCATTATCATCGTCATTATCATCTTCATCGTCCTCGTCATCGTCATCGTCATCGTCATTATCATCTTCATCGTCATCGTCATCATCATTATCATCGTCATCTTCATTGTCATCATCATTATCATTGTCATTATCATCTTCATCGTCATCGTCATTATCATTATCATCGTCATCTTCATCTTCATCGTCATTATCATTATCATTATCATTATCATTATCATTATCATTATCATTATCATTATCATTATCATCATGGTCATTATCACACGATTTAATGTAGAAAATGGTTATTCCAAAAGCTTTTATTTAAATTATATAGATGTTTCGAAGGGTTTAACAGCTCGTTTATCAGACAGGTATCTTGCAACTTGTTTCGAAGCTACAACTTGTAGTAAAAATTTTAAACAATGAACAAAGGAGAAAACTTCAAAATAAAACATCCCCCCCCCAAAAAAAATAAAATCTCAAACTTATCACAACGTTACCTCGCCTGTGATACACAAATCATAATTTTTCTTTAGTTTCTTTATTCCTCCTTCGGGAATTACCGGAACTGATACAGTTTTATCTGAAGATTGCCAAAACCAGGTTTGAAGATCTGAAAAAAGATGCAGACAATTCATTAAACAAAACGACGCATTGCTTGACAAAGACTGAACAAAAACTTTAGAAAAAGCTCACCATCGGCGTCATTAGAACTTTGAGTCAATATAAGCGTTGGTTTATTGGTTATCTTTAACTCTTGAGCAACGTGGCAAGCGGTCAGCGGGTTGTCTCCTGTAATCATTACAGTCTGAAACAAATGTCGAATAAAAAACTAGGTTAGAACTATTGTCACTATATGATGACCCACACTTGCAGGTAAAGCAAACTGCACAATACAATCTTGCAATACAATGCGTGGAATTTGAAAACCTCAACACAATCTGTATTGAGTTTGCAAAGTTTCGACAAGTTTTGGTGGATCAACACAATGCTACACAATAACAACAACAGCAGCAACAAAAAACAACACCGACATCACCATCACAAACAACAAGAAGACACTACAGCACACTACAACGCACAACAAGAACAACAACAACAACAAAAAGAAGAAGAAGAAGAAGGAGAACAACAACAAGAACAACAACAAAAAGAACAACAACAGGAACAAGAACAGCAACAACGACGACGACGATAGCAACAACAACAAGAAGAACAAGAACAGCAACAACAGCAACAGCAGCAACACACAACAACAACAACAAGAAGAACAAAAAACACTATCAACACCACCAACAACAACACACTACAACACACAACAACAATAACAAAAAACACCACCACCACCAACAACAACATCAACGACAACATAAGAGCAGCGATTGATCATAATGAAACTTACATGATGCGACGCATGCTGAATTTCTTTGATTGCATTCTTTGATGTGGACTTCAAAGGACACGAAATGATGACAAAACCGGCGAAGGTAAGGTCACATTCAACTGTATCCCGCTTAAGTTCCCTTACCTATAAACACAAGAAAGGAATATCACCCACTAAAACACATCAACGAAACTCATAAATTAATGTAAATAATTAACAAAAGTTGGAAAATACATAGTGTAGTATGCGGATGACTGCAATAACGGTAACAAAGTTGTTCTGTCTTTCCGTGTAAACAATGTAAATCGATAAAAGTAGTTGAATTATTTCACTACTTAAGAATAAATATCTAGCAACACAAACTTAAGGCCAACCATCAAATTATTTCTTGTACAAAAAGATGAGATTGCTAAAGTTCCTACTTACATCTTTCGTTGTAAATCTACTTACATCTTTAGTCATAAACTTACTTTCATCTTTAGTCTCTAGCTTACTTACATCTTTAGCCTGAAGCTCACCAAGACTTTTGTAGCCGAGTGCAAGAACTCTGGCTCCTTGACAGGTCATCTTTTGATAAACAACATCGTAATGCTCAGGAATACTTGTGTACTAAATAAAGAATAACAAATACATTACGAGAACAACAGAAACAAAGAGTAAGTCAGCAATTAATTTTAAAAGCCTGGAACTGGAAGCGCAATAAATATGGTAAGACGACTAAAACGGGCATTGATGGAATTTGGGAGATGGGTGTGTGCGCACCAGATTTTGCTAGAGGGAGTGCTGGAAGAGCGCAAATTTCCCTAATACATCAAACAATTAAGCAAAAGCAGTTGTGATTAGTGTTTAATGAAGCACACTTTGAAAAATCTCGCAATCATAATAAAATGGTAACAAAATTAAACAAAAGAAGTCATACTTGGTACGGCAATAATCAACCACCAAAATCTAATCCAATAATCGAGAAGCCCCCTGTAAAGCACCCCCTCCCCTGTAAAACCATCATGGATCCATCTTTGGACAAAACACACAGAGAAAGAGGATATTGTGTGCCGCTGTTACATCATAAAGAAAAGGAAATTCTTAAGAAACTGTTTCATCGTTTATTACAAAAACACAAACCATTGAGCGTAGAGTCTCCGGAGCGCCTTTCACGGTGGCGATGTAGTTGGAGGCGGATGAGCCTGGCGTTTGCACGGAAACGACAGCGGACATTCTCTTCAGAGAACTGGCGAAGTGATATCGATGGACTATACGTAATGATTGCTTCCTTCCTTTCTTTGGCATCACAATGTCCCCTGGGAAGTGAAGATAAGCTTGAAAGAACCTTGAAAGTACTCGTCAAGGAAATATTCGTTGTATGCATGCACCTAGTGTCGTTACACTTGTCACAAAATGCAATAACATCACACCATTACCTACTATCCCTACCTTTCAATAAACGTAAAACTAGGCATTTTATTTGCCCCATTTTCTCACCTCATTGTATGAGGTGAGCAAATGTGGGGAGAGACATACAATTTGTCTGATGTTTCAATAGCAAATATACTGTACACGTATCTCAACTGGTTCTGAAAGCCATTGCTTGTGATCAAGGGATTAAAACAAAGGGGGTTGTTGCCCGAAGATTTTACAAGTGGTAGATAAAATCGAACGCACACGGCTATTTTATAATGAGTTTGTCAGTTACGCTAAAGCATTCATTTTCATTTTTATTTCTTTTTCTTTTCAACGCACCTTTAGTGAGAGTCCAGTCAACGGCAGAGAGACATGCAATTTCTAACGGGTCACCAACGAGATTTGTATCAACATACACTAAAGAATGGCAAGATGCCAACACTTGGAGGGTCGCGTTAGGCGCTTTGGATACTTCGCAACATTCGCTTGGAGAGTCTTCGCTGTAGAAAAAATAACGAGTTTTGTTCCACCTACCGAGAACTAGAAATCAATGCATATTGCAGCGCGAATTAGATTAAGCCTAGAAAGCAAAAGTCGAAAAGTGCAAATCGATTTCAATCTCCCAGCCTCGTATCCAGGCTCTCAACTGACCGACAGCAACATAAAAAGTTAGTTGAGAGCCTGGACGCGAGCATGACAATTTTTAGGCTAAATCAACTTTTGCAATTTCGTAGATAACTTGTACATATAATGCTCGCATGTGAGGTAATGCTTCGCGTGGTTTATTATGCTGAAAAATGAAAAACGAAAACTTCACAGCAAGATATCACCTTATTCCGGCAATTCCTCCACGACAAGGTTGTCACTGGTCAGCGTTCCAGTTTTGTCGAAGCAACATACGTCAATTTTACCAGCAAACGGTATGCGAAACGGTTCGGTACAAAATACACCTATGAAATCATCGATACATCATTTAAAAACTTGAACAGGGAGAAATCTGCGAGGCAGAGCGATGAAAAGGAATTTACGTTATCAGGAATTTGATGACATGCAGAAATGCACGTCATGCATTCCTACATGAAATTGAGACGAGGCCCGAGAAACGTCACGAATGAAGGTAAGGTCAGCGGCAGACAAAAGAACAATTTAGGCGCAAAATATGACGATGTAACCCGGATTAGAACAAAACGATATACATCAAAAACCATAATGTTTTCTTACCTAACTTCGTGAGAGCTAGAAGAGACGAATTGACGGCCAGAGAGAGTTCGATGGGCAACTCAGGCGGAACGACGGAAGTTAGTATTAGAGTACATTCCAAAAACAATTTATAGCGATTGCGACGGGGGTCAGCCGTGCCTGATAAAAAAAAGACACGAAAAAATATCATTAAACTTGTAAAACAAATAAAACCAACTATTTAAACAACACACTTGGGAAGGATTTACGGGAAGGGTGCGGAGAGGGTAAAGATGATTGATGGGGTGCAAAAGAGAGGTGCAAAATGGGTGTCAATTTTCCTACAAAACACTGATGTATCAAACAATTCAGCTGAAGCAATTATCATTAGTGTTTGATAGAGCACAATTCCAAAAATCTCACTATCACAAGAAAAAAGTAACAGAATTATGTGCTACGGCAACAAGCAGCCAAAGAAATGTAATCCAAACTAGGGTACGCCTCGCTCCCCCTCACCTACAAAATCATTATGGATCCATCCTTGCAAAAGACCAAGCACTTCTTACCATGAATCCAAACGTACGACGATGCCGCAATGGCGAATACCAATAAAAACAAAATGAACAAAAACGTTTCCAAATTGTTCGCTGTAATACGCTTCACACCAAACAGAATGGTTCGTAATAATCGACCTTGTGATGTATTGAAGCCGGTTCTTAAAACGTAAGCAACACATCCATTGTCAGGAGCTAAAGAGAGTGGACATTGTTCAGTACAAAACCAGAAACAGCCAGTATAATTAAGGCAAAAAATGAAGAAAAGCCCAAGTGTAAAATGGCATAAGATCTAGCGATGTATCGATATAGGATTTTATCGATATACGATTAACCGATATTAAAATGCCGATATTTTATGCCATTTTACGAAACTTAAACATCATAAAGTATGTCACATAGTGCTCACCAGTGACTGTTCATTTGATAAAAAACAAATATATGAAACTCAAAGTGGTTATTTACATTGCAGCCATATTTTACAGCACAATAGTCAATGGAAATTAGTATCACGTAGAACTAACAAATTTTAGGTAGTATTAATTTAACAAAAATTGTTAAGGAATTATATTTATTATAGCTAAATTACGATACATTTTAATTTTATTTCTATTTCAATGAAATGTCTAAATATCGGTATTTTGAGCAAGAAAAATATCGATACCGATGATTCTATTTGCCGATATCGATACCGATAATACTATTTGCCGATATCGATACCGATAATTCTATTTGCCGATATCGATACCGATAATTCTATTTGCCGATATCGATATCGATTCATCACAAATAAGTTCGTACCTTTAAGACCAGATGTTGTCTTGGGAGGAGCAGAATGCTGAACGACTTTTGTTCCACCAGAGAGAAGATGAAGCTTGCCATGTTGATCAAGGTCCAAAAATTCACTGTCGGCAAGATCCTCTATGGATTCCTACAAAATTTTGATGATACAGACTTCACTAATAAAACAGAGATTACAAACTTGAATATTCCTCAAAACATCGTAATTGTCTGGGTGAATGACGATTGCGTATTTCTTAAAAGAATTGTTGAAACCAGAGCATAACTATAAAAATTAAATGGCACGATGCATTTCGGCAGAGTTCTCATCAGGTGTCACGTTTTCTTAAATGAAAACCAAAAGTTACCACTATTTATAACAAAAATAAAAAGTAATGAAATCACCCCCAGTTGTCAATGGCAAGTGGAAAGTGCGCTTTTCAAGGCAAATAGAATAGAATTAAAGAACTACAGAAAACGTAATGTGTCGTTTGTCAGAACTGCTGAGAAAAACTAAAAGAGGGTCATTAAATGTCTTTTATAAAATGCAAAAAAAAACGCAACTGTTTCACACGGAAAAGCAACTTGCATAGAAAATTGTTGGCGTCTAACGACAAAACGCACGGCGTCTAACGACAAAACGCACGGCGTCTGACGACAAAACGCACGGCGTCTAACGGCAAAACGCACGGCGTCTAACGACAAAACGCACGGCAATTAACGACAAAACGCACGGCGTCTAACGGCAAAACGCACGGCGTCTAACAAAAAACGCACCTTCATCTGTGGAACAGATTCACCGGTCAGCATTGCCTCGTCTACAATACACGACCCGCGTAATAACAAAAGATCACAGGGAACCAATATATCTTGATTTTGACATCTACCTAAAAGTAATCGTAAAGTGCACATCTTGCAACGCGCTACCACACTTAAACGTTAAAAATTGAAAGATCAAACTTTCATAGTCACAGAAAACGACAAACCAATGGAACAAATGTCTCCTGGTAAAAGTTCTTCGCTTAAAATGGGTCGCCATTTCCTGTTTCGATATACCTTAAAGAGAATCGTCATTTAAATTGGATTATGCATTTCCTTTAATTGGGTTTTCCATCCCTTAAATGCCCCCCCCCCCCTCGGAAACACTAAGCCAGTATATTTTTGAATGGTTGAAAAACAACCATTACTTTTGAACATGTCAAACAAATGAATTCAATAAACAAAATTATGACACAAATCTTGTAACAGTTAGTGCACTTATGTACCATACAGTCGCGAAAATAGCCACCTCCAGGTGGAAAGTACCCGCCTTTTTTCAACACCAAAAGAATCGTAAAAGTAACCGCCCTCTCGAAAAGAGCTACGCTATTTAAAGAACTTTAAAGAGCTTTGCAACGTGTACACTTTAATCCAAATAGAACGTTCATGTACATATGTGTCCCCAACCGAAATCTTACATAACTTTTAAACGCAGTGAAAAATACCGTTTATACAGGGGGTAAACACCTCTTAGATTGAGAGTTAACCGATGCTGAAAATAACATCTCAAAACAAAGCGCCCTGCAAAACTAAACGTCCCCCCCAAAAAAAGCAGCCACCCCTTGAGGCCACTAATTTTAAAGAAGCCCGAGCGGGTACTTACGAAAAATCTGGTGCGATAATTTGCCATAAGTTAAGACATAGAATAATGAAAAATGTGAAGTTTGTATTCTACCTGAATGTCGTAAGGTTTACTACCCATGTTTCGTATCTCTTTCATATTCCTCATTTGCTGGAAAAAGAAGATTTGATGTTTGAAATGTTTCGAGGAATCCATTCTCGCACATATACAAGCATGCAAACATTTAAAGATTCGTTTTACGTGGAGGCCTCAATCAAAATCTTCAAATACATTATGCGACAAGTCAACAAATGAGCAAATTATATTTTACTGTTTTATTTTAATAATGCTGTACGTGCAGTAAAGTAAATGGTTTAAGCCCAGGCGTATCGTTACATGTTTGTAGACGTAGATCATCCAGGTTAGTAGAGTCGTGAGAAGGACTTGTTTATGTTGACTGACGTTTGACAACCTTAGTGGTAGTCATCTTCAGAGTCAAGGTTGTCCAAACGTCAGTCAACACCACCAACAAGAGTCCTTCTTGGGACTCTACTAACTTGGACGATCTACATCCACAAACATTGTACATGTAGATCGCCCAGTTTAGTGCAGTTCGTAAAAAAAATGTTGGTGTTAATATTATAGTCAACAAAAACAACACCAATAGTTCTCCAATGTTTTTGTGTAAGTACATCATAAAGGTTAGTGCAGTCTTTAGGAAGAAAAACTGTTGATGCTGGAGTTTGGTCCTTCTAAAGATTGCACTAAACTGTACAATCTACACATACAAACATGTAAAAACAGTTGCTCTTAGATACTGTCAACAACAGGAGGTAAACAAAGTTATTTTAGAAAACAAAATAAATGTCGAAACAAAGGGAAGTGACAATCAATGACCTAGAACACAATCTACTAGATATCTGACTCTGCAAAAATTCTGTAGCCATGAGCGAGGTTACATTTGCGTGAGGTTACATTTTGAAAGGTGGGAAAACTGGGGATATTCATGGCAAATATCTGAGTTTATATACAGTTGCAAAAATGATAGTCTTGGTTTGATTTTTAAAATGTTTGATAGGATTCGTTTTTCAAACATTCTTTTAACTCATTTTTCATTTTGCGTTTTGACACGTTTCAAGATGGCGTCCTTGCCTCACCTTGACACGGTAAATAGACATCTGGGGGATTGGGTTCTAAATCATTGCCAACGATTTGTAGCATTATAACACGAACATCAAAAGTGAGCATGTATCATGTTACCTGTTGTACAAGTGTTGCTTCAAATGCCACCAACATGAACAGGGTGAAAAGGCTGTAATACCAATATTCATCCAAGCACCAAAGACCAACACAAAAGACTTGAAAGACAAAGAATGGTGCAGTTGCTCGTTCCTTGAATAACTCCATAAATTCAGGGATGTTCATCTCCAACCTTATCAAAAACGCATGTGAAAAAAAAAGATTGTCATCTTAAACACAACATATCTTTGGCATTGACAAACATGTAAAGTTACTTGTTCTTTCCATATTTGGTGGAAAACTTTGTGATCTCTGCTTCATCCTGATATCCCTTTGCGTTCTTATAGTATTCCATCGTATTGTTGATGGGAAAATCAACAGGCAAGAAAACTTTCTTTTCTTGCGAATCGTAAATGTATTTGAGCTTTTGAAACTTGAACCATAACACCTCTTCACCGGTTTCTAAAGTCTAATGAAAACAAAACTGCCATTGTCATCAATTTTGTTCACTTTCTCAATCAAAACAAGTATCCGAAAAGGCAAAAATGAATAAAAACAATATATTGCTGTTTTCTTGTCTTCATTTTTTGATCTCAAATAAAATTATCTGTTCAATACTTAATGTAGCCAAGAGATGTCAAATTCTACAATAGGTGTCCTGGTAATATTTCTCAGTAGAGTATCATTGAGAAAAGCAAACTCCCCATAGTTTTCAATTAGAGCATTATAAAACATGTGCGATGATTGGCCAATAGCCGTGTTTGCATTAGCCAGTGCAAACTGATCTGAGCTCAACCATTCAAATCAATCAATTAATTAAAGAGAAATTGCAAATCAATCATGAATGCATTTTAAAAGTAAAATTGGAACGTTTGATTGAAATTTGTCTGCTTTGAATTATTGTTATTTATGAAAGAATAAAAAGATGTTTTGTGTGTTTGCACTGGCTCACGCAAACCATGGAGATGTATGTGAGAACTCTAGACCTTTGGTCTTTGGTTGCTGCCCTCAAGTTCTCCCGAAGGTCTCCTCGGTTGGCATAAGCCCATACAAACACAGTAAACATCTTTTATTTCTTAAATGCACATTTGTTTAGTTTATGACAAAAACAACAACCAACATCAGGCAAATTATGCAAATATATACCATGGATTGCATAATCAAACCTTGCTAAAACCGGAGAAATTTACAAGGCCTACCTTTGAATGATGCAGCTTCACAAGCTCTGGAGATCCATTATTAGGAGTTGGTATAACTTTGACTACGTCAGCATGGTAAGGGCTTCTGGCCTGTAAAGATACTTGAAAATGTTATATTTTTCATGTAAGCTGGCATGTTTAGCACACAGCAAAGATTTTCTTATTAAACTGTTTTGTAAAAAAGGAAAATTTGTTATGAAAAAACTGGCTTTACTTTGTTTTTGTTGTATAATCTGCAAAACCAACATGCGTTTTAAGTTTCATGATTATTGATGGAGTCACAGTATCAATCGCTTTTTATACACTAGCAAATATCAATTTCACGCCATCAAACCGAAGATTTCGCGGACAATGAAAATTTCGCAGATAAACGAGTTAAAATGATATGCTTTCCAGACTTGTTAAATACTTGTGCACGAATAAAGAAACTGCTGATTCAGCCACAGCTGCAGCAATGAACTACTTCGAAATATATGGAAAACAGCTCAGTATTTCATGCGTTACCTTGGAACAGGTTAAGAAACAACGAACATGAACTGACCACATGCCAAACAACGCAAGAAGCACTTGCGATAAAAATATGATAACTCCAGCGATGGCGCCAATTTCGAAATGATCAGACACGCCATAGACTACAAACCACACATAAAGCCATGCTGAATAGATTGCTATGAACGGGGTGACATATAAATGAAAATAAATTGGTCGATTCTTGTATATTTTATAATAAGCTATTTCTTCTGTGGCAGCCATGTTGAAAACGTGACATCGCGCAGGTCTCGCGCATTGGCCCGCGTCCACGCAAACCACCAACCAAATTCAATGGCACGTCATAACTATTGTCATATCACATGCGTCATATGACGTTAAGTTCAAGCGACGTCAGCGACGTGTGACCATTGAGTTCTATAATAACTCAGTTATTATATAACTCAATGGTGTGACCACACAACAGCAACATGTAAATATTTTACATCCTAATTCACTATACTTACCATTTGGATGCTTAGGACGATAAGTGTTAGTTGGTTTGACACAAGGGTGGTCAGGCCAATGGGTCAGACCTTGATTAGGATTCATGTCCTTGGCAAACTGTCCACCACATGTAATTCATATTGACATGTGGATGAACAAAGTAGATAAAGTAAAGAAATAAAAATGATCAATTTAGCTTCCTTGTTTGCTGTTATGGTCTCACAGTCATGTCCCGATAGGTATGAACCGTATGATATGAACCGTATGATATATGTAATGATTGACACCTGAGCCCATGCCTCACATAACCCCTTGAGATGCCTGCTCAGCTGTCTCTACATATGCATATGTCGTTACCTAGTGGTTAATGTTGACCATGGCATAAAAAAATTCTTAGAATAAAACAATGCTTCAAGTGAAAACAAAACATTTCATTGTCACACATTCCGAATGAGAATCCATTAAAAGAATACTTACAATGCTTAATGCTTCGATACAAAAAAATATTGTAAAGAAAAGCTATGAATGACCAAATGATCTATCTAATTAATGTTCATCTACCTAGTTACAACAACAATGCCTAGCATCCCCAATGAATGGCTCATTCAACTTGTGCAAAACCTAAATACTCATGAGGATTCCCCAACTCAAAATTCCAAAGAATTTAAAATATACTACTCCATTTTGGCAATCAAAACCATCATAAGTACACCGACAAAGAGAGCAATTACTTCCTTAATAGATTGCCAAAGTTTGCTTTCTTGAAGAAGATCAGGTATGACAGACACAGTGGCAATATATATGAAGCCACCTGCAGTAAAAGGTAGGATCCACAAGGTTGCTGAGTTACTGCTGCCTTCGGCCAAAAGACCGCAAATGGTACCAGCCATTGCACTAGTTGCTGTGGTCAGTTGTAGGAACATTGCCTGCAGGATCACAAATGTGTACAAATATATTAAGATAAACAACAAGAAAAAGCAAAAAATGGCAGCTCACTCATGCTATCCTTACTTTGTACTTGCTGCAGCCTGATTGCACGAGAATTGCAAAGTCTCCAATCTCATGAGGAACTTCATGTAGCAGGATTGTCATGGTTGTAATTAACCCCAGGTTTCTGTTCACGAGAAACGAAGCACCGATAGCCAGCCCATCAGTGAAGTTATGTGCAAAATCAGCGGCAAGATTTAGATAACCAGCTACTTTAATATCACTCTCGCCACCATCAGCATGTTCTTTGCTATTGTTATCATCATCATGATCTTTATCCATGCAAAAAAGTAAAATACTTTTAGTTAATACTCCAATTATCAATTGTTTATAAAGCTTTTGGTTAATTTGGATGTGACTTTCGCCAAGTAACACTAAAAGAAACAATAGCTAAAATTTCCTCCTGCCAATGCCTCGCGCAATTGCCATTCCTGTGAAAAATTGCACTGCCCATGTCTGAATGACTGCATCCAAGACACACCAGCATTTCAAGTAATTTGAGTGTGTATGCTATGAAAACAAATCATTTGAAGAATAAACAAAATCAGTGTAACTTTAAGCCGGACTATAGTCTATTTTTGGTTAGTTTCAACCACAAGCAGTTTACCTTTTATGGTAGTTAGCAAGACTAAATTACACTTAATGGGACACCACTAATTATTCAAAGCCCATGGTGAAAATGAAGGAGTTTTGTGGTAACTTCAAAAGTTATATCCATGTGTAAACAGAACTGCATTGACACATGATGGTTTAGAAAGACTTCAACTTCATTCGAAAATTGCAAAAGTGATGGCAATATAACACATTGTGCATGGATATTAAAACATTTTCATGTAAAAAAACGAAAAAATATTCATATTAACTAGTGCAAGACTTAAATAAAACTGAATAATTGATGACGTAAAGCAAGCATACCATTGCTTGTTTCTTCTTCACTTTCATCTTCCTTAAACTTCGAAGAGTGTTTGTTTACATTGACGGCGTGGCTATGACCATGCGAATGGCCTCCTTTGACATGACGAACAAATTTTTCAACCATCAAGAATGCCACTATACCAGCCAATACCCACATCCCCACTATCATATTTCTATCATGACCATGGTGGCCACCCTCTCCTCCGTGAGAATGTGAATGGGAGTGACTGCCATCTTCTCCATGTGAATGAGGAGAAATGGCATGGGGAATCAGGTGGAGAAATGCATCGCCAAGCAATCCGCCAGATGCAAAGCTCAACAGTACATTTAACACTGGTTTTTGCTCCTCTGTATTCTTATCCATCGGGATGAAGAAGAGCAAAAAAAAGGGGGCAGCGCTTATCAAAAGGGTTGCAACAAGTGCATTTACCCATGTGGACAAAGCAAAACGATCTTTAGATATTTTGGATGGTTTCTTCTTTTGCTTTAGTGAATGGTCTTCCATGTGTGAATGGCCATGATCATGTGAATGGCCATGATCGTGTGAATGGCCATGATCATGTGAATGACCATGGTCATGTGAATGTTCTTGTTTGTGTGAATGTTCATGTTTGTGTGAATGTCCATGGTGGTTGTGAGAATGAACCTTTTCTGGCTTTTGTGGACTTTTTCCTGGGTCAGTAGGCTTGTGATCTTTCTCCTTGTGGTTTGAACTTTCATGACCATGAATGTGTCCACCATCATGACTGTTTGCCTTGCCGTTGTCCGAATCATTATTTTTTTGATGACCTGTTTCAACTTTCTTTTCACTTTTATCTATGGACGGATGATCTTTCGGTTTGTAATACAGATGCCTGTGATCCTCATGCTCGTGATGTTCTGCATCCAAATGACCGTGGCCATGCTCTTTGTGACCGTGATGGGGGTGATGACCGTGACCGTGATGGTTATCATGGCTATGTCCATGATGGCCGTGACTGTGTCCGTGGTTTTCCTTTGAGTTAACCATAGCCACAAAATTAAAGGCAAACATAAAAAAATCGCCTTCGACGCTGCAGTGAACATGTTTTCTTAAGATTAAAATACCGTACAGTCTTGACCTTTTGGAAAATTTGCAACCACGACAAACCAACAATAACACGTATACAATTGTAACGAAATTGAAAGCGGACAATGGGTGGTGAGCCCGCACGACCGCACATAGGACAATTCTTGTGCAAAACGTCGTGTTATTTGAGCGTTTTGAGTCGACGCTGCCCTTGGCAGAAATTTGGGTAGGCATTTATATTACCAACACAAATAAATTTACCTAATAGCTGACCAAAGCACTTTCAACACATCATAAACATGACTGTTAAAGTTTTGTGTTGATTGCAGAACTAGCCTATTTTCACAACAGCAAATACATTCTGGAAAATATTTGATAGCAACATTTGTCATTTGCAATCTACAGGTCAAATACCATTTTGCAGATTGTCTAAGTAGATTTAGTACGGCAGTTATGAATGAAGTGACATCTTTCAAAGTGAATGTAGCTTCCAGTTTTGACTAAGCCATTTGATTTTTACAGTGAAAAGTATGTGGTTGGTTCTTTGAAAAGATATTGTCAGTTGGTAAGTGCATACTAATTACAAATATCTAGATACAACTAAAGTAAAGTTCTTTCAAAAATACTTCAATATCCCAAACAGATCTACAACCAATGAAATAAACAACAATTAATCAACAGATCGTGCTATATTTAAAATTTCGTGATTTATGCCCTCTTTTTTGCACAAAGTGATTGTATTCAAAAATTCTGCCACGTCTTCACTGAACAGTGCCTCATGGAAATGAACAGCATTTGATACAGTGATTTCCCAATTTAATAACTATCATCAATTTGGATGGACCAAGCATGAAATTGACATATGAATGGAAACAACTGTTTTTAGTAAGATACAATATAACCAAATCATCCTCACAACACAACATTGCAATGAGAACAATTCACTATGGATCCTTTTAAGGAACTGTTTTTACTTAAATAGCCCTTAATGTTTAACATTTAAATCACCTTAATGTGAACTGTCCTTTTTGTGCAATAACTGTGTTATCATTTTCGTGGGATTCGCCACAAGTATTAATTCAACCTTGACGATTGCTGAATAACAAAGACATCAATCATCACATGATTTGAATATTCAAAGACTGATCGAAATCTCCAGAACAAGTAATATATTGCTTATTTTATACATGTACGCGTAATTCTCATCTGCATTCGTTGGCAAAATTATCTAGACCAGCAGCAAAAAAATTCAAGCACACGGCCGACGCGAAAGCGTAATTCAATAAAAGAAAGTTTGGGATTGCGAAATAAATTTTTCAAAGAAAAATTCAATGTTTCGAACGCAAAACTGCAAATTTTTTGTCGACCAATTTTCGAAAATCATAACATAAAAGAATACACATTCATAAGAAGCAACATGATACTGAAATTAAGTTCATTTGCCACATGATTATATGATATAAACCAAAGACTCTTCTTACTATGCAATGTATGTAAGAACGCGATTTTACAAGATTGATTATCGTCGATTAATATTTCTAAGTATTCGCAGCTACACCAGATACAGAGCGTTTTATAGTTCGTCACTTTGTCCATGCTCATGACTGTGTCCATGATGATCGTGACTGTGTCCTGGGTCACTACAGCTCGAATGGTCGTGACTATGTCCATGCTCTCCGTGGCTGTGTCCTTCGTCGGAATCAACAGGTTCCACAAAAATCAAAGACAGACATAGCATGCTAATAAAAATCGCCATCCACGGTGCCTTGTACATGTTTATCTGCTGTAAAATATCGTGAGGTGTAGGCTTTGTAGGAAGACTTTCAAATAAAATTACGACGAGCGATAATTAAAAGTTAAATAATGAACTGCGTGTTATGTGGAGATGAGCCTGCTGACTAGACAATTGGTACCGGAAAAACGTCGTGTCATCAAGAGTTGAGTGGTTTTGCCATATTTGCAATCACCGGAAGTGAAAGTAATTAGGGAGCAGCCAAATTTAAGAAATAAATGATTTCACATTTTTGATTTCACATTTCAGTTCGAGCTCCAAGCCGGTTAAGTTTATGTTAAACTTCAAAGCAAAGCATATCAAAGGTCGAAAAGTTTTTTGTTAGGAGCCAAAGGTCAAATTTCT
Organism: Xenia sp. Carnegie-2017; assembly: GCF_021976095.1. Lineage (NCBI taxonomy): Eukaryota > Metazoa > Cnidaria > Anthozoa > Malacalcyonacea > Xeniidae > Xenia > Xenia sp. Carnegie-2017. The sequence continues at coordinate 8,077,078 of NW_025813481.1, forward strand.
ATCGGCTCGAATGCTCTTCCATTACCATTGAAAAAAAGTTATGCTTTATGACAGGTTGTGTGGGTGAACACTATATTTTGGAAAAGTAAACAAGAACAAGAAAAATACTATGTGACAAAGTATTATTCTTGTTCACTATTCATAAAAACCCCACTCTAATCGACCAGTTTAAAAAAAATTGGTATTATTGGTTTTATGACAAGGAGATGCGTCTCCAATTACATTATTTGGAACTATACATTTCAGCTAAACGCCGTGGTACACTTCAAATTTCTAGTTTGAACCATCGTATTTTTCAAGATAGATTGAGAAAAAGGTATTAAACATCTTTGTTAAACGCACGTTATCGTTGAATAGCTAGGCAGCTTTTTGATGAGGATTATCTTATCTGCGCGCAAAGTGAACGAATCTGAAGTTACATCTTCTGCAAATAGCGAGTGGCGATTGTTATTGCTACGGTTGTCGATAGCGTTAGCAATCTCGTCCGTTTATTTCATTTCACCTGTCATTTGTGTCGGTGTCAAGAGGTCTTTTTATCACAGAGCAAATTCTGCAAATGGAAATTCTATGTTTCGAACATTTTTCTGCTTTGTAGTTAGGTTCCACTTGGCATGCAGATGTGTTATTTGATTGCGTTACTTGTGTGATCTTGCAAAACACAATATAAATATATAGACGGGCTTTTTCAAGCAAGAAATCGCGGAGGTTATTGTCGTCATTGGCAACATGTTATAAGTCAAAGACGCTTTAATACAAACAGTAGGGTAGCCAACCCGCAACTTTCGGTCCAATGTAAATTTCAGGACATTTTCATAACTATTTCTTTAGTTTTGTCGTTTCTACACATTGTTTCTACAGTAAGTAAACGCGGAAAAATTAACGTAGACTGGTTAGTGCCAGTAAATGTAATTTGTAACAGAGCTAGGTTATACAAACCAGAATATCGCTGAATTACATTTCAAGGTCTTTGTGGTTACATCTAATGTAGAGCGTCACACTTTCTACGATGGAGGCTGAGTCCCTTTTTTAGTCCTTAGAAGAGACAAACTTCATTAAAATTCTTTTCAATTGGTTTACCGAAGAGCAGAAACTGGTAGGAAGGAAGATGAAGGAATATTGTGAGAGAGGGAGAAAGGGAGAGAAGAAGAGGATAAGAAGGAGGGAGGGAGTTTGAGAGGAAGCTAGAGAGGGAGGAAGATAAAGGTAGTTTGAAAAGACAGGAGTAAATTGATAGTGAGAAAGATAAAGGTAGTTTGAAAAGACAGGAGGTAAATTGATAGTGAGAAAGAAAATAAAGCGGGAGGGTAAAAGATTGAGGAAGAAAGGATGGGATGGAGAAAAAGGAGAGAAGAAAAATTTACGAAACGAATATAGAAGCCTAGGTGTTGTGTAAATATTTCTATTAAGTGAACATGTCATCTTTGGCTCACTCCCCAGCAGTTTTCGTTTTTTCTTTTACTGAAACAGGGGAAATGAGACAAGACAGCCGCAGGTTACACTGGGAAGATTGGCTTTCCATTGGCATTTACTTTGCTGTTACGATAGGCCTTGGACTAGCGGTATGTTTTTGTCCAGGGTCATCTGCCTTGAAGTCAAAATTTACCATGTTACAATTTAGGTGAAATTTCGACGGGGGCGAAAAGAGGAATCGGCTGAAAGCTTCTTTCTCGCTGGTCGTTCCTTGGTCTGGTGGATGGTTGGAGGGAGTATTTTTGCCAGTAACATTGGTGGAACTCACTTCATTGGTATAGCGGGTGATGGTGCAGCAACTGGCATCGCTGTTATTTGTTACGAATGGCAGGTGATCAAAATATCGATGCAAGAATCTTCGCATGATTATAGATACGTTGACCTTCACGATAAGTCGAGTCCCGAGAGGGAATGTTTGAATTGATTTTGACTGAGAATTTAAAGTCAAGTAAAAACTACCGCTAAGGGATGTCGAAACATCAGTCAACACCAATACAAGCACTCCTTCTCAGGACTCGTAATATGGCTTATGTCAATTATTGTCTTGTGAAATTAAAAACACTGCCTTATCGTACAACCAGCTTAAGAAAACTGTGGATTCACCAGGGGCCGATGGCACGAAGCCATGATAACGTTATCCATTGTATAGCGAAAATTTTCAAACTTGTAAAAAAGGTGTTTATATTTTTCTTACCACAAAGAAATTTCGCAATCTTCGAAAACATTTTTATTTCAGCGATTGTTCAGTTCGACTCTCATACTTTTGCTTTTTAAAAGGTTTTATAAAAGCTTAAAAAAACTTGCTGTCCAAAGGATAACGCTATCCGGGCTTCACGAAACCGGCCCCAGTAATTTAAAAATTCACGCTAATTTTGAATGGTCGTTTTAGGCATCGTGGACGCTTTTAATCCTTGGATATTTCTTCGTACCGGTTTACCTAACCTCCGGAGTAAGAAAATCATATAATGTTGACAGATTTTGAAAACATGTAGTCGAACGGTGAAAAAGACCAGTTCTTCTCTTTACTTTCTGTTTGTCTGTCACATGTCTAGATATACACCATGCCAGAGTACATGCAGAAACGCTATCAGAGTCAGTCGATTCGCACGATACTCACTTTCATAACGCTGGTCAGTTACGTTTTCACCAAAATATCGGTATGTGAAGCAAGGTGATATTTATAGTTAGTGGTTCAGCTGAATTGACGTCTTTATCACACCATCTTCTCGTTTTTCTTAGATCGACATATATGCTGGAAGTGTGTACTTTCGAGAGGCAACTGGGTGGAATATTTACATATCGGCGTTTGTCGTGCTATCCATTACAGCTGTTTATGTCATTGTCGGTAATCTCTAAATTTTCAATGGTTCGACTCTTAGTGTCATGATTTCCCCGCTTGTTTGGCCATATTAAGGCACTCCCCACTTGACAATAATGACGACTTTCCCATCTTAGAAGTAAGGTCGTGGTAAAACTTGAATATCGAAGAAGCAATAAAAATCTTTTGACCTAGAAAACTTTGTGTGTATATTTTTATGGAAACTATTCGGTAAAAAATAAACGATGATGTCATCAATGTTAAATATTGACTGTCCTCTCCCCCCAAAAAAGTCGTCTTTTTAAGTATAACACCAAAAGACACTTGTCTTGATTAGGATTAAAAGTCGCACTGTAATCGATATCAATGCAGTACTTTTGTAGCAATGCAACGTGCATGGACGTTAGCTACTGTGTGGTAGCGCACCAGACATACTACTATCGCATACTGCTTTCTCATCGATAGCATATTTTCTTCAGGCGGACTTGAAGCAGTGACATTTACTGACCTTCTTCAAGTGACCATCATGTTGATCGGCGCAGTAGTTCTCAGTATTCTGGGTGGGTGATTCTTATTTGTTTGTGTTGTGCACTAAAATTGGACGTTAGAAAAGGAAGAAAAGTACAACTTTACTACCGGAGATTTACTTAGCTTGGTGTTATTAGCCATATACTCCCCATATACTCCGATAAATGCTTTGTTTCAGGTTTTCAAGAAATTGGCGGCTTGGAAAAACTCTGGGAGAAATACCCACAATCATTCGGTCGTAACTGGCGAGTTGTCGAGAACGTCACTATAAATGGCAGCTTGCCAGGAGAGCATGCAAACGCGAGCTCAAGTTGCTACGGTCTTACTCCATATTGGGACAACATGTTCAGACCGTTTGATGACCCCGATTTTCCTTGGTTCGGTGTTTGGTTCGCACTTCCTATTGTGGAAGTTTGGTACTGGTGTACCGATCAGGTATTCTGGTTTCGGTAATAAATAAACCCTCTTATATTGTCTGTTATAAAATAAACACAATGAAACGCGTGCGCTGATTGGCCTAGAGCAGGTGCGACCTTCGGTCTCGGGCTTGCACTGATCTGCTCTAGAGTTCTACCAAAGATCTCCCGGGTTTGCATAAGCCTGTGCAAACACAGTAAACGTCTTTTATTTCTTAATTGAGGGTCGGTTGCTGACTCTTCTCAGGGAAGAAACTAGAACGTTCATCGGGGAGGAGGGTTAATTTTCATGTATTCATATGAAAATTCACTCCCCCCTTCCCCATTCAAGTTTCGCCCCAGACTCCTATTTAGTTCAGTTACACTGATTTCTGGTATTGCATTTCACCTTTTCGACGGAAGTCGTGCACGTGAAAACGTCAGTTCCTTCCATCGGGTTTTTTTCACTTGTTTTTAAAAGCAGTTTTTGCTCGAAAACTTTAATTACGTACTTTTTATAAACGATTACTGTTCCATGCAAGTCCATGAAAGATCCATTACGCATTGACTTTAGCGTAATATCCGTGACCATGCACTGCTAAATAAAGAGTTTCAGCTTGAGAACTACCTCCGAGATCCCTTATAAGAACTGACTAAAATTTGTGATCAACATTACAGCAGGGGAAAGTAAACGAGTTGCACCGAATAAAATTATAAAATAAATAAAAGCGAATAAAACAAAAAATTTCACATTATTAATGATGTAGGTGATGGTGCAGCGTGCTCTCGCCGCTAAAAATGTCGTGCACGCCAAAGGTGGCGCTATATTTGCCGGATTTCTCAAAATCATTCCCTTGTTCATTATGGTATTTCCTGGAATGATCAGCAGGGTGCTTTACAAAGATGATGTCGCGTGTCCGGACGCTGAGAGCTGTGAACGAGCTTGTGGAAACAAACTGAGTTGCTCCAACTTGGCTTATCCAAGGTATGGATGCGTTATAGGGAAATGCGTAGCAAAATGTTTCATAGACTTTACACACCCACCCACCCCCTCCCAACCACCACAGTGAGAGCGATATCGATTGGTCTTTGTGTAGATTGGTCTTTAATCTTCTACCTACCGGAATGGTCGGAGTGATGATGGCTGTAATGTTGGCTGCGGTCATGTCGTCTTTATCGTCCGTCTACAACAGCGCGAGTACCATCTTCACCATTGATATATGGCAGCGCATAAGAAAGAGGGTTGGTGATAACTACTTTATGATGTTACCTAAATGGAAATGAATGTATTTTGTGGGAACTTGTTGGGGTTTGTTGCGGCGGCAGATTGATGAATATGGTGGTGGGGCTAGTATTCGGGGCTGTTATAATTTTCAATCATAATAATGACTATAATGATTACTTCTAACAAAAGCAAAGCAGCGCACTCGTTGGGCTTTTTCTTTAGTTTAGCACAAGGGAATTTAAGTGCTAAGTATCTCAGTAGTTGTAATTGAAGCTAACAGAATACTCACCGAAATTACAAAGGACATTTAAATGACATTAATAAAAATGCTTTTGGAAAAAAGAAGCAGTACTGCAACTCATTTAAACTGCTCACTTCCAAGACAATAATGCATCTTCCTTCCTGAAGTTGTAGGTTAAACTCGTAATCAACGAAGTGTGTTATAAAGTTATTATTTTATCGTGCCTTTCACTACTGATTCGAAGTTGTTTGACAGGCAAGTGATCGTGAAAAATTATTTGTTGGCCGCGTTATTGTTGCCGTTCTTGTGATCCTGGGACTAGTATGGATGCCCTTAATTGAAAGTACGAAAACATCGAGCAATCTCTTTTCAAAGATATACACGCAATGGACTAGTAAACATTGCGTGGTTGAACCATGTTCGTACTACTTGTGTCTGGCATTTTAGGGGGAGGAAGCGGAAAGCTATTTCGTTATATTCAAACAATCCAGTTTCTACTTGGATCACCGATCATGGCAATCTTCATTGTTGGACTTATGTGGCCTAGAGCGAATGGAAAGGGAGCACTGAGTGGCTTCGTGATTGGCCTCCTATTGGCTGCAGCCAGGTTTGCAGCTGAATACATCTACGACAGTCCTGGATGTGGTGAAAAAGACACGCGACCTGGGTTCGCTTCCCTAAATTACATGTACTTCGGTGCGTTCTAACAACTAGTCATATTCATTTTGCTTTGTACCGTAAATTACAATATGAGAATTTCTTCGTTGCAGGAATCATTTTGTTCCTCGTCAGTGTCGTTACAATTGTCATCATCAGTCTACTAACTGCTCCAATACCAAGGGAACAACTAAACGGTTTAACCTGGACGACATTGAGGAGCAAGAAGAATGATTTTACGAACGACACCATCAACAATTCCACTGGCCAAAGTCCCATACCTCCCATGTCAGATAACGGTAAGGTACCTGTGTCGAACACAGGCAAATTCACCTTTATGACACAAGCCAGCTTTTCGATTATGTAGGATGTAGCGAAAAAGGGATCTAAAAAAATCGGCCTGTCGTTGAAATTTCAAATCTTGTTCATTATGCTAAGTGGGTGGGTTATTCTGCACATTTTTGTGTTCGGAAAAGCTTTTATCCTTGCAAAAGAAATGTGTATTACGTATGAATGTAGCTAAAAACACTTTATTCACTCATTGGCCTGGTCTGGTTATGGGCACTGGCAATTTCTAAATATCTTTCCAAATATTATCTTTGTACACCATTTATAAATAAAACATTGAATTTCCATGTATATAGGCATTGAGCTAACAAGATACAAAGATTTCTCGGAGAGCAATACAGAATCGCAATTCGATGAAGCAATGACTCCGGAGCACGATATGTTGTTTGAAAGTCGAAAGGAAAAGATCTTATTGAACATTAGTTCTATTATACTGCTTGTGGTGTTAGCTTTTCTCTGGATATGGTATCGTTGATAAACTTTAATGAATCCATGAAATGCGTACTTAGTGTTGAAAATAGGTGCAAAAGCAATTAAAAGTTCAGGCTGGGGCTACAGGCTTTTCCTACTTTACAAAGTTTTGATGTGTACTACTTTACACGTTGTGTTTTTTAAATAAAATTCAATACACGCCAATCGCTATGCCAATAACAGAAAACACTATATTTCCGATTTTAGCACATGGTGGATAGTTGTTTTCGAAAGGTGTACCAATTTAATGTGGATAATGTATTTGTTATATAACATAACTTTATCCAAGTATGAAGATTGGAAAATGTACCTGTTATATAACATAACTTTATCCAAGTATAAAGATTGGATAATGTACTTTTTATATAACATAACTTTATCCAAGTAAAAACATTGGAAAATGTACTTGTTATACAACATAACTTTATCCAAGTTTAAAGGTTGGATAATGTACTTGTTATACAACATAACTTTATCCAAGTTTAAAGGTTGGTTAATGTACTTGTTATATAACATAACTTTATCCAAGTAAAAACATTGGAAAATGTACTTGTTATACAACATAACTTTATCCAAGTTTAAAGGTTGGATAATGTACTTGTTATATAACATAACTTTATCCAAGTATGAAGATTGGAAAATGTACTTGTTATACAACATAACTTTATCCAAGTTTAAAGGTTGGATAATGTACTTGTTATATAACATAACTTTATCCAAGTATGAAGATTGGAAAATGTACTTGTTATACAACATAACTTTATCCAAGTTTAAAGGTTGGATAATGTACTTGTTATACAACATAACTTTATCCAAGTTTAAAGGTTGGATAATGTACTTGTTAAACAACATAACTTTATCCAAGTATGAAGATTGGAAAATGTACCTGTTATACAACATAACTTTATCCAAGTTTAAAGGTTGGATAATGTACTTGTTATACAACATAACTTTATTCAAGTATAAAGGTTGGATAATGTACTTGTTATACAACATAACTTTATTCAAGTTTAAAGGTTGGATAATGTACTTGTTATGTAACATAACTTTATCCAAGCAAAAACGTTGGTTAACTTTATTTAAGAGTAATCGTACACTGATCAATTTATTGTTTATATAATTAAGGATAAATCTTAACTTATATTAATTTTATTTATATTAATATTTTGTCTTATACTATGGAACACGACACGCTTAAACCCGCTGTATATTTACAATTAAAAACTTATTTATAATATATACGTACATGCATAAAAGTCTGGATCCAAGACATTCTTTAGGGATTTTTTATTTACGTCACATAAAAAATGGCAACATTTTACCAGATACTTTTGATTTGAGGTGAAAGAAAAACATTCTTGCGACAAGAAAGATAAATGTAACATAAAAACAGTAGAAAAGACGATAGATAATTCGATTGTCTTGATTGATCGTAAACTTTAAGTGACAACAAACGTCAACCTTGTTGGTTGATAGAGAAATAAAGGCAAAATAATTTCCATGTTTCGCAGAGAAGAAACTCGTTTCAACACGGATACTTCATCGCCCAACGAACATCGTCAACGCAACATATCGTACGACTCGCCCCAGACCTTCACGCGAACAACTCAACATGATATCAATGTCAGATCTTCTAACTCGATGATCACTCACAACCCGTCGTTATAAATTAATGTAGACGCGCAAATTCGTTGCGCAACCATTGAGACTCCTGGTAGTACCTTGGATCCCCAAGCTTCAGGCACGTTCTTTTGTAATAATAGTAATATAAAACAGAACCTGGAAAATAATGTACACAATAGTAATTTTTCGAGATGGAATCACAGCATAAAGAGTAAAGAGTAGGTCCATATCGATGAGCGACTCGATGCCATGGGCGTAGCGACGAAGTCTACGTTTCTGAGGGGTCATATCATGAAAATTTGCCGACAAATTGGGCGTGGCATGGTCGCGGTTTTGGGCGTAGTTACGGAAAATGTATCGAAATTTCTTAAAAAATTATCAATAGAGAAACAATTTTTGCCGACGAGAAGAATATCGAGATGAATGCGATAACAATCAGAGCCGTAATTTACCGGCTGACATTATGGTAATCAAATGCGTTATGAGATATGCATGGCGCACAAAAAAAAATTTCAAAGGAGTGGCCTTTCGGTATATTTCTTATTCTTCGATGGAACTGGACCAACACCTTGCTTTCCCTTGCAAGATTGAGAAATGTTCCTTTCCCGCAATCTGTTGTGGAGTTCATAAATTTTACAGTATCCATCAACTGAATAATATTTATGCATTGGATTTAGTAATTGATAGGTATACAGCAAAAATTATAATTGTTATAAAGGCAATTCTTGATTTGGTAAAAATAATACTGATCGACGCCATTATACTACTGAAATTGTCTAACAATAGATATTTCACTGAGAGCGGTGAAAATCGGAGAAGACATACAAAAACGCATGCGCGATGAAATTAAGACACGACGCAGGTGAAGAAAGACCTAAGTCATTGCTCGCGATAATCTATCAAGCATCCAATGTTAGGGATCAATGTTGATCACTTGGAAACTTATGGATAAATGTGAATAATGCGGATTGAAATGTCAAGCTAGGTTAACAGAATCAACTTCTTAAAATTGCAGCCATAATATGGCAAAATATGCAAAAACAAATTCGACAAAACCTGAACCAAATATTGGCAAGACAAATCTTTATCTCAAAGCAAAACAGAATACGACAGGAGAACTAAATAATATGGCAGAACACAATAAGAAGGCTGAACCAAATGAGAATCAAAGAAAAACTGCAGCTCAAGACAAAACCAAATGCCATGGGAAAACCAACAAACATTCTTGTAAGATAATAGCATCATACCTAATCTTTGAATTACATAAACAACTTGATATCCACCATCCCAAATGTACTTCTGTGGATCTCCCCATTTCCTTGTCTACAACAAAAAAATATATCTTGCACACAAACAGTATATTTTGCATTTACATATAATAGTGATGGAGAAGTTGGACAATCATCATGAGTAACAAACACTTCCATCCCAATTTCAGAAATAAGATTTTATTTATTATAAATAAGAAGTATGGCTGAAAATTTATTAATCATTAACAAGGACTGCATATTAAGTGTTCAAATGGAAATACATTTAGCAAACCTATCTATGCAGTAGCAAAGCCAGTTTTTTTTACTCCTATGATGCAAATATTTTGTGTCCATTCATTGAAACAAGTTGAATGGAATTAATTTTCTAAAGAAATGAATGACAATATTGCTGAAAAATTTTGCATGGTAAAAGTAAAAGATCTGGTTGGCTTCACCACTGTGTCTAAAAGAATTAACTTATGTTGTAAAGTGGATTATTAAAACGACAAATAGTTTAATGACTTTTAGCCAAAATTCCTGGATTTCAGGTGTTCATCTAGAGGCTAGAAGTTAATTCAAATGACCCTCCCTTATCTTTTAAAATGCTATTCCCCTTCCCCCCCTTCAGTCCAAAGATAACTCAGCTGTAACACCAGCAAACAAATTTCAGCACTTATCTATAACTTACCATAGTCCAGACATGCAAACCCAGAGAAAGAAAAAGATAAAAGACAGTTATGGTGATTGTTGTCTTGAACTTTCGAATGAGCAAGAACACAAGTCCAGCTTGAAATATGTAAGTGTTGAAGAACACCAAAAACACGACAATCAATGCGAACAAAATGCAAACATCTTGAATGCTGGAAAAATGCAGAAAAAGCATGAAAAATGAAGAGAATCATAGCAAAGGATTGCATAATTGAAGCTACTAAAACAATATAGCAAGCAATCATGTCAATTGGAAGAGCTCTTTTGTCCAAAACTTCCTTTTACCACTGGTCTCTCACAAACGTACAAACTACAGACATAATGCTTTGCCTCCAGGGAAGTGAGCGCAGGTACTTTTCGTATGAACAAAATGAAACACAATATGATTAGAAATTTGAGGCTTCACAGCTGATAATTGAGTGTTAAACCACAGCAACTACCCAAACCATCTGAATTACTTATTTCGTAGGTAAAAACGATGAGAATGCATCAGAAACACATTATTTTCGATGGGACATTTTGATATCATCGTCGTTGTCTTGGCGATGATAACTGGCATGTACACAATACATCTGAAAATTTTACGAAGAGGTTTTTCGAAAACGTCAAATTCACACTTACATATACAGCACTAATAGGATTACGTCTTCTGTTCTGAATAAATCACCAAACGAATTGATGAAAATGTCGAAGAAGAGAAACAACAATTGTAGATAAACTACGGGACGATATCTTGAAACGCGCATTACTCAGCAACCATATTTGTTTGGGATGTCGTTGGAGCATGGGACAATCAGGGATCAATGGGAGTAGATAACGTCTTTAATGTAAGTCTTTAAAATACTAGGGACTAGAGATTGGAAATTATGGATACAAAGGAGGGCTCATCATGTGGAAGGATACTGAATTTAGAGCTACCTGGTAAGAAGCCTAGAAGTCAAAAACACATGATGTATTGAAATTTAGTAATTTGAATCAAAAAGATGCAGTTCACAGAACTAAATGAAGGAATATGATTCGCTATGGCGAGCTCTAAGAGAAGCCAAGAAAGACAAACCGAGTTCACAGTATAGATTTATTTCATCATATACAACAAAAGTTTAATTCTTCATATTTACAAAATGTATGATGCACAATAATTGTCCACATTATATAAAAATTTCTTACGTTCCCCTGACTTCATTCAACACAGTCTTCCATGTCGATAAACGTGCGCGTTTTAAAATGGATGTATTTTATTTGCACAATTAAGCAGTTCTCTCACGGGGCAAGACTTTATTTCATTGCCATTGTCTTCACATCAACATCATCCCGTAAGATTTACCATTCGCATTTATTTTCTAAAACTCCAACACTTGCAATTCATTGGCAGTAAAGACCGATGAAGAAAATGACAATATTTGTAAAAAATATATTCGTTCATTTTTAAGATTCTGCGACAAGTACTGCTATTCATCTTTTCTTAAAAAACTTCTCCATATGCAAAGATCAGAATTTGAACGATTGCCTTTACCGTTCACTGGAAGGACCAAATAACCGCTGACGTCAATGTACAGTCGTAAAGAAAGCTGGTCCTTCGTCCCCCAGTGATTCGATTGAAAACAAACAACAAAACATGGACTATATACAATGATAAGAGAGACGACAATCGAAGGGAGAACGAACATTAAATTAGATTCGAACAACTAGTAATTGTTTCGCGTTAATAACATAAAATGTTACGAAAACGCTACGAACAAGTTGATCTCAAAGGTGGGGTGCCCCAATGAGCCGAGCTCGTTCGCTGATAGAAGCGTTTTCGTTTCTTCACGAATATCTTATCCAGATCTGGAGCGTGGGGTACGAAGCCTGAAATGAGCGCCTCGAAAACTTTTCGCGGTTCTTCTTGGCGTAGTAAGGCAGACTTCAAGGTAATTCCCTGAGCCCAGCTTGGGACCTTCTTACGAGGAGCGCCTTCGTCGTCTGTCGATTCGTCACTACGTAAGTCGCTGATGTCGTAGTTCTCGTCAGTTGCAGGCCGGCGGGTTTGTGCAGGCGGAGGTGTCATGAGATAAGATTGGGCATCTTGTTGTGCTCGAAGAGCAGCCATTCTCTGCACCTCTCGTTTCCTTTGCTCTTCTTGTTCTTGCCTTCAAAGCAGAAAACATAGAAATTTAAAGTTGTCGGCCCAAAATATGTGGCCTATACTTCATACTTTTTTCAAGAATATAGAATTAGTAATTGGTATCTAAGAGACGAAAAACTTAGGTTACTTTGACAGTTTCGTTGGGGAAAAAATATTGAACATAAAAAAGTTATAGAAACTAGTCCTTAACTGTACAATCCGTCTGTTTGTCATTGAGGGGATAGAGTTTATGGTTTGATAATTTATATAAAAGAAATTTTTTAGGTGAGAGCTATTCCAAATTCGACAATGGCAGTAATACATAAAACAGTGGAACAGTAATACATAAAAAAGTGGAACAGTAATCGAGACAAGGAAGGGTTTGCTATTGAACAAACCAATATTGCAGGCCAAACCTCTCTCTTTCTTCCATCTGAAGTTTATCTTGTTTTAACCTCCTCTCCTCTTCCAATTTCTCCTTGACTGTTTGAATCAATCGTTTTTCCTTTTCATCTTGTTCTTTATCCCTAAAGATTTAGTTAGCTTGCTTCAGACATCTGATTTTTAATCAAATGCAATAGACACTTCCGAGCTAAACTCTGTAAACGATGCGTCAGCAACTCAGACGTTTGAAAGCCTACAAAAGATTTCTTCCCACAGTCTGCAACAAATTACATTTTAGTGATGCACAGACATAGGATTTTATCAATATACCGATTAACCGATATTTTATACCATTTTACAAAACTTAAACATCTAAAGTAGGCCACTTTGTGCTCACCAGTGACTGTTTTCATTTGATAAAAAATATATGAAATTCAAAGTGGTTGTTTACCCTGTAGCCATATTTCACAACACAATAGTCAATGGAAATTAATATCACGTAGAACTAACAAATTTTAGGTAGTATTAATTTAACAAAATTGTTAAGCAAATATATTTAGTATTGTTAAACCACGATTCGTTTCAATTGTATTGACATTTCAAAGAAATGTCTAAATATCAGTATTATGAGCAAGAGAAATACCGATACAGATAATTCTATTTTAGAGCCGATACGCCCATATCGGTACATCACTATTAAATTTCTTGTTTAAGTACAAACAAAATCGATGTTGTCGAAACATCAACTTACGTTTCATCCTTCACTTTTTGGCGACATCCTCTTTCTCGCATCTCTTCGCTTCTCTTTCCTTGATCTCCTTTATCCTTCGTTGTCTTTCTTCTTCTTTTTCACGAGCTCGCTCGCGTTGTTTCTGTTCGTGAAGGCGTCTCTCCTCCTCGATCTTTTGTCTACGCTCCTGCTCTTCTTGTTCCTGCAGTGAAAAAGTAGTAACTTTTCAAGTGACTGATTATTTCTTTTAGTTTTTTCCAAAATATTTTCAAATAACCATTCATTTATACTTTAACTACACTACGCTTAGAAGACATTCACTAGGGCGGGGGAAGGGGGGTGTATCCTTATGTAAGGTTGTGAGCAGGGCCATAGCACAGAATAATGATTATACAGAAGGCACTCAGGTGTATACTTAATAATGAATTCAAGTATATTTTGACTCAAGAAATGACTTCGGATCATTTTAAAGGTTGGGAAAAAGTCAAAAACCCTCATCATCTGGCTGGAATAATGGCGGCCACCATGCGCAGCACGACATGCGCGAGGACAAAAACATCAAAGTTTACGACACGAGTGACTCTTCTGTATGTTCTTATTCTGTGGCCATAGTTGGCACGTTTTATGGGACGGATGATGTAATGATGTATTTAGTAATGACAGAGTGAGTTCTCTTGAAAATGAATTGGCTTTCGAAAGAAATCAGTGGGGTTTCAGTATCAAAGAAAGTTCTTCTTTGCCCCCAGAAAATCATTTTAATTGACACAATATAGTTGAAAGTATAGGATTTTTCACAAAAAATCTTGGCATGCTTCCCAACAATGCAGAAACCAAGTACTATGAGGCCATTCCAAAATTCCAAAGAAATCAGTCGTCGAGTGCATTGTTTCATGAAACTACACGATGGTGAAAGTATATACTAAAACAATTTCATTTTTTGACACCAGACGAACTCAATAAGTAAAAATCCCTTGGAAATTGCTTTGCAGCCATGTAATTCAAATTGTACTAATTTTGGAGACAAGCGTCGAGAGAACTTTGAAGAACTCGTGCTGCTCAAGATCTATAATAAAAAAACCTGCTTGACAAGATTAAACAGATCTGATACCTGTCTTCGCTTGAGCATATCGCGGTACATTTTCTCTTCTTCTTCCTTTTCCTTCAGTTTCTTCGCCCGTTCCATATTATCTTTACATCGCCTTGCCTCGGCCTCTTTCGTACGCTGCTCGCGAAGCCGTTTCTTTGTTTCGTCATCTGCAAGATCAAATATGACATGCTTACGTTGGACGCAAACTTAAAACTGGACTGTTCAAAGAACGACCATCACAGGGAAGTATACCAATACATTTGTCATCAAGATGACGAATTTCTTCGAATCACGACAAAAAAACCCAGAAATATAGGAATCAAAAAATGGTACGAAGTTTCAAAAACAAGGCCTGTATCAAAAAATCCCTCTTTATATGCAAAGAACTTCATGAAAACAACATTGAATATCAAGTTTTCGCGACTTGCATATTTCAGACCGTTTTTACTAAGAAATTCTTGTTAGTCTATTGCTATGCACACGACTTCCGATGCCATATAAATCCAGGAATGTTTCGTGATAATGACCTTTCGTTAAGTCATTTTCTATATCCGTGACAAATATGACATTCAGGAGTGTGAGAAGGCTTTGATTTACAGCTAGCGACTAATTTGCTCAGTGGCGTAGCCAGCCAGCGAATTTCATCCTGCTATGTTAATTTTTTGTGTGTTCACTCACTGTAAAAACAAAACATTTCTGAAGAAATGAATAATGTTAATGATATAAAATTTACATAGCACGACCAAAACTTGCGGACTGGTTACGCCACCGGAATTTGCTCGAACAAATGAGCGACGTTGTTAGAGCTCTAAAATGAATGTTCACATAGTGATCACGTGTGCAGTAGCTGCAAATCATGTGACATTCATGTAACCACATAACATTTTCATGACTTCCTCCATCAACACTGCATTCTAAAAGCCCGCCTACACTCGATGCGCTACCACCAATCAACGACCATAGATGGTAGAATTCTTGCTCAAAGAATTTCGAATCAAAAATCAGTGGAGAGAAAATACTGTTTTGGAATGATCACGAGGCGATTTCGAGGCCCTGCTCAGGGTGAGAGAGCTTTTAGAATATGCCCAGGCAATAGAATTTTCGGCGAAACAGGAAACACATCATGCAATGACTTTGCTTCTACAAAAAACTTCCGCAGTTGCTTGATCTATTTCATGTATTGAACTAAAATACATGGAACGCTCCTGAAGTAAATAATTGAAGCCAAATCTTACACCCAGACACGCGTGTGTAGTGTTTCGGGATTCTCTCGCGTGGTGACAATTGATTGAACTACACACGCCTGTCTGGGTGTAAGATTTGGCTTAAAAAACTATTAGGCTTTTCTATTACAGGTAGCGTTCCATGTATTTTAGTTCAAAGATTTATACTCACCCTCCCGTTTCTTACGCGCCTGTTCGGAGGCCTGGAACATCTGATGCTTTTCTTCAATCAGACGTTGTTTTTTATCGAGTTCCTCGCGGTCACGTGTCGCTTTGGCTTCGGCAACACGCTTCTGCTTTTCCTCCCGTTTTCTAAAAATTGGTGGAGATAAAAGTGATGACGCTTTCAATTTTATCCGTAACACTTGAGAAACAACTGAAATATGAATATATAGCTTTTATGCGGTAATCGTGCACGGCAATTGTCACGCAATAATAAGGAATATACAAAAGGGCCACTTCGCTGTGTGTTTAAAGTGGATTGATGGCTGAGGTTGGCCATTTCATCATTCCTGTTAAGGTAAAAAAAGGGCAGTTGATTGGCTGCCACTATGGTAATCCCATGTGTAGCTAATAAGATGTGCATGGCACGAAAAATATCATCGAAATGGCCTTTTCTATATTTCGCATTCGGTGACTTGAGTGCGCTTAAAAAACTGAATGTCGATTTTAAGTAAATCATTACGTTCATTTGCCAAAACAAACAACATAATTTGTTTACATATATAGATCGTCCACTGTTTTAACAGTTAAACAACTGTTAAATTGGCGCGCTACAAAAGACTGGCGCTGTTCTCACAGTTCAACTACGTAAGAACTTAAGCTAGATTTCCTTAATCATGCGACTAAACACTAATAACATAGGAGCCTCAATTAACTGACTGACATTGCCGTCAATCGTACTTTAATATGACGGGGGGTTGAGGGTAACGATGTTCATATGTATTTTCTGGTATGCCTGGCAAATTTCTTTTGAAAACTATTTTACTTTCCAAAGATACCATCCTGACAAAGCAGAATATATGAATATGGTCCCCTCATTTAACGTTAGATTGACGTCCGCACAACTGACCGTTTTATTTTTTCAGCATATAGCCTCTTGTTCATTTCCATCTCATCTTTACGGGCCTTCTCTTTCGCTTCCTTGCGCTGCAATTCGAGCATCTTCTGCCGAACCAGTTCCTAAATTGCACAAGTATAACGTGTACCAAGTTGCACAGAAGAGAATTGTTGAAGAGCGGTTTGTTTTCCTAATGTATTCTTGCAAGATTAAGCAAGAAACACCACATTGATAATTTGCACTTAAATGACAAAATTTTCTAAAATTATTATGAGATCTCACTCTCGTCGGTTTTAGTTTCGAATCCGGAAACACAAAAGTTTGTAGAATATCAGAGAGCCAATGCACGGAAAAACAGTGCATTTCACTGAGCTGTTATCAGATGCTTGGATTATGCATCGCACTCTAATAAGCTAAATAAATCATAGAAATTTCCCCGTTTTTTTGTTGAGGGGATTGTACGTTTTATTGAAAATGGCAGATCATCTTGGAATTCTTGTAGTAAAGCTGTGCAGCGGAGCCTGAGTTCAGGAAAAAACGAAGGTTTTCGTAAACGTCGAACTAAATAAATATCCAAACTCCAACAAAAATACAGCAAACATAAGTTATTGATTTTGAAAAAGTAAACACTTCCACAGAAGCAGAGTATTTTATGTACAACATGACGGCATATTGTATCCAAAACTAGCAAGTCCAAGAGTGACAATTATTTTAAAATACATGTTATGCGAGCTTTTAATCTGGCGAGGACTAATTATTGAGAAACGGTATGCTCCGCTTCAAAATATCACGAGTTTTCGGGCACGCTGTAAACTTTCTTCTGGAGTTGAGGCCTATTTTAACAGAAGCCGGGACTTTTTGACAGAAGTTCGTGCTTTTTTCTGGAGCAGGAGTTTTTTCACTAGTAGCCGGAGATGAAGCCACCGGAGTTTACGCAGCACTACCTTAAATGTGTATATAACGTTGAAAGTGAACATTCTGCCATCATAAACCCACCCAGTTGTCACCCACAATCCCTTGCATCCTCCAGTCAACAAATTAAAGCAGAGCACGTACGTTTGCATCCGGTTTCTTAACAGACGGCCTCTTAATCATGGTCTTGACATTTCCAATAAGATTAGAAGGTTTGTGAGTGGATCCTTGGATTGTGGAACCAATTCTCCTTACACTGTGAATGACATTGGGTGTCTTGCATACGCTACACGACAAGAAACATTATGCATGATTTGTGAGTTTTTGTATTGTCGAATGTAGGTCTTACTAGAATTTCCGGGAGGAGAAATGCACGACTGGGGAAGGGGCTACAGTTTCTGTACACCTTGTATTGTCGAATGTACGTCTTACTAGAATTTCCGGGAGGAGAAATGCACGACCGGGGGGAGTGGCTACAGTTTCTGTACACTTCTTTAAAGGTTGCACCCAGCCAATAAAATCCCTCTTCCGTAAATCACGATGCGAAAACTCACCTTGGTTGCTCCTTGTGCAAATTGTTTCCGTTCAACTTTTGAACGATATCTGCAACCTTTCCATCCTAACAGAAAAAGCAGAGAAAAAATTGTCAATATCGAAAGATGAGTCAAAAAAGACCTTGCCAAATACATTTTTATCATTCCAAATAAAAACAAGTACCTTTTTTCCCTTCATATGATCAATGGACACGCAGACGGTGCTTAATTAAAAAGGCGAAGAAAATTACAAATAAAACCTGACATGAAAACACAACGCACCATGTTGAATACCAAGTGCGACGCACAAGGCACTTGAAAAGTGAATTTTCTTGCCTATGCATTGACGTAAGTTGGATAAAGTCGCGTTCAGTTCAGCACAAACGTGAAATAAAACAACTGAACGAAATACATAACCGAGAGACTGCCTATCGGCAAATAAGGCCGAACTTCCATTCGGCCAAATTTTTCCGCAAAACACTCGTGTAGCCTTCCCTTCAATGAAAATAGCAGATACATCGTTTCGTCTTTATTTCAATGCACGGATAAATTGTTAGAAACTCAATATTCTCATCCCAGACAACCGGTAAAGTATCACCAGTCATTTCATTAGTACACAACGTATGTAATTAAAAAATTTACAAGAAAAACATTGCTTTTCGGACGATTATCTCTGGTCTAATATTGACGTCATTTTTGCAACTTGCGCAGAAATTTTTAATAACTGCACAATCAGTAATAAACACTCGACTTCTGCACGCTAGCATACGACGTGTTGAAAGAAATTAGAAAAAACGAGATGATTTTACCGGCTGCCCAGGATTTTCATTGTATAATTTAAGCATAAGGAAATATTGCCGTTTGTAGAGATGATATGTCTAGCATTAATGGCAAAAATACTCGCGCATGTATTTTTTGATTTTTACGCACACGGAATTAAATATTTCAAAAAAACTTCGTGAGTGAAAAGAGGGAATGTAATACATATAAGTATAGTGAAAATAATAATAATACCTGACGTTATTTGGTGTATTTATAGTTGTTGAAGATAGTTTTGGGACATCGTCTTCAGAATTTGAAGAAGACTGCTCCTGGCAAGTAACTTCGGCACAATCATTAACGTTGCCATCACTTTCAATACCAATATTTTCCATTGGAACTTCAACTCGTTTCAACGATATTGGTTTCTTGTAATGTGAAGACTTCCGGCTCGATCTTCTGGACGTGCGCCTCACAAACCCTGAAGATACTTTACTCACGCGTCTGGACAGTCGAGCGCTACGCCGAGTCGGCTGGCGTTTAGGTGTTGTTTGAACAACATTCTTCTGAAGGTGCGCATCTGCATTTTCTGAATTAATGTTTGCAACATGTACGTCTGGGTTGGTGGGTTTTCGATCCATGTTTGCAATATCATTGGCTCCAGAGACTGAATTCGTGGCTTCTTGATCTAGCACTCTACTATTTGGGTCTTTGAGATGTGAATGACTTGATTCAGAGGTATTTAGCGCTCTGGCAAAATGATGTGGGGCACTAAGTTCTGATGTACTTAAGGATTCGGCATGTGGATCTGAGGGACCCAGGGTTGTAGCAGGTGGATCTGACAGACACAAGGATGTGGGATGTGAATCTGAGGGACCCTGGGAAGTAGCAGGTGGATCAGGCAAACACAAGGATTTGGGATGTGGATATGAGGGACCCAGGGATGTAGCAGGTGGGTCTGAAAGACACAAGGATGTGGGATGTGGATCTGAGGGACCCAAGGATTGGGCAAGTGGATCTGATGGACCCAGAGATGTGGCAGGTACATTTGATGGACCAAGGGGTGTTGCATGTGGATCTGAAGGAGCAAGGAATTTAGCGTGAGCATTTACACAACTCAAAGCTGTGGCAGGAGGATCTGCCTTTGTAAATTGCTTCTCTTGATTCACAACAGTTGGTTTTGATTCAGGTTTCTGTGAAATTATTTCACGCTCAATCATTGGATCTTCTTGATTCTTCACAAGCAAAACTGGATCGGTAGCCTCCTTGCTTACAGGTTTGGACTTAACACAATCCTGTTTAAATAATCGCAGGCTTCGTCGTATGCCATTTTTCACACCGATTTCATTACGTTGAGGATTAGATAGTCGTTGGCTTTGACGTATGTCATTACAAATGTCATTTTCATTGCTGGGAAGACTAATTTGGGGTTCAGATGACTTAACTTCAGACTCTTTGTTTGTCATTGCAGTAGCTTGTTGGTGACTAGTTTTGGTAGCTAGGGCATTCACTTCATTGACAGAAACAACAGAATGTGCATCAGGAGCAATTATCTTTTGAGCTAGCTCGTTGGGCGTTTTGTTGGTGTCAGACAAATCTGGCTGCCCAATTTTTTTACTCACAGTCTTAGATGCAGGGGAAACGGCATCAGTCACATTGTTGGGTTCAGTACTTATACAGGAATTAGGAAGGATATCGGGAGAGTTGTGTGGCACTTTACAATGTTCTTTATTTTCTATTTCATCAAGTTTCTTGATTTCAGGTTTTTTCTCCACACTACTACCATGAGAAACTTGATCGTCAGCAACACTTTTCACATTGTTGGTATCATCTAACTGGACACCATTTCCAGAAACAATGGTCGAATTGGGATTCTCTGGTGCCCTTGTGGGAATATGATTGATAATTTTGGATGGTGGTAGATCGTTAGAGTTTACATCTTCCTCGTCCACACTTGATTCATCACTTGATTTGGACTTCTTCTTGGCTGGTTTGTTTGCCAAGGGACTGGTTGGCAATGTGCGTTTCAGTTTGTTTGATGGCAATTGACAGTCTTTGAGGATAACTTTTGCTGTTGATGTGAATTTCGCCTGTTCCAATATTGATGATGACGACTTTTTTTTTTGTGCTCTTGTCTTTCTTTGCTTAATTGGATTATCTGCTTTCGAAGACGTGTTGATCTGCTGAGAGATTCTGTTTGACCGCCTCAAAAAGGGGACTTCTTCCACTTGGTTGATGTTAGGATCCACATTTTCATTGTTTTCTACTCGTTGCTGCCATGTTGCAGCAAGGCGCTTTTTGGACGGGGTCTTTGGCAGGAGGAGGTTGTCAGATCTGGGAGGAGAATGCAATAACACTTGTAATTTATTGACATGTTGTAACCCAAAGGTAATGCAATCAAGTTATCAAACTTAACTGATTATCATAAATGTAGAAATTCATTACATTAAATGTCAGCAAGAACATATACTTGGAAAACTGTGAAAAAATACCTGAAATCTCACTTGATACAAATTCTATTGAAATCGTACAAACTTTGATGCAGTAAAATAATTGTACACAAAATAAATTAATACACTTATAATACACTATATAAAATTGCTGCACAAATCGGCATACTTCAAAAATCCTACTTATTTCTCAAAGTAAAAATAGCAAATCTTACTTTGAAAAGTGTTGATGGGCAAGTGGTACAATCTGCGTGAGAAAGTCCATCATATCCGTATATGCATCGTTGAATTGATTGAAAACTTCCCTCAATCTTGTCTCGTTGTTTGGCTTGTTGATGTTGATACCCATCGGAATCAATACACTGGATCCCAAGATGCCATCCTCGGGGACAACTAGAATGGACTCTTCGACGTTTATTGAAGGTTTTGCCATTTTCAACTTTCGGTCGTCGGCAAATGTGGTTAACAAGACACACAAAAAAAAACTACAAAGAATTATGCCCGAATGCAGCACAGCCTTGATGCGACGTCCAATTCAAATTCTTGAAGCTGAATTACGCTTTGAAACGACAATTTTTCAAGGCATTCCTATTCAAATGCGAATAGTAATTTCAAAATGGCCGGTTGTTTTTGAAATAAGAAGAAATTCTGGAACAGCCAATGAAATTGCGGAGATTCAAACGAGCAAATCACTGATCTCAATAGAGTTAATTTCTTAAAATAGTTTTAATGTTGCAATTTTTGTCGCAATTTCACTAATTAATTTTCCTCGACAGCAAATTAGGATGGATCCACAATAATTAAAATTTAAAAATGAGATCACGAGCTCAATTTACACACTTTTTTTATGAGAACCAAGTTAGTGAGAGCATCGAGACTGAATTTTTCCATAAATCAAAACAATATAAGAATCAATTCAGGCTGAAGAAAAATGTACAGGATAATTTTGACAACTGTTCAGTAAACTGATAATAGTAGCTTTCGTAACAGCTATTGCAGTAAAAATACTGTAATATATCAAATTCGAAAAAATATTAATTCCAAATTCCCAATAGCCATCAACTAATCTTGCGTGATATAGTAATTTAAATTACAAAAGACTGCACAAAATAAACCAGGCTAAGAACATTTTTGAGCCTGAAATTGGGGAAAAAATAAGAACATCTAGCGTAAGCAAATTTTTTCTGGCTCTTCGAAAAAATAGTAGATGAGGGCGGGTTATTGAGAAAGAAAAATCTGATTGTTATACTGGAATGAAACTGGCATTATTATAGAAAAGGTTCGTCATAGTTTTCCATAGTTTTTTTGGTTTACCGTTTAAGGGTGTTATAAGGGTGGTTTAAAGATAGTTTGAGGAATTTTTATATAGGTTATTTAAGGGTGGTTTGAGAGTTTAACGGTGATTTAAAGATGGTATAAGGGTGATTTAAGAGTGGTGTAGTAGAAACAAGGGTAGACACAAAGGTTGACAAAAAGAAAGACATAAAGGTAGATATAAAGGTAGACACAAGGGAAGGCAAAAAATTAGACACAAAGGTCAGCATAAAGGTAGACATAAAGGTAAACATAAAGGTAAACATAAAGGTAAACATATAGGTAGACATAAAGGTAAACATAAAGGTAGACATGAAGGTAGACATAAAGGTAAACATAAAGGTAGACATAAAGGTATACATAAAGGTAAACATAAAGGTAGACATAAAGGTAAACATAAAGGTAAACATAAAGGTAAACATTAAGGTAGACATAAAGGTAAACATAAAGGTAAACATAAAGGTAAACACAAAGGTAGACATAAGGGTAGACATAAAACAGACATAAAGGCAGGCAAAAAAATTAGACACAAAGATAAAGAAAGAACGTTGAAACGATGACTCACTCATATAAAATGACGACTTAATCTAATATTCTCTCGTATGAAATAACAACTTTTATAAATGTCGTTCTTCATCTCGTCCTTTATAAATGTCGTTCATGTCGTCTTTTTGAAATGTCGTTCATCTCGTCTTTTACAAATGTCGTTCATCTCGTCTTTTATAAATGTCGTTCTTCATCTCGTCTTTTCCAAAAGTCGTTCATGTCGTCTTTTATAAATGTCGTTCTTCATGTCGTCTTTTATAAAAGTCGTTCATGTCATCTTTTATAAAAGACGTTTATGTCGTCTTTTTGAAATCTCGTTCATCTCGTCTTTTATAAATGTCGTTCTTCATCTCGTCTTTTATAAAAGTCGTTCATGTCATCTTTTATAAAAGACGTTCATGTCGTCTTTTTAAAATGTCGTTCATCTCGTCTTTTCGAAAAGTCGTTCATGTCGTCTTTTATAAATGTCGTTCATCTCGTCTTTTATAAATGTCGTTCATCTCGTCTTTTATAAATGTCGTTCTTCATGTCGTCTTTTATAAAAGTCGTGCATGTCATCTTTTATAAAAGACGTTCATGTAGTCATTTTGAAATGCCGTTCACTCTGTCTATTCTTTGTTCATGTCGTTATTTCAATGTCGTTTGTGTCGTCTTTTTGAAATGTCGTTCATGTCCAGTAGACTAAATAGGCTTAAGCCTAAAGGCCCGGGATTTTGACGTAATTATTTTTTGTTTTTTTTTCCATTCCGGACCAGTTAAATGTTTAGAATTCAGACCATATATGCTGTTAAAAACCGTACGATCTGCCGCTCAAATTCACGATAGTCAGAACTCGCGAAGTTCGAACTTTAAATTTATTCCTTATAGTTGATACGATGAGTTACAAAAACAAGCTGGGAAACGCAAAGGCAAAAGAGCGTAAGGAACGCAAATATCATCAAGAGACTGAACTCAGTGGGAGGAATTGATATTCGACTAATTTTGTTTTGGCCTACAGGCCCCATAATAAGTAATCCGCAACTGGGTAGACATGCATATAGACAGATATAAAGGTAGGCATAAAGGTGGACACGCAGGGTGGTTTAAGTGTGGCTTAAGGGTCAAAGAGTGGTTAATTCATCGTTATTTTTAATCTACTTTGAAATTGCATTCTCAAGTAAACAATCAAGTTCATCGTCATAAACCTGAGAAAAACGTAAGCCAAATATGTCTTTAAAAATAACCAATGAACATGATTGTTCCGCAGCTCGCTATATGGACTACTTTGCAACTCCCTATCGATTGAGAATAAGATAGTGAGTAAAGGTTTAAGTAAAAACTGACTGAAATTGAAGAAGTTGCAATAGCATACTATTATTATTCCTCTAATGCAAATTACGACTTAAATAAAACATTCAAATCGCGTTTTTATTCATCATCCTCGTGCATAAATGTTTAAAATCGCAAGTCGAAAACATCATTGCGGGCAAAATCAAAAGAAGCCAAATAAGTTTTAAAAAACAGATACAATTATGCATCACTCAACATGCACCAAAGTGCACGTTTAAGTTTTCCATTTAAGAAAACATCTGTCTTTTTTTCTTACGCAAACTTTGCTACAGATTTGCGGCTGAAAAAAGACAGTTTTTTTATATTTTATTGTTGGAGCAGAGACTAAACAACGTCGGTTAGTTAGAAAAAATATTTATTTAACAAATGAGGTGAATACCACTGTTTCAACAAAAAATCAATTTA
Organism: Xenia sp. Carnegie-2017; assembly: GCF_021976095.1. Lineage (NCBI taxonomy): Eukaryota > Metazoa > Cnidaria > Anthozoa > Malacalcyonacea > Xeniidae > Xenia > Xenia sp. Carnegie-2017. Next base: position 8,102,148 of record NW_025813481.1, read on the forward strand.
ATTTGAACGGAATTAAATCTAATTAAAATAATATTTCAAGAAACCTCGGTTCGTCAATACTTGTGACGGTCGATTATTAGCAGTTCGCAAAGCAATTAACGAGCGAAGTTTGTCATGTTGAAAAATGACAATAAATCTATTTTAATGAAGTGGACAACTATGTTTGGCAGAAAAGCTAGTCTAGTCGAAATGGAAATTAAATGTAATTTGTAACGCCACATGAACTTTTTTTAACTTCATAGCCCATACACCTTGATACATCGGCGCTTCATACATTTCGGTTCGATTTTCAAATGCACTTCGATACTATGTTGCTTTGTAAATTTGTAACGTCCTATTTTGAACTGTCCCTCAGCTTAAAGCTAGCAGGATCTGTGACACATACACGTTCGGGCCTTCGAGGTGAACTGTCTATCTACAAAGGATCGCTGTTCAGCTGTAATCGAACCAAAAATAATGAATACTCATGATTACGCACGTGCCAAAATTAACACGCGGTTATTCTGTATGGGATGGGCCTGACCCTCCAAGCAATACGGTATTTGGTATGTGTGATCAAGTGTCAAATTTAATTAAAAATAAGAAGCTTTCCTTTCTCGTATTTCCACATTATTGTAAAAAGGGAACACGAAACGGGAAGAAACTGGCATTCCACACTCCACGAGAAAAGTGGAAATTTTAAACTCGAACTGTTTTTCTCTCATCAGTGAAAAGAGTACAGTCGAAAAGCAAGTCACGGTACATCACCTCGAAACATCGCTCTCAAGTCAGAGGTAAGGCAAACAGATTAATCAAAGATATAATTAGCGTTTTGAAATTAAATATTTTCATGAGACGCATTGTTGACACGTTAAGAGCTCGCTTGACTTTTCATTAACGTGTTATTGAATATGCAGTTGACATGTAGTAATCATGAAACATTCAAACAATAGAGAGGGGTAAACACGTTCGGTTGTGGTTGGAGAGCCTAGGGCAAACGGAGGCGAACGCGTTTGCTTTTGAGACCAGTTGAAAAACTTCGACCAAGAATAATCGATTTTGGTATTCAAAGAGCAAAGGTATGGGATTATACAGTGAAGCCCGCGAGGCTTTCATTTGACTGCATTTTGTTCTGTTATCGCACGCTTATTTTCGGACTCTATTTCAAGAGATAATTAAGTCGGCCCTTACAATATATTTAGGTTCTGGAAATTTTTCGATTGACGATATTAACACGAAGCTAAGTTAAATATACATTCGCGAAAAAGTTGGTTGCGCTCACGATCCCCAAAACTGTTCTCGTGCTTCACCATAACGAGACAAGTTTTAAGAAATGCCCTTAAAGCTTCGAAAGCGATTTCAATTCATTTCATCGTATTCTCTTAACTCGTACGTATACGAACGTTCTTTTGAGGTTCAACCGCACCTTACCAACCGTGAAACTCGTATATGAATGTGATAATGACCTAATAACTTGATGATCATTGCAAAGAAAGCAAATATATGATTGAAGTAGAACTTGTTAATTACAATTCAATGCGTTGGTTTTGCACTTGAACCACAATCCCTAAAAACAGCGCGTGAGCACAAATGATCACATACATATATATAGAGAGAGTTGTACTTGTTATTTATGCAAATGTTGTTTCAGAACCTCAAAGTAATTGTAACATATGAAAACGTAGCTTGTAGAGCAAAATAACAGATCCATGTTGCTCGCTTATCAACGTCAGCAATAGCCGAGAAACGGGAATTGGTGATGAAATGCGCCATATTAAAACTAAACTGATCGCAATACGATCAAGATTCGATAAGATTCCGATAAGATTCTATAAGCGTACTTCATCTCGATACGTACAATTTTTTAGTTTCAAATGATCTCGATGGACCAACTACAGTCTGAAACTTCTAACTGTCAACGCGACTTTATAAAAAAATCATTCTGTACATTCTATTAATGTTTGCTTTCCTGTTTCGTAATGCAGAAATTCATCACCTCACCATGGCCCCCAATCGATATTGTTAATCAAATTAATTAATTATGGGCAGAATGTTAGTCAAATTTTAAGCGCTGGTAACAGGCTTGACGTCCGGCGTCCTAATTCTTTGAAGAAATATTAATTAATGAAGACAACGTCTTTGTGCCATCAGAAAAACACATTTGTAGCTGAATCAAAATTTGTTATTCTTTTTGTAATTAAATCAAATGACCTACATGTTATCTGCAACATGCACAAAATCAGACCGTAATGTTAGAACCGTAATACAAGCCGATAGTTTGGCAAAAGTATTTTGGCGCGAACGCAAACGTTTTTTCTCACTGATTAAGGAAAAACGTAAAGGATTTGATTTTAGAAGAAGCTTAGTCCATTTTAATAACGACAAACGCACCAAATCATTCAAAATTTTTGTAATAGATTTAGAGACTAATGAAAGGCCATTCATTCTATAGGAGACACACTTTAAAGTAAAGTTATATGAACATTTGATAAGAACTCAAATGTATATCTATATAACGCGAAAGTAAAACTAAACTAGAAAAAGGTCTGTTCTTGCCAAGACAAACAAACGAGCGGTGTACAGGTGCCTTAGCCAAATTTAGGGGCCTAAATAAGCCGTTTGATAAGCAAACAGTGAGCGCAAAACAGGCTGTCATTGGTCATTTCTCATTGTTTAGCTGCCTCTTTCTTCTTGACCACATAGGTTGCTACGCAACATCTGCGCGTCAAAAATAACACGCTAACCACCGACGATATATTTTCCCTTGCAGATGAACGGTTCGCACAACATGACAGAGGAGTGTAACCAATCATCCAGCAACCACTTTCTCCTTGAACAACCATCGCCATTCGACATCTTCGTCGGCATACTCATGATACTCATCATAATCATCTCACTACTGGGCAATCTTTTGATCTTGTACGCCTTCGTGACAAGTCCCAAGTTGAGAATCGTGAACAACTACTTCATAATGAACTTGGCGCTCTCCGATATCTTGACCACGTGTTTAGTGATACCTTTCGATGTTGACATGACGCTTCACGTGCTAAGCAGTTGGAGCTATGGCCATGCTATGTGTAAAGTATGGACCACAGCGTACACGATTTCTGTTCCCACCTCCATCTTCACTCTTTGCGTCGTCAGCATCGATCGATACTACGCGATCTCAAATCCCCTTGGATATAGAGCGGGTGTAACGTTGAGCAAGAAGAAAGCAATGTTCTTTATTCTAAGTGTCTGGGGCCTGAGCTTGTTCATGGCTTTCCTGCCCGATGCGGTTGGACCACTATTCAACAAAACTTTATCACGTGACTTGCCGCCCGAGTGCACCAAAACGTACGTCTGCACCTTCGACATGTCGCCTGGTTACTCCGTTGTGATAACCATCATAGCATTCTTCCTACCATCTATCGTCATGGCAACATTGTACGCAAGAATGTATTTCATCATTACCTTCAAGAGATGCGTGTACGACGCGAGACAACAAGATGAACAAGTGCTACGTTCAAAATGGCGACGGCTCGGGAGCATGAGCGGATCTAGGATAAGTAGAGTTTGGCAAGATGGAAACAGGAAATCTTTTTCCAACGTTGAAAATCATAATGCAAGAGAAAATCGAATGGAAGCAAAAAGAATGTTTCGGCTGGATGAAATAATCGTGAATGGAAATCTACAAAAACATTTCGATCAAAATGAAAACATTTCAACACCAAGAAAAAAATCTGACGAATCGAAATATTGTGCAAACGGCTTCACGTTGGGAAATGAAAAAGGTCTTGCAGACATGATGAAATTTCCCAGAAAAACGAGTGTGTGCGACGAATTCGGGATCATAGCCGAGGAAAGCCCGAAGCCTGGTAACTACAAACAAAAGAAAAACACGAGCATGGATTATGAGAACCACGATGAAATCAAAATGGACGAAGCAATATTGGGTAGGACTGTGATTATCAACCCTTGTGCCGAAAATGTTTCTAATGAAAGCACAGCCACGCAAGGCTCTGCGCAAGGCAACTCTAAAGATATTTCAAGCAAACGAAAGGGCGAAAAACTTCCCAGTAAAATTCAAGGAACACAAAAGATCATAAATGAAAACACCGAGGTTAACATTGACCGTGAAATTGACGACAGCGGAAAAAATTCAAAGAAAACTGACAATGAGGTAAATGAGCGCGAAAATTGTAACGTTGAAGCAAATTGCCGCGAAAGCAAGCCAACCGAAATATCAAACGAAAGAAATAAGCCTCTAAGCAGCAGCGTAAATGCGGAAACAGTTGAAATCCCACACAGCCAACCTAAGATGAACGGATCAAATGCCACAAAGATGAATAAAAAAAGCTTTGAAAATATGGAAGCCCTGACTATCGTAAATCTTACCGAGGTCACGAAGAATGACAGCGTAAGAAAAAGGAATGATCAAATATCAAATGACGAGCAAAGAAAAAATATGGAAAAGAAAATAGACTTCGCATCGTGGAAGCATTTCCATGAAATATCCAAAAGAAAAGTGGAAAGAACGAAAAGTGAGACGAAATCGAGGTTGTCGTCGACGAATTCCACGGAAAACAGGCCAAGCCATTCGTTACACCAGACCAAACTGGCACGAAACATCTCGGTGATTGTGTTGGTTCAGCTGGCGTGTTGGTATCCCTACTGCGTGTCCAGTATTGTGTACAACTTGTGTCATGGCTGCACGCATATCAGCTCAGCATTTCAGTATCTGTTGCTCGCGATTGGCTACTTGAGCTGCGCCATCAATCCGTTTCTGTATGCGTACCAACAGCAATCGTTCCGACAGGTTTTCAAACGAATGATCAAAAAATTGAGATTAAAACACTAAGGTATCCAGGATTTTCACACGAATGACCGACACACTTAAATAGCGAGGTTTTCAAACAAACAATTAACACACTAGTGTATCGAGGTTTTCGCGCGAAAGAGGTTTTTAAACGAACGACCAACAAACTAAAGTATCACATCGAGTAGTCAGAGTAACTTCAAGTCATAAACGAGATTGAGAAGACGAGCAAAAACAAGAGCTCGTCAATGTAATTTTATCTCATATAGCAATGTTGTATTTTCTAGTTGTATTCTAGCTACGTATTCAAAAATAGAAATAAACGAAGATGTTTAAAATGATTTTAGGACCTTTTCAACCGGACGTCGACGAAAACTACAACAATTGCGTAGCGCCGATGAATAAACGATTTTTTCAATAGATGAAAAATCTTTTCCACGCAAACATTTTTCGCACACCATCATTCAGTTCAAAATAAACACAATATTTACATACGAGGACTGGGTAGGAGAACGTCCTTTCTATGTGGTGCTTATTTACTTTACGGTAGTGAAATCACGTCATGTTTGAGTTAACGCTTTATTCTATTGATTCTTCGGTTGAACTCGTAGCTTTTCATCGTCTATGAGATTTTTTAAACGTCAAAAAAGTAGGGGAAGACTATCCGAGCTTCCACCATGCTACGCATACATGAATCTCGAAGATGCTAAAAAGCTACGAGTTTAATCGAAGAAGCAATAGCGTAAAACGTTAATTGAAAGATAACCAGGTTTTATCATCGTAAATTAAATTATCACCACATAAAAAGGAAGTTCTCCGACCCGGTCCATAAACACAAACATGCGACAATACTCTCTGGTTTGAAGCATTCACTTTCATACACAAGAATGATAGGAATGTAAGCTGTTTTTATGAAGATGGCAACCGAAACCAGGCAAACAAAAATCAAGTGCTCTATGCTGAAGCAGAGCTTGTAAAATATAATACATGATGAAACACGAGTTACTATTTAGGATTTATTTACTTGATGAGGGTACTAACGACTGCCATACTGAACTGATATATAATACAATAAAATCCTGTGGAGTTTCAAGGCCAGTGTGACCGCTCTCCTTTTTTACAAAACCCCAGATTCGACCAAAAATATGAAAACACCTGCATCGGCAGGCTAACACGCACCCCAAAAGCAGGAGGTCAATTGGAAGTTTTATGTTTTGATAAATAACAGTATAAACTATAAATTACGATTTCTGAACAATCATCTCATCTGGTAGTATTATAATGCATTGATGAATAGTAGTAAAACATCGATCCGTAACGTACATGTCGAAAACAGTGAAAATCTATTGTTTAAACAAAACTGTTATAGCGGTTGTTTTCTTTTTCCATTTTGGTTTCTTTTTCACTGTTTAAAACTCACTAGAACCCTCGGCCATTTAAAAACGAATAGCTTTAAGTGGTCATCGTTAATGTATAAATAAACAATGATGAAACAATCTGCACGCCCTTTGAACTTTGCTATGTTTATACATTGCACGGGCATTTCGAGAATTTCGTAAGAAACATGATACCGTTCATTACCAGTCTTCTACATATAGATAAAAAGTACACGTGTCTGTCCGGCCCTGTGTGCATGGGCAATACACAGTACATGCTGAAAGATTGTTATATGCAGTGCGGTGTTTTTTGATCATATTATTATTTAATTTCACAGTACATGCTGTTATGTAGCTTGATTAACTTCCAGTTCACGTGTCTGTCAGGCCATGTGTGTATGGGCAATACACAGTACATGCTGTTATGTAGCTTGATTAACTTCCAGTTCACGTGTCTGTCAGGCCATGTGTGTATGGGCAATACACAGTACATGCTGTTATGTAGCTTGATTAACTTCCAGTTCACGTGTCTGTCAGGCCCTGTGTGCATGGGCAATACACAGTACATGCTGTTATGTAACTTGATTAACTTCCACTTTTACTTTCAAATTTAGACATTTAACACGTTTACTACAATTTAAAATAAGATAGTTTTGAACATTGTTTGATATGCACATGGATTTTCAGACTGGTTTGAACAAAGTTATGCATCTTTTCAAAAATTTTTTGCATTTATGAGCAAATTACCCCAGAAGTTGGAACTAAAACCCCAGAACAAAAACCAAAAAGAAAGTTTTCAAAAACCCCAGATCTAGCGGAAAAACCCCAGGGCTGGCAACGCTGTTCAAGACCAGATGAAACACGCGGTTCATTCTATAGTGTATCCTATAGTTCATCCTATAGTGTATCCTATAGTTCATCCTATAGTGTATCCTGTAGTTCATCCTATAGTGTATCCTATAGTTCATCCTATAGTGTATCCTATAGTTCATCCTATAGTGTATCCTATAGTTCATCCTATAGTGTATCCTATAGTTCTTCCTATAGTGTATTTTTTACATATAGTATGTAAATATTTTATCCATTCTGTACTGAATATGGCACCATAGCATACTTGCATTGAAACAATTTGTCGTCTATCCAATACGTTCACGAAAACCATTGCATTCGAGTTTTTGAAAAAACGCAAAAATAATTTACGGAAAATAAACTTCTGCCACAAAAACTCATCCGAAATCATCAATTTAATTGGGAAAAAACAACAGCCTGACATCACAAATAACTCATGAAACGGCGCAGTCTGTAATCAATGGTCAAAATTATATGGAAGACCAGGAACCAATTCAAAGTAAATACCACTATCAGATCTTTGCGGTTTGCCTTTCTTTAGAGTAAACCATTCGATGTAGGTCATGTCTTCCTCGCCTAAAACACGAAGACTTGCCGTTAGACAATGATATTGCTATGTACTTGCCGTTAGACAATGATATTGCTATGTACTTGCCGTTAGACAATGATATTGCTATGTACTTGCCGTTAGACAATGATATTGCTATGTACTTGCTGTTAGACAATGATATTGCCATGTACTTGCCGTTAGACAATGATATTGCTATGTACTTGCCGTTAGACAATGATATTGCCATTTACTTGCCGTTAGACAATGATATTGCTATGTACTTGCCGTTAGACAATGATATTGCTATGTACTTGCCGTTAGACAATGATATTGCTATGTACTTGCCGTTAGACAATGATATTGCTATGTACTTGCCGTTAGACAATGATATTGCTATGTACTTGCCGTTAGACAATGATATTGCTATGTACTTGCCGTTAGACAATGATATTGCTATGTACTTGCCGTTAGACAATGATATTGCTATGTACTTGCCGTTAGACAATGATATTGCCATGTACTTGCCGTTAGACAATGATATTGCTATGTACTTGCCGTTAGACAATGATATTGCCATGTACTTGGTTTTGGGGAAGTTGCAATTACCGTGACTCAGTTCAACATTAGGAAAAAACATGCTCCGCAAAATTTGATTTTGTTATCTCAACATATGAGCTTTTATAAAAACAAGACGACACTTGGCCGTGATTTTTCCACTTCATTCCATTTCGAAACACGACTTTGGAACGAAGTCGAAATATCACCATAAATTGCAGTCTTGTTTTTATAAAAGCTCATACCTTGTGTTCACGAGATGAGCATGTTCGTTCTTACATTTTATTAAATTGTATGCTGGTAAAGGTTTTTTTAACATTAGGACTTGGTATTTTTTCCAACATGGTTAACTAGATGTATGTAGATGTAGATCGTCCAGGTTAGTAATGAAGGATTGTTGACACCTTAGCGGTAGTCATCTTAAGAGTCCAAAAAAGATTTTCACATTTTGACTCTGAAGATGACTACCGCTAAGGTTGTCGAAACGTCAGTCAACAACAACAAAAACAGTCCTTCTCAGGACGATAGTAACCTGGACGATCTACATCTACAAACATGTAACGATACTCAAGGGTTCAAACCATTTACTTTATGGTTAACTAGAATAAGTAATGATGGTAAGTTTTGTGAGTTAACTGCTTGATTAGTAGTTAGTCATAGGTAGTTGATTAGCCAAGCAAATCCATTTGACTTGATGAAATTTAGAATTTCGTGATTCAGTCATATAGATCATTCTAGTAGTGGTCAAAAAATTCTTAAATAAGAATTCTCCATCACAGACTCGCAGTCATAAGCCAATTTATGTTGATACAGTGAGAACTGAAAGCTGAATTTGGCGTACACTCCAAATGTCACCCAAAAATGGTTATTAATGACAGGTCATTGTTCATTACAGGTTTTATTCATCTATTTATTTAAAAATAGTTACATACTATAGCCTATTCAATGCAGAGATTGTAGATACTTTTCAAGTAGATCTTATCCATGACAGAAAAAGTGGTTGTCAACAGCAAGCGGTTGCAAAACATAGGGGTTGCAAAACTAAGATTTCATTCAATAAAATTTTGAACAATCTGCCTTAATTCACTGAAATTGATAGTTGTAGTCAATAGCAATGTAAAGACCTTATTTAAGATTTGAACACATTACAGTGCTACATGAGCCAGCTGTTGACATAACTAACAAATTTGCCATTCACTTCACTTTTCCAAAGTTGAAAAATAGAAATTATCTGCTCACATTTGATTATTGAAATTTGAGCCCTGTTTACGATGCTCTTTCCTAATCGAGAGATACATAGCTTGACAGAGTGGTTTTTTTACAAAATACTTACTTATGCATCCAACAATTCTCTCGTCCTCCATTGAAGGCACCTTGATTGGGTTGTCTTTTGTTCCACCAGGTCCACTGTAAACTTTTAAGTTGTAAGGGTCCTAGACAACAAGCACTCTCTGTCAAAAAATGTATAAAATTTACAAGATCGAAGACTTTAATACAAACCATATCGCCTTCCATGTGTTTTTCCAACTCTCTCTTCTCAGGACCTGTCACCTGATCTTCGTCCTGAGCAATACCGCCTAAATATCAAAACTGTATGAAGAAAGGGTTTTCTTATCTAACAAAGAGGGATGGTTGAGAGACACGAAGAGGGGGATCCAGCATTAGACAAAATATATTATGAAAACCCATTGATCGGTAAGATTTTGTTCTTTCAAAATTCATAGCCATTCATGCCACTTTTATAGACTAAACTAAAACCAGAAACGCAATACTTAAAATGATGCCATTAAACTTGTTACAAAATTCAAAGCACTTTTAAGTTGGAATAATTCTTTTGGTAAGGATAGTTACAGTGTTAAAATGAAACAAAGGCTATTAAAGCCATCGACCATTAGGGATCTCAGTCAAATATACTAGTTTCATTCACAGGAAAAACAAACAATGGAAAGGTTTCATGCAATTCTGACACATTGAGTTCGACAAAGCTGATATCTTATCTATATAAAATTGTTTGCTGTACCTTGGTCAGCAGAAGCCATTCTTTTGGTCATAGCAGCAGTGGAAACCCGCAATTGGCTTGCTGCGGGTACTCTACACAAACTTCGAAAAGAAGAAGTCAATAATCTGTAAGCCATAGTTCGCAAACTTCGAGGTAAGTTTCTATTGAATTTGACAAGTAAGAAAACTATGCAATTTCAATATGGCCGAATATTACGAAATCCTCATTATCTCCAATTGTTTCTCATTGTCCCATGTTGTCCCCAGGAAACCTCGTGGAAAAGAGAAAACTTCATGTAAGTAAGGTTAGCCCAATGGGTTAGCCAGTACTTTCTTCTAATTTATCACCAGCTTGTCAATACGGAAAATTGGTGGGAGAGAGCTTCAGACGACTTTTCTATCAAAAAACGTTGAAAAAATAGCAAAGGCAAGCCAAAAAATGTTCAGCACAACTGAACTAGTTGGTGAAAGTTGATCGTTCAGATCGCCGAAGTTCTGAGAAAAAGATGGATGACGACGACGGTAATCATCTCAGAGAACAAACAGTATTCCCAACCTAACAACTTCACAAAACTAGACGATCAACTTCCACAAACTCTCGTTAACTATCTTTTATAATAGTCAATGTGGCCAGACTAAATTGACGGAGACTCACATATTAAAACTAATTGGGTTGTTCCACGATAGTCATGATGTAACTAATCAACGGGCAAAGGATTAAAGCAGTTTTCTTCCTAAGAGATCGCCATTTTAAGCGAAATATGTTGAACGAGGCCAGTCAGTATGAAAGATTTGTAGGTTACAGAAAGTATCGCCGAGGATTTGTCTGGATGTAACAATAATTTAACCAATGTTTTCAGCTGTACGTTGAGAACTTCATTTTGAGCCCCAACTCAACAAATTCACGTAATTGCTATATTGTCTAATGGCATGTTTCTAAACTCAATAGTCTAAATCTAAGACCTATGAATATTTGGTTTCCACAAAGTTGATATATCAATCAGTGTAATTATATAAATACATTATAATATACATTGCCTAAAATTTAGTAAATATTATTGTACAACTAGATTCTAAATTAGTTAATCAACATAACTATGGCCGTCTTCGAAAAAACAGTCGGGATTATCACAGGAGCGTATTTTTCTATTCCAATGGCCTCCAAAAGTAAGGAAATCTAAAATACAAAGTATTCTGCTTTGGATCGTAATTTCTATGAAAACCATATCAAATATTGCAAGATGACCGTGAGTTCGGGACCTCGGGTCATCCTCATCGGTCTTCTAGATCATGACAAGTTATTACATAAGCAAATCAGTAAAATGCATGCTATAGGAACGTTTCACGAGTCAAACTCATTAGAAAAAGAACCATATTTTTCATGATAAAAAGATTAAAGACAAGATTAAGAAAATTCCTGTTGGACGTTGTTTGAAACGAATTCAGCTTACTTGATCGCGGGAGACTTTCGGAGTCAAATCCACCCTTTCGTCGTAGCAGTTTTAAATCGTCGTACGTAGTGCTCCTACACAAGACGGACACGTTAAAATCAAAGTAAAACACGTCTGGTTTAAAGAAACTTTTAACCATTCAACTTCAAACTAACAAATAACTCGAATTTTGCGTTCTTCGTTAGGGTAAGTTCACCTACCAATGGTTATGAAACAAACACATCGTTTCGTAGTCCCTGTACAACGGAATATCAACTCGCACCTAGGAAAGAGAAGTGCTATTACACACGAAGGCAAAACTTTAGAGTCTTAAAACAATTAGTGCTTTCTTTAATTTCTCTGCAATATCGTCTTAAAGTACATCGTTTTTTTCTTGAGCGATTGCCAACGATTGCAAAACCGAGATAATTTCATATCATGTTTACAGAATGAGTATGAAGCACCATTGAACTCAGTCCGTTTGTCAAGCAAAAGTCACGAGTAATTTTCTACTTTACGCCTCAGGCAACGATGACATAATATGTACTTCTCAATTTGACAAACAATGCTGAGAATGTTTGCGTATACAAGTACTTGGTTTCTATGTAACAATCGTACTCACCGAGATATACCATTGTAATTTTACATCGTTTAGGACCATATCTTTCCATTTGCGGCGACCTCCTTCCCCCTGGGCAAAAAGAAAGGAAAAAAGTTCCTGCTTAAACTAATTTTGGCGTGGTAGATTCACATATGCAATTGTCATCCACGAGGTGGGTGCGTTAAATATAGAGTTTTAATCCACTTTCAACATCGCATTTTTTTACATTGATTTTCGATAAGGAAGCGTGATGATGCTTAAAATCGATATTTACGTAAGTCTGTACGCAACAAGTTCCTTGAAACACATTTCACAACTACTCACTTTCTGTTGTTCACTTGATGAAAATTTCTCGTGGCGTTCTTGTTGCGGCTTTGGATCTTTTAGCCAAGTAAAATAATCTACGTCAAAATCAAAGTCACATTTAGAATTCATTTCGAACATGGAAAGTTGTCAACAAGTAAATTATCAGCAAAAAAGAGAATCGACTTATCTTATTTTCCGTGTTTACTTTCGCAGCTCTTGTTTTGAAAAGTTGCAGTTTGAATGACAAAAAATTTTCAGTTGCCCGTTACACATGCTCTCGTTTGCTCACGCGTTTATAATATTTGCGCGAGCAAAAACGAACGCAATTTTTTTGGAAAGAGACTAAAATCCCATTCACACAAAATCGGATTTCATCAGCACACCAAGGATTTTGACACGGGATTTTAGCGCATTATTACACATACCTCACAACATCCACAGTATATCGAATGAATTTGGGACCGGCAGCACCTGTTTTCATGACAAATATCCACAAAAGATAGACTAGTTTCGGTTTATCATTAGTCGGACGGTATATGCCAGTCTCGTTTCAACAACCGGGGAATCATTTACGTTAGACACTACGAGTTATGAACTAAGGCGCCAGCAAGTTTTTTGTTTGGGGAGGGGCATTTATGGCACTTCAAACATGTGACACTTATATTTTTAACTGTACAAATGAAGACTAGAGTCTTCATCAAAACTTCACTAAAATAAAGGACATTATAACTGTTTGTTATTAATGATTGCTCCCCTCAGTAGTCGGGGGGACTGGTTATGAGCAGAAAGCATAAAAATTGATCACACTGAAGATGTTTTGATTCAAATTAAAGGTAAAGAGCACACTATGTTTAACAAACTCTTCTAAGGTTTGACGTTTTCCAAAACTATACAATTGTTCACATATTCAGTGGCAAAGCCAGCCAGAACTTTAATCCGACTATAAAAATATTTCAGAGTAAAAAACGGGCTGGCTTTTCTGCTGCATATTCAGTGTCACACAAATGTTACTTCACTTAAAAAAAGGTAAAAACAGAAAAGACATTTTTCACATATCAAAAACTTGTTTTGTCTCCCTTCCCCCAAAACATTTCGTCGAGTAAATGTCACTGCTAACGATGCAAATTTGGATGGTATAAAAATGCTTTGAGAGCATAATGATAACTTTAATAAATGACAACTGAAAGACTAAAGTCATCTTAAAAAGTGAGCGATGGAACTTCAGTGTGCATTTACTTCTATATCAATATAACAAACCGAGCAACTTTCCAATGACAAAATAAAGGAAAATAACAATAATCTGTCACAAAGTTTATCAATGAAGGTCGCTATTATTTCCAATGTTCGTTCCACTAACCCGCAGAAAGTCTTTCTTACAAGTCTGGACCGAGAAGTGTTTGCGATCGACTTCCTCCAGAGGGGATCTTGACGGATGCCCGTACATCGATGATGAGAGACATGGGATGGCAAGAGAAGTTTCCTTTATTATGTTAAAGTAGAAGATGACTAAGATTAACATGAGGCATCAACCCCCCTGCATTGTTCAAAAGATATAAAAGATTCCGGTGGGTGAGTTGCTAATATTTAAAGAAAAAAACACGCAAAGTGGACATGCCCGTTCAAAACTAACAAACCCTTGGAATTCCTTCCTTTGTAGTACAGCTCATCTACATACTCAGCTCACTTGGCGATAACTCGTTATTTTCTTACCTCACTGTTCACGTGTAACCCAAGTGACTTGGCAAAGGCTCTATCGTCACGGTGAAGTTTCTGGTCGTATCCAACGGACACGTGATTCACCCGATCGTAGGTAGAAGGTTGGGCCCGCTTCAAGACGTATATAAAACGAAAATAAATTTGACCGAGTACAGACAAGAATACCTGGGGATGAAAACTGCGACCACCGACAACTAATAACGTATTTCCTCTATTTATTCCCAGTCTCTTATGAGTACCTCCCACTGGTCCCTCCTTAAAACAATCTCCCGCTTTCAGTAAATTAAAAAATCACCAGGAAGTCAACCTCACGATGAAATCACGACAAAATACGAATGCCAATTAAGCTTTGGTCGTTAACACAAGCGTTCAGTCGTTTGAAATTTAAAATGTAAAAATCAAAATAGTCATTTGCTTTGTCTCAAAATTTCAAACAAAATGATAGTCATTTGTTTGTATTTTTCTTTTTTCAAAATCCACGAACAGGATTGGGTATTTTAACAAATAGAAATTGATATTGAAGAATGGGTTGAATGAAATAGTATGCGCCGAAAATTTTACGTGAAAATATATTAAGCCCCCAGCTTCTTTTTACCCTTCCACTAACCCAGCACATAAATGTGGCGAAAACGATAGTTATTCTCAGGCATTACATCACCCTGATATTTGATAAAGATAATAGACTTAAGTAAAAAAGGCTATTAGCCTTACAATGTATACAATAACGATATGAATGTTACGAAGAAGCTCACTTTAGTTTGGGCTTTATAGTAGCTTCCAGGTTCGGATGGGTGTTTGTTTGCATCTCTTTCTGCCTATGAAAATGCCATGGAATAGTCAGATAAATATTATTACAGCTTGCATAATTTCCAGCCAAACCAAACCTCGCAAAGTTGCTTGTGTAACTGCTGTCTGTTGTACGCCTAAATCATACATAAAAGGCAGAGATCTTGACACACTATGAAAGACTAAAAGATTCGAGTATTCAAGATATGCACTACAGAGAATTCTTCCAAGATCGAAGACGACTCAAAATAGCGTGAGCTTATTCGTTCGTCGGTGTTGATAATTATACATACGTGTGATGACAAACCGGGAGGCCGCAGTATATCCAAAGCAGAGTTTCTTTGCTTTTCACTAGGATAAGTAATAGAATATTTTCGAGATGCATCCAAATGGGCCATAACAGCCTCGACTAAAGCTCATCAACTAAGCTTTTGGCAAATGAGAACGAGTTAAGTTGTTCGCATTTGGCAGTTAATTATCGTTTAGTTGAATTCATCAATGTTATGGTAACAAGAATCAATGTACACAACACTACAGGAGCATGCTTTCCGGTTGAAATTTGATACAGCAAACGAAGTAGCATCAGTGAGCCGTTGTCTTTCCTGCAAAGCTCATGCGTTTCGAATGGTTTTCAAAAGACATTTTCATTTAAAAAGTACTCATGCAAATTCATTTTCGGTGGCTAAACAGAACAACTCTTGCCCTTTGAAAATCAAAGAATGTGATCAAAGTCTGTTGATCGTTGCTCATCATTGAAATAGGGCAGTTTTCAATGAAATACCCGGAGATATCAACAAATATTAACATTTTCCAGAGATATGGATTTACCGAGAAGGTTGGATGGTGAATGAGGAGCGCATAGACAATTTCTTTATGAAACATTCATATATACCAAACAGTTAAGCAAAACCAATTGTGATATGTGTTTAATGGAGCACACTTCCTTAAAATACATCCCAATAATGCCCCATCACAGTAACAGAATTTCACAAAGATAGTGCGACATGGCACGGCGATATCCATACAGTGGCGACCGAAAATCTAATCCAAACAAAAGCACCTCCTTCGAAATCATCCTGTATGTAACTTCTGTCTGAGGATGACTTTGAAATAAAGTCGAAAATTTACAGTTCACCTCTCGTCTTGTTTTGATGCATATTTTGCAATCTCAAGATGTCTTGCTTTTTCGGAATTTGCTTTATACTATCTCTAGTGGTATTAAGTCGGTCTATAGTGTCAACCCATTAAGTATTAATACTTTTAATATTCATACCAATGTTCCGCAAGAGCAAATGTCGATTTCCCGTTAAAAAAGGGCACTTCGGAGATCACTTTAAAAGTTCGAGGGCATTTCTCCCTGGTACAACATTTACCGTACGGGAGATAGCTCTTGTAATTTACGAGGATTCACTTATCTATGGTTTTTTACAGTAAGCTGATAAAGATTGTTTGCTTTGACGATTATAACTTAACATAACAGCACAAAATAGAATGCACATATCATAATTAACAGTATTACTGTTGGTGTGTATCTATTTATTGTTAACATTAAAATAAGTATTATCGTTTCGGTCCAACCGAGTGTTTTCTAAAGCGATAAATAAAATGAAATTAACACTATTAATATCGTGGTCAAGTAATAACACTTATCGAACATCGAAGATATTTCTATTCAAAATTAAATTGTCCACCATCAAAAGATCGGAACTTCCAAACTACCACAAAACTGCCGACATCCTCAGGCTGCACGTCACGAAAATCTACGAAATCAAAAAATTACATTATATTCATTGCATCTTAAGGGATTATCTCCCGAAAACGAGAGAAAATTATGCAGAGCGGCTTGATCTACTGTATGGCTACAAGCAAAAGACGACCTCATTATAATATACAACTGCTCTATGCTTTCAGATAACTCATTTTTTCACCAACGAATGTCGTCTTTTGTGGTAACAAAGTGAGAGGCAGTTAATTTAAACAATGCGAAATGATCAGCCTGCTTTGCGCTAATTGTTTGTATCCCAAACGGCTATTCCGACCCCCCAAATCTGGCTTGGATCGATTTTACTTGGTAAAAACACACATTTTTTAATTTGGTTTTACTTTGACTTTCACGCTTATTTAATTTCTTCCCGAAAGTTAAAGCAACTTCACAAAATGTCTCCTTATACAGAAGCTGCATTATCTGCTTGGCTAATAGCCAAAACAGGCAATATCTTTGCCTTTATCGTCAAGTAATTATCTGTTTTGGAACACTTTCCAACTGCTCGAAATCTTTTTCATGTCAACGGCCTCGATGGCTTTAGAATTACTTTTCAACAATAGCTGAGCGAATTCAATATACGTGACCAGTAAAGAATCAAAGCAATGATTATCTCGCTAAGTTCCAAGCAATTACTAAACACAAACGCCCACTGATCAATTTCTTTGCATATATTTATTCAACCGGCAACCGTTGAAGACTAAACCACAGGAACTTCCCATAAATAGCCAGTATAACAATCGTTACCAGCGGACAATTTGGCTTGACAATCACATTAAAATAAAATCGAAATACTGCTAATAAATTTTTATTCCTCGAATCTTGAGTTTGCAAGATGTTTTTTGGAGTATGTTTTCTATTATATAGCATAAGTAATTTTATGTTTTTTTCTAATACTCGACAATAATCACACAGCTATAGTTTTCTACTGAAATGAAAACATCTGAAAACTTTCATCTATTTACGACTCATTGGGCTGTTTACGCAAACTGATTTCTTAAAAAAGTGCAACTAAAATCAAATGATGAATCGCAAAGACAACCAAAGGGCAAGAAAAAATGTTCCAGGTCAGTTTCATCAATTTGCAGGACGAAGACCGACTATGAACAGGCATGTCATTTGAAAGTAAACAACCTCGTTAAAGACAGACATTCAACATGAAGTCTATGAAAAAAATTACCACAATCTTCGAGAAGGGAACGTTCAATGGGTAATGGTGCAAATACTTGCGTTATGAGTCACAGGAATAGCAAGAAGAATTGTCAGTGAATGAGGAACAAGGAAAATGTCGGCAAATCACTAATTTATGAAGTTCGTCATCAAGAAAGACTGAGTTGAAACAACAGGTCAACATCATGTCTACCAATACAATACACTCACACTACTAAAATACCGAGAAAGCGGACTTTGACCTTGAACGACTCCCTGTGAAAAGATCTTGTTCGCTTGCTAAAGCACATCTTCAGCAAGACGTGAAGATGTTGTCCAAGAATGTATACTTACTTAGGAATTCGACTTTTCTGCCTGGACAAAGTTCTCTTTAAATACTTTTTTATCATCTTAAGTTCCCTGTTTGTCTGTCGAGCCTCTTTTAACTCTCTCTTTACCAGCCTTGTCGTCCGTCTGCTACATTTTCTCTTAAGTATACGCTTACATGCAAGGAATCCTTCCGTCTTGTGGTAATAGTCAAGAAGAAGGCACACCATAAGGCAAAAAAATAGCATATTCTTGGAATTCATTTTCTGAATCAACTCTGTTTATTAAACGATATCTTCTACCAAAAGTCAGCGGTCGTTCAACACTTTGCAGATAGCGTTTGTTTCGTATCCACAGAAGCGACTGGTGACGACTGCTTCAAGTCGCGTTTTTAAAGGCGCAGCTGGTCGCACATGTCCAATTAACCTTTACACAACCCATCGTTCTCATTGGCTGAATTCCAAAATCATTGATAATGGGAGTTGCGTCTCTCGCGTTCGATTGCGTGGGGTGAAGGGCATTTTGCTTTATCGACTATATGTATTTAGTGGCCTTATCAAAAGCCGCAAAGCACTTAAACACACTGAAATCTTCTCATCACAAATCTTGAAACACAAAAACGTGAATACACAATGCAGCTAAACTTCGTATTTGAAGAACATTAGGTGACGTTTGTCGTTTGGCAAACAAACAATTCAACATTCTTGCGAATGTCGTGTACGAAAAGCATTCAGCCGCACAAATGCAAATGTAGACAGTTCATAACACATAGGAAGAAACGCATTTTCTATAAGATTTAGGTTTTGGTTTGGGCGTCAAATGCGACTTATATTCAATGCGGAAGATGAAACAACAATATGGCGTAGTCGTACTGGGGGGCAGCTTATTCGCTATTGTCAAGAACAAGCAAAGCCAACGAAGTCTCGTTGACAACAGAAACAAAGCTGACAATGAAATTTCAATGCTAAGGAAAAGCTTGGTTTGCGTATTGTGTGATTGACAGTGACCTGCCCAATTATGTAATTGATGATTTCGTGCTGTAGAAGATGGAAGTGACTAGATTGAAACCTAATAGCTTTGTTTTCAAAAGTGAAGCTAACACCTGTTTATGTTTCGAAAAAACAGGTCCCCGTCTTTTGGTAACACGATTTTCTCTCGATCGTAATCTATAATAGAAGTGGTGACACGCAAGCAAAACACTCCCTCAAATAAAGTGCATTTTCAACTTCCCCCTCACACCGCAAACGGAAAAATCTTCCAAAATTCATCACCAAAAATACCACACGATTAACTTAAATAGCAACAAACCAGCTGTTCGTGAAATATCGAGAGATATCAGTTTCCATACGGAAAGCTTAAACAATCATAGGTTTAAAAAGCCTACTTGGTTTCAATTATCCTTTGTATGAATGCTCCCAACACATGAGGAGATAATTAAAAAATAATGGACAATTAGGACTAACAGATTTCCGATAATCGTCAACCACCCAGGACACAATCGTCCATGAATGAAGAGATCGGTTGATTTTGAGGAGAAAGATCACTTTGAGGGAAGATTGTCCATTGAGCCATACCAAAAATTTACGCAAAACATATTTCAAATGATACATTTAAGAGGAAAGATTGGAAGACTGCCACTACGAACACTTAAGGGCTCAACAAGATAAATAATCCGTGAATTCTTCATGCCTTTGTTGCTATCACTTTGGATCGTTAAGTTCTAAAGTATAAAAGCTTGTCTTTGTGTCTTATATTTCATGTATTTCGTGCGCAAAGTGAAAGGTAAACAAGCAATAAAATAGTACAAATATATCGTACATAAATTCATTTGGTGATAAGATAAAATCCAAATATTTTCCGCGATGTAGCCATAAATGTAGCATACAAAAGTGTTGTCGTAAATACACTTTGAACAAGGGCCTGCACTCGTACGTTGTGGTCAAAGCTTGTTGATTATAGTAGGCACTTGTTGACACATATATTTTGTTAGCGGAACAAACGATTCATCCCGTAAACATCGAAGTTCCCAGCAACTTTAACCGCTACTGTGATAGTCATCACTTTAGCTAAAACCGCGAAATTGTAACGCATTTCATGGGTTTCGAGAGAAAATCAATCAAATTGCAGATATTTGTGAAGTATAAGGCAATCTATAAAAGACGAAGGGATGCTTGGCATTGCTTTGTATGTTAAATAAAACAGAGATAAATAAAATACATAACGAATGAAATACAATGATTTGGACTTTGTTGACGGCGTACAACTCTTTCCTCCCACGCTTTTTCGTGTAATCATTTTGCTTTTATCGTTATATAATCATGCAAAGTTCTGTATACAACTTAATTGCTTTTTTCCATTGCAACACAGCTTGAAATTTTTTTCACCGAAAGCCACTTCCTCCTTGGCGGACCTTACATACTTTCCCGCAATTCAATCGTCCTTCATTTCGCTAAAACCATTTATTTTTTCGTTTTCTTTGATACTTTATGGGCATGACTATGTGCAAATGCTCGGCAAGCAAGGGTTGGGAGGCCGGGCAATAAAATAATGACCCTTTATGGACAACAAAACGATTTAATGCATCGGCAACATTAGATGATCGATCGTTGTAAGCAAAAATAGAGGAATGAAGAGTATGTTATGTAATTCTCGGGACGCGAGTAAATGCAGGGATGCGGTGGTGTTCGCACAACATGTTTTACATCAAAAATTTTGATTGAACGAAAGATTCGACTACACAAGATATCTTCTATTGGTCATAGTAAATTCTTTGCCACTCACAAAGATGAAATTCATGTTTTGTTTCACTAACATTTAGAAGAAATTTAAGCCGAGACGGCAAAACCACCATTCACACAACCCTAACTTTTTATTCTTTCATTGCTGATTGAAATATGATTTAAGCCGCAGCCAACTCGCAGCCCATAGATTTCTCTCTTCGCTGCGAACATGATGATGTCTGTCATTAACTTTCACGGGAAACTTACGCTAAGATAGCAAAACGATTCTTAAAACAATCTCAACGTTTCAACCTTCAATACTGACTGAGATAACGATTCAGCACACACTAATGGCAAGCAAAAACCATGACCAGCCGACAATTTAAAGAAGAATAATATAAAACAAATTCCGAAGAATCCTCTCATGAATCATTCTGTCTGAGGATGACTTTGAAATAAAGTCGAAAATTTACAGTTTACTTCTCGTCTTGTTTTGATTCATATTTTGCAATCTCAAGATGTCTTGCTTCTTCGGAATTTGTTTTATATTATACTAATGGCAACCGATGGACAACTCGCAACGCTGAAACTGTTGATGTGCTTAACTAACATTTCGAAGAATTTTTAGCATAAACGGCAAAACCATAGTAACTTATAAACCTTTTACTACAGACAAAAATACAACCCACGCCACACCCAATTTACCGCCCACGGACAAGTCCTTACGCTGTGTACGTGATGTCCGCCAACAGTAAAACTGACATTATGGCGTGCGAACCAGTGATGTGAACAGACTGAGTATAGACGGAGGGTCCGTTGAGCGAAGACCTACGGATTGGCGTTATCCTTTGGATGGTGACTTTTTTAAACGTATGAAAAAACGTGGTTGGATTTTCTTTACAAAACTGAAACCTTATAGTTGCCTTAGAACTATTGGTTTGTTTCGATCATTGCTCGTTTCAAATCGTTTCTTTTTTCCGTTTACCACACTTTTCAAACGCTCTTTAAATTGCTATCCAGTAATAGCAATTTGCTATCTGCCCCCCCCTGGATAAAACATTAGTTTTTTTTGTATATCCACTCTTGATGCAATTGGCATTGTGACGCAGACCGGCGTAAAAATAAAATATGCAATTTCCTAATGTACTAGGCATTATGGGAGAAATCAATTTGATCAGATGGCCCCTGAGCACTTGTGAATGTCAACACAAGACCATATTCAGGCATCAAGACAAACACGTGACTGTGCCTATCTTGAAGCAAGCGTGCCACTCATCATTTCAAATACAACCATTTCCAATAAGTAAAATATTCGGCGATGCCGGTTGACTTCCATTATGTTAGAGCAATGAAGACCGCTACTTCCATAATATAATGGTGTTGCTAGTGGTTTTATACACCTTTAAAAAAGGCGTGTCAACCAAGATGCATTGCGCGCTTTTGTTTATGTTCATCGTTACTTTTTGAGCTTGAGCACAATGAATTCAATTTAGTCACTAGGTCGTCTAATTAATCTGAAAAGTTAGCAAAAAACATTGATTTAAAAACTCTATTTTACATTAATTATCGTCGTTTGTTTAAGTTGCACGGACTACAAAAACAAACTCCGCCATTTTCTCGACCCACAAAATGGCCGTCAAGCGCAATGCATCTTGGTAAACACAAATTCTTTAATTGTTGTGTGATTATACATATGGTATTTACCGGTTGAGAGATCCGTACTGAAAAAATATTTTCCTCGGCTTCAGTAGTGTCCCTTGACCCTAAACGGTAAATAAAGCTTTTATTTTTATAACGAAGCATATCACGTTGTAAAACGATCGACGTGGCTTGTTGGGACTGAAATTAGATAGTTTTCTACAAAGTTTACTTCGTCTGAATTGTGGAACTCACTCTCAAAATGTTATGTAGCTACAATGTGAATACATTTTTTGCGTTCTCCTTGAAGAATATACATGGCTTGTAAATCAATTTTAAAATTTTCACTTTGTAAACAAATCTATTGCAAAAATATAACACTTTTGGACTATGGACAAGATATCGTAAAAAACCGCCCGCTGCTGCAGCCAATCAGATTGCAGGAAATCAAAAAATATCGCTAGGCATGCATAAATAAAGAAATAAAATCTTGTTATTTTTGATTGTTATTATAATTATCAATTAAAAATACTTAAAAACGGTAGCTCTTCAAGACTTCCAGTCTCGTAGGCACCTGACTTTTAAGAGGTCGTTGGACCCAAAACCGTTTAAGAAAAATTATAACAAGCTATTAAGCTACATGTTACAGGTGAAAAATATTGGCTATAGGAACAAAAATTATGACACACGTGCATTAGTTCGTCATAGCATATGAAATCGTACCCTACATCTTTATATTCACCAGGTTGTTGATAATATGTCAAGTGAAGTCAAAACTACGTTTAAATTTAATAATGCTTATGTGTTTTTCATTCGTTATAACTGAGAGGCCATTCTAAGGTGATGCAGCAAGTAAAAATCTTCATCATTTGAGTTGCTTTGGGTTTTCCAAGTTCATAGTTATTGCCGCCTCTTAAATATTATCTGTCATTATTCTAAATTTTAAACATGTTGGAAGTTGATGATTTTTTTAATTTTGTATTCCACGTATTGCGCAATCTTTGCCACATTTAATTTTATTTTAATTTACTTTAGTAATTCGCATTCCCAGAAACGGGATTTTTCAATCACAATTTACAAGGGTATGGTAAAGAATTACTTAATCTACGGTGCTAAAACTAGTTAAAATGTATATTTCCTTCTAAAAGTCCAATTCTCAATTTATATCTAAACATGTTAAAATTTCCAATCGCTTTTCAGTTCTCATCTAGTTTAGTGCGTTCCATGTTCTCTGAGGCCAGTTACAGTTGCGATATTTTTTCATTTCAAGATCATTTAGATTCCCGAGGGGCGTGATCGTGAATTGGATTTCTTTTTATGAACCTTTGACTTAAATATGACGGTGACAATTGATCAATGATTTAGAACCCAAAAGATGTCTAACTACCGTGTCAAGCTGAGGCAAGGACGCCATCTTGAAAGGTGGCAAAAAGCAAAACTCAAAATGAAAAGTAAGTTAAAAAAAGTTTAAAAAACCAATCCTATCAAACATTTTAAAAGTTAAACATAGATTATCCACTTTGCGACTCTATATCAACTCAGCAAAAGCAGATATTAATCATAAATATCGTCAGTTTTGCCACCTTCCAAGATGGCGGCTTGCCTCACTCATTACTAAAGAATATCGGCGGAGTCAGATATCTAGTAGATTGGGTTCTAGGTCATTGCAGTTGATTTACTTTGTTGAGCTAAGATCGGTTTACACAGGCTCATGCAAACACGGCTATAGACAAATCAGCGCATGCGCTGTTATTTTATGCGTTACACTTCATACCAATAAACGATGTAAAAATAGTCGCAACCATCAAATATTGTCTCGGAGGCAAGTTGCTTTTTTCATACGTTTGTCTTGGCCAAAAAATGCCTTTTCATGCCGCGATAAAAATTTTTGAATTGCGAAGGTTACATGTGTGAAAAAAATACGTCGTTACAATTGCTGCTCAGTTTTAAAAAGCTCGGTTTGAATCAACATTTGATAGATTCAGTAGATTTTAATAAGTTCATCATTGCAGCATAAGGAAACCCCATTGGACAAGTCAGATCTTTTCCAAAAGGAACGGACCAATCATACAACTGGGTCTACCATATGTGATATAATAAAAGACAACTTGGCGGTGATTGGTCTGTAGCTTAGTTTGCATTGGCCTGTGCAAACTGAGCTCAATTAATGAAATCAATTAAAGAGGATTTGGATAGCAAGTTTCAATACATGTTAGACGAAAAATCAAAACATTTGCTTTAAATTTATCTGTTTTGCCTTATTGCTATTTTATAAAAGAAATAAAAGATGTTTTTCGTGTTTGCACTGGTTTATGCAAACCTGGGAGACGTTTGTAAAAACTTTCGTTCTCCGATTATTTTCATTTACTACTTTGCAAAAATGTAATTCAGCCGTCTGGCTGTCAAATGATTTTAAATACACAGACTATCCACCTATCTCGTTCTCAGCTCTGCCCTGATCTGCTCTCGAGTTCTCCCAAAGGTTTCCTCGGTTTGCAAGACTGTGCAAACACAACAAACATCTTTTATTTCTTAAATTATTAAAAACAAGTTACGTAATTGTACTAAACAATTACTAAGCTGCCTTACTTAGAGATTTTATGTTAAATAAATTATCAAACCAATTACAAAATGTGAACTAAATTCTATCATTTCTCGGCAACAATAAAGATTATAGAGTCAGAAGATTATTACGCGACTACTTGTATTAAGAGAACGTTAATGTAGCATTGTAGCTTTGCAAAGAACGTCAATTCTATTATTATGTACACTACTGGCAAAATTTCAATATTTTCTAACAAAATCCTACTACAATGCGAGTGTATTTCATTTATATGTTGAAGTCAACGGCAAGGAAAAATAACAAAATGTAACAGCAGTCAACCGGAATTTTATGTGGTGGCATAAATGAATGTTATATAAAAGTTTTCAAAGCTGACATGAGAAAATAAGAAATATCAAGTACTTTGTGCTAGACTAAAAAATAGTTCTTTCTGTCACTCACATATGCAAACTTGCTAAGGGCATATACAAGCACTAATTTCAGAGCTCGCTCCGTTACAAATTAATTAAGAATTAATCTGAGAATGTGTAGTCAACTCCACTAAATCTCCAAGTTTATGGACATGACAACGACCAAATGTATGTACTAGTACCGATTATAGAGTAATTAGCTCGCTCAGACACAAATTTTCAGATAAATCATCTGCGCATGCGCAATCTGCTCAAGCATGCGCAGTCGACTTGACCAGCTTCCCAAGTTCATGGTCATGGCAACGACAAAATGCGACTACTGGCACCGATTTTAAAGTAAATACCATGCTTAATAACAATTTAATAGAGAAATCATCTGCGCATGCGCTTGAGCATGCGCAATCCACTTGACTAATTGCTCATAGTCATGGCAACGACTAACTATATGTACTTGCATTTCATTTGTGGCAATTAGCTCACTTAGTCGCAAATTATCAAAGAAATCATCTGAGCATGCGCAGTAGTGACTTTAATAATACCACAACTTTCGTAAGGCCTTTGAATTTATGTATATAAATATAAAGCTAAATATATGGATAGTAGATGTCAACTAGCAGTGGAAGCCGGGTGCGATATGTATGCAGTGGCTTAGGGGCCCAGACGTTTCGGGTCGCGACCGCACTCTCCCTGCGTACCCCGAGCAAAGCCTATAGCAGGTGATCTCGGGGTCTGATGGGCAGAAGCTTGCTATTGCATCTCCCAAGTAGGATAGCGTGGAGGGGCCGAAATCTCCTACCGAAACGTTAACATGCGGCGTTCTAGTGCCTTACGCTTAAGAAGGTATCGGGAAGCATGGACCGAAAACGGGGTTTTTTGCTTTCGAATTTTATCTTTTTAAAATAAAATAAACCAGGCAATGCTTCAATTAAATTCTTCTGAAACTGTCCCTTTTTATGACACTTATAATTTAAGACGACCTTAATGATGTTTATACAATTTTTATTGGTCTATATCTTTCTGATTTAACTCTCTCATTTACTGTTTTTCATGTATCACGAGCAAACCATCCATGGGCTTCAAGGCAAATAAGGATCCTCTGGTTCCCTCAATTAACACGAGACGCTCTAGTGCTTAACTATCTCGGGGTATCGGGAGGCATGCACCAAAAACGGGATTTTTTCTTTTCAAAATTTGTCTTTTTTCTTTACAAGAATTCTTCTCATAAAAGAAACTAGAACATCCAAGGATACTGCAAAGGTTCAAACAACTTCTGACTTTTTGACATGCAATTTAAGCCAACTCTAAAAGCACGTTTATACGTTTTTTACTTGTTACCTTTTACAATGTAACCTTCTCGTAACTCTCTCGTGATGAACGACAGCTTATACAATACGACTTTCTCGTTATGAAAGAAAGCATCCATGGGCTTCATGGAAAAAGGAGATTATCTACTTTTTTATAATAGTTTCCACAGAGATAACATTTAATAAGCCAAGAAATTTGTATCGTATAAATTGAATCCTTATGTCATAAAATTTTGATTCATTATGGTTAGTAAATTTCTTTTTAGCTTACAATATTTTCATAATTCAATCTAGAAAGTAACTTCTCTTCTTGAGTAAGTTTGCCATTAAGCAGCACACTTTTCGGATTCAAAGGAATTGTTTTGATCGCAAAGAGACAGCAGTCTAATTTATTACGTAGCTAAGCATTTATAAAGCATTTCCAAATCACGTACAAAATTCCCTTCACATGACCAAATTACTGTTTATTTGAAAGATAAATGTAATAATAAGTTACCTTAATTGATACCTGAAGCAAACACTCCTTTTTTCAAGCACCTGCAACACCTCAAATTCATTTCAAACTCTCGAATTTCTCGCAGCGTAGCCGAAAGAAATGGGCATCAAATCAGGATACTCATCTCCATCATCACGGCCATTTCGATTTCCACCGTGATCTTTTTCAGCGTCAAGATTATGTAAGGTGATGTTATTGCTTAAACCGTGCTACATGAGATTTGGAGAGATAATAGGATGTCCAAGAAGCTGCTGTGCTAAGCATTGGTTACTGTTCTCCGGACATAGACATCTAAACAAAGTATATGACATTAAAAGACTGTAGCTGTAAATTCTTTGTCACTTTAATGCTTGTTTTTCTTCACGATCTTCATTTTTTCAAGTGGAAGCTTTGAGTGGAAGTTTTTTTATCATTATATTGAGAAACACACATATTCCGAGAAGGGTAACTTTCTCTATGACATTGGGATTCAATGAAAGGAAGTGAAGTCCAAAACAAACTTTTCATGCGTAAATACTTTATTTTTTCGTTCAGCACTAGCCAAACATCCACCTTTTTGCATGCGTAAATATTTTATTTTTTCGTTCAGCACTAGCCAAACATCCACCTTTTTGCATGCGTAAATATTTTATTTTTTCGTTCAGCACTAGCCAAACATCCACCTTTTTGCATGCGTAAATATTTTATTTTTTCGTTCAGCACTGGCCAAACACCCACCTTTTTGCATGTGTAAACATTTCAAAGCTAATAATATGTCAGGAGAACAAAATAGTTTAGTTTCTTCTTTCTATTGAAAACCGCCATGAACACAAGACAGAGGGCAAGTTTGCACTTTTGCAGCGCGCAGTCTGCGCCAGAAAGCCATAAGCGCAGTATATGGTAATTTTCCCACGCTTAACTGCCCGGTTTATGTTGTCTTGTTAAATGCTACATTGATGTAGATAAAGAAAAATTTGTATGGCTTCAACAAAAACACCCAAAGCAAGCCAAATGATTAAATTTTACTTTAAACATTAAGTCAACACTGCTTTTGAATAAGAATATACATACTTGATTTACCACCAACACAAAATGTCATTGGTCAGCAAACTGTAACACAATCACCCTCAAATTAACTGCTTAAGAATGTAAATAAGCACGAAACTTAATGTTTAAAGTAAATATAGCAAACCTAGTCACGTTTACTGTATTAAAAATTAAAGCATTGTTTGTACAACATGTTAAATGCACTTACAGAATCCGCATTTCAAATCTCTAAGTCAATGACAAATGTGACCATCACTCAGTATATCTAAAAGTACGTACATAAAACTGTATAAGTAAGGCATTGTAAATCTTTGTCACGCTGTAACATAAGAAAAAAGATAAATTAGGAATTTCCACATTTTGGAATAATTTTTTTGACTAATAAACAACACCATGTAGTAAGGTAGGCTTGCTCAGAGGTTAGCGCTTTTCTTCATCTAAAAGTTCAGGTGAAGTAATTCGTTTCAACATCATTGCAAGACCTACACATTCTATCCTCGAATTAAAATACTTACAAGACAAAAATTTGTGATGGCACAATCCATCTCAGGATCGTCAATTCCATACAAACGATGATAAGCAAAAGTTTAATGCAATGAAAGAAATCCATGGAACAAAAGGATTGTCATAAACCCGCACACCCACAAACTTTGCAAACAAATCTTTTCTCAATTGTAAATGGTAGGTGGATGTGGCACATAAGGCTGCATTTTCTTGGGATGCGAAAATCATCCCAATTCTCACAGTTGTCTACAAATGAACAGATGTACTCTGTTAAAGATGATTATGAAACATTTCATAGTTGCAACAAAAAAGAACTCGCACTTACTGATTGTAGAGATACTTCCAGTAGATGGTCAAGATGACAAAAATGCCATTTCAATGTCAAGTCGGCGCACTTTGCTTGTTTGGATTTTTGGCAGATTTTTCATGGTCAATACACCTACACAAAATTATGGTCATTAGGCAGGTAAATGGCTGAGATTTATTAGCCATGCGCATGTGAGTGACCTTCACTGTTATTGCATAACTATAAATTGAAAATTACCATTGAATGGCATCATTATATAAGCAAATCATTCATCTTTTTCGAAATCGATAAGCCTTCAAAATAAAGAGAAGATGGTACTTTGTTTTCTTAAAATTTGGACATGCTTTTCATTCATCGATTGTTCATTTTCTATTCCAATAAAAAACATAATCCCTTAGAATTTGGTTGGAATTAGACTTCAGACCATGTCATGTCATGTCATCAACTACTTATAAATTAACATCTTTCTGCTCAGATAGTAGGACTCATCAACATCTTCAGTAGAACGAAAGTTAAAAAAATTTTATCATCATTGCAGATAGAAGAAGGAAGTCAAGGTTAGGAAATTCTAGTGCATCAATCGTTTAAGAAATATTATTAAACTTGTAATCCCTTTTACCTTTCAAACATGTAAACCACATGTACAGCCTTCTGCGCTCTAAAATCATAATGGAAAATTGCACTAATTTAGAATGAGCAACATATCCCTTTACTTTGCACAGTAAATTTAAAAAATTCCTGATGCCATTCTGTCAGAGACTTAAATAATCTTTTTCATTCTGTCAAACAATGACAGTCATTTTAAAAGTGCAGAATTTTCTCATCACTCAGAATGCCACCACACTTTCATTTAGTTATTATTTTCCAATAAGTGAGAGCTTTTTTGAACTAGAGAACAATTTCTAATGGAATATTTCCTGAGTGTGATACAAACTCACATTTTTAAATGGACCATTGATGGGAGCTGAGATGAGCTGCCATTATACAATCCAACCATATGAGCTATCTTAGCAAAGGTTCAATAACTTAGTCTGTTTTAAAATTTTTCTTTGTGACAGCACTTTTATTAAACCTACAAAAAAAGGAAATTGAAATAGTGATTAAAGTTATGATGGGGCTCCAACTTAGAACTTTTTCAAACGATGTGGCTATAGTTATGGCACCCATAATGCCACACAGATTTTCTATTCTTACGGCAGATAACTATTTATGTCTTAAAAACTTACATAAACCTAACCCAAACCCAAACCTGACCCTAACTGAAAATGAAGTAGACTAGCTACATTTTGACTCTGAAGATGATTACCGCTAAGGTTGCCAAAATGTCAGTCAACATCAACAACAACAGTCCTTCTCGGGACTCTACTAACCTGGACGATCTACATCTACAAACATATAGCAATTATTTGTAGACCGATGGGTGCCGTAAAAATAGCCACTTTGTTTTTCAAAATTCAGCAGTTTGAAGTAGTGATCGACCAAAACATGTATGTTAGATACAAAGCTAAAATGTAACTTCTTTTGCTCAGAACAAGAATGACTACAATTAGTATTCTACGTGATAAAATCAGTGAACTCAGAAACAGTATAGCCCTCACGTTGTGTTCATCACGACGAAGACAAAATTAACGAATCTGAACAAGTGTCATACATACAAACAAATTTCTGAAAACCTTTCGTTTTTATTTAAGTTAGGAAGAAAGCCACCAGATAACAACAGTCCGATTTAACAAGGCAAAATTTCATTTCAATTTGGTCAAACAACTTCGTTCAGCGACGCACGTGCCACGCGGCGGCCAACTAACAAGACTCACTAGAGTAAAAATACCTCGTTCAACAACATTTATAAAATGTCGAACGATTCATCGCAGGAAAAATAGTCGACACTTTCTCATACTTACCTAGCGGCCAAGAACAAGCAGGAAACTGTAAATAAAAGCGCTTGAAACTTGAAAGTCAGAAAATTAAGCATGATCGTTGAATACTCTGTATTCAAGTGATTCAATCATTCAATAATGACAACAGTTTTATGTAGATCAGTGGTTTCATGGATGTGTTTCCACAAGGATCACACGACGTTCCTTTCAAATCTCTTCCACTTTACACACTACCTTGAAATGGGATATATTTTACGATACTTCATCGGAATTATGGATATAAATTATATAAATATTGTATAAGTGTTCAGCGGTATTTGCCTAATACATGTATTATCATCGGAAATTTTTCATACTCAAACCCAAACCAGCACTCATTTGTGCCAAAGATTTTCTTCTTTTTTGTTAGAATTATAGTGTCCTAATCTAACGTTTCATGTGTTATTTTATATGTAGAAACCAGTTACGTACCCACTGGGGAAGGGGCACATTACGTTCTTTAAACGATAGTCATGTTCCGTCCCTTCTAACTGGCCCCACTTGACAGAAAATACTGGCTACGCCATTGCTGGAAACATCTTTTTAAAGTTATTTTGCTCACATTCAAATTCACATTTAGGGCTTGTTTCGTTGAAATCCGTTTGAAATCAAAATTAGGCAGTCGATAACCGTCAAGCGTGTGCGCTGATTTTTTGAAAAAATAAATAACTGGTAGCATTTTCATGACAGAAATAATTTATTCAAAAATATACTCAACGTATTTACATGAGAAAATGAATTCATCATTAATAAGAGCAGAAGTAAAAAGAAACAAAAAAGTCCTTTATAGAGTCAATGTTGAGCATGACAGGTTATAAAATACGCTCTTTGATAGTCACGACGAATTCCTATCAGATAATTTAGCCATTGAAGTTCGGTGTTTTCTTGAAAACATGCTATTCAAAGATTTTTCATTGCAGGATCCAAATTATAGAGCTGTACTTCAAGAAGTCCTGATGACCCTTCGTAGGCAATCAGTCGACTATTTTATAACCAGAAAAAACTCTTGTCGAATCAATGTGAGTTGAATCATTTCGTTTCGCGAAACAATGTGAACATCATGACCTCCATCATCAAGCACGTTCAGTAACCCAATGAGTGATTTCATCAGCTGAAAAGCAACTTGTTTGCAAGGAAGGGAAAGCATAATAGCAAAAAGGGGGACAAATATCACCACCAGAGAAAAAAGAACTTTTCGTGTGACTCTAATGCTCTAAGGAAACTTCTTTTTAGACAAGATAAACCACAACAAATAATCAACATCAAAAAGTTTTAAAATATGAGCTTTCAACTGCGATGTCCCTCACTTAAAGCCCTATATCTAAAAGCAATACGACTAGTATATATTTAAAACCACGAGTCATAAAAGGTGGAAAGATTGCGGAGCAGTAGGAGGACTCTACGGGTACATTGGGAGCATTATGAGGATTCATCGGGTTAATTGGGGAGCATTTTGAGAATTCAACAAACATGATAATCATTGTGAGCTATGCACTCTTGAACGTAGTTCGAAAATAACGCAATAGCAGAACACCTAAATGAACATTCAACACAGTTTAAATGAAAAAAAAAACATAAGGGATTTATTACACATCAATTGCGCCAAATGGCAACAAAAATAATTGTATATATGAAATATATTAAAAAATATCATGTCTATATTGAGTTCGCACACATCAAGTGCGCGGATATCGTCCAGCGGTGACGAACAACATAATGCGTCATGTCAAAAGACTGATAATTTTGTTGCTCGATTCCCACACGATACTCGACAAACGTCATTGATAGCTCATCTTTTTGAGCAAATTCGAGCATATTAAAATAAATTTATGGACAAGAACGACAAATTTATTAAATATATTAATCACTTACCACTGTGACCATATGATCAATTACAAATTTCAGAATGCAGACATGAATCGTGACCTGTTCACTCCACGTTTCACAAGCGAGTGGACACGACAAAACGAAACCACACAAAGATTCACAAGGGAGTGCACACGATAATACGTGACCAATTCACGTTTTGAGAAAGTAACCACGATAATTTTGTGATTTCCCACGTTAATCTCCAGGCGTTCAGATATAATCATGAATGAACATGATCTTACTTCAAGAGGTCAACTCTTTGAAATACAATTCCAAGTCGATAGCGCGTTCTTTTGCCTTGCTTACGATGCGTTGTAGCGTCTCCGTTTTACTATTTCCGTGAGTTAGTTCAAACATCGCAAACTGTATATGGAAAAAACAAAGATGACGCATTGTATCCTGGAGGAATTCTATAATGGTGGACTGTGGTGGGGTAGTAAATTGCTCAAGTGCAACCATATAGTAGACTATGGTGTGGTAGCAAATTGCAGTCGGGTGCAACAATATTGTGGATTAAGGTGTGGCAGTAAATTGCAACTATATGGTGGACAATGGTGTGGTAGTAAATTGTAGTTAAGTGTAGCCATATGGTGAACTGTGGTGGTGTAAAGTAAATGTAGTAGTGGTGTAGCCATATGGTGGATGTGGGTGGTAGTGGTAGTAAATTGTAGTTAAGTGTAGCCATATGGTGAACTGTGGTGTGGTAATAAAGGTAGTAAACTGTAGTAAAGTGTAGCCATATGGTGGGTAGTAAATGTAGTTAAGTACAGTAGTAAATGTAGAATGGTGGACATGGTGGTGTGGGTAATAGTAGTTAAGTGTAGCCATGGTACTGTGGTGTGGTAGTAAATGTAGTTAAGTAGCCAGTGGAATGTAGTTAAGTTAAAGCCATATGGTGGACTGTGGTGTGGTAGTAAATTGTAGTTAAGTTTAGCCAGTGGAAGTTAAGCCATATGGTGGACTGTGGTGTGTAGTAAATGTAGTTAAAGATAACTGTAGTAAATTGGTGTAGTAGTAAATTGTAGTTAAAGTGTGGTGTGGTAGTAAATTGGTTAAGGAAGGAATGTAGAATGTAGAAGTAGAATGGAAGTGGTGTGGAAGTAATTGTAGAAGAGGTGTGGAATGGTTAAGTGTAGATATGGTGGTGGTGTGGTAGTAAATTGTAGTTAAGTGTAGCCATATGGTGGACTGTGGTGTGGTAGTAAATTGTAGTTAAGTGTAGCCATATGGTGGACTGTGGTGTGGTAGTAAATTAAGTAAATGTTTTAGCCATATGGTGGACTGTGGTGTGGTAGTAAATTGCAGTTAAGTGTAGCCATATGGTGGACTGTGGTGTGGTAGTAAATTGTAGTTAAGTTTAGCCATATGGTGGACTGTGGTGTGGTAGTAAATTGTAGTTAAGTGTAGCCATATGGTGGACTGTGGTGTGGTAGTAAATTGCAGTTAAGTGTAGCCATATGGTGGAGTACTGAAGCTAACAAAAAAGAACTTGTGCGATAAGAAAAAATATAAATTTTACATCTTTCCATAGTGATGCAACGAAAGGAAGAGTTTCTGTCGCGTGCTCATACAGCAGTCTCGCCTGGAAACAAGAAGCAATCAGTAATCACTGGTTCGATATGATCATTTGATCGATGCACCCTTAATTTGATCGATTATAATCATCATTTCATCGATGTGATCATCGTGTGTGATCGATATTAATTGTATTGATTTGAGCTAATAATAGTGAGACACATTCAAGTTAGGTGTAATGCCACGCTGCTTTCGACATAAGACGTACCTCGTCAAAATTTTGTTCCTTCAGTTCAATGGAAATTGCTCTGTAACGGAAAGATGTAAACGCGATAAAATTTTCGAGCTCGAACAAAAAGATTAATATAATATGGAAGCTAACAAGTAAAGGGAGTAATTCGAGGGAATATATTAGACGACAAGGGCTTGGGAAAGCAAAGCAAAGGGTGTCTTGGTATCCGGACATCCACTATTTTTGAAGTGTGGGTGTGCCTTACTGGAAGAACATGCATCCACAAATTTAGCGTTCTGCTTGAACGCTGATAATACATCGAATGCCTGGTTTTTGTACAGATGTACCGAATTTTCAAATAAATAGAGTCTTTTCTCTTTGACATGATAAATGAAAACAAGATTAATAATAACTAAAAGCAAGCAGTTTCATCACGAGTTCAACTTTCGGGAGTTATCACACGGTGTGCATGGAACACACACAAATTTAAAACGCTTCCAAAGCCCTTGTTAGACGACATGAATAAATCCACTTCAGCAAGAAATCAAAACGAATAGATTTTTGCAAAAGTACATTCTATAACAGGACTACTGAGAATCTTTAGCTTGAGCAAATGCAGACATATAAAGTACATGATAATGTACCAATAAGAAGAAAAATTAAAATGGGGAAATGGAAACGATTGAGTTAGTTGTGTTCCGAAAGGCACTATGAAAAAAAAGCGACAGGAAAATTACATCTTCCACAGTTCCAAACAACAAGGTGTCTTCAACAGAATATTGGAAAGAATTTTTCTCGTTTTGTTCAGCATCTTCTTCGAATAAGAGAGTTCAACAGTTCTAAACAACATTGAAAAGTAGCGCACAAACAGACGGTTAAGAACAAAAGTGGAAGGTGGCTGTTTGGGAGTCATACCTATGGCGTACGACATCTTTGTAAAAACATGGACGACAACATGGAGGGCAAGCCAGACATGTGGAGAAAAGTACACGTATTCCTATTCCGTGCAGGACACCCAAAGTCCTCAATCAACTACTCCACCCCACCCCAATATACCCTTTGAATACACAATATAACAACGCATAATCAATCACCAGGGCCGTCGCTAGAACGTTACTTAGAGGGCGGGATGTTTTTCATACATTCAGTTGCGCTCGGCTAATTACTTTAGATCTTTTTCAAAATACGTCACTCGGACGTAACTGAATATATGAACAAACACACCGCACCTCCACCCCCACCTAATTAACGTTCTACCAACGGCCCTGATAATCACAAGGATAGATTATGAAATAGCGTGATGCAACAAAATTACTGTATTGCCAACTGAGCGTTGTCAGGAAACATATCCAAGTATCTTTCGTAAACGTCAACAGTGAAAGCATCGCCCAAACAACGTCGAAACAAAGTCAACACCTGTATAAAATTGTAAATAAAAGATTTTCACTGCGTTTGCACTGGCTTATGTGAAGTGAGAAGCGACTTTTGGGAGAACTCCAGAACAGATTAATGCACCCGCTCGAGAGTTCTCACTAAAGTCTCACGAGGTTTGCATTTTTGGAGAACTTGAGAGCAGATCAGTGAACCCGCTCAAGCATTCTCACTAAAGTCTCACGAGGTTTGCATTTTGGGAGAACTTGAGAGCAGAGCAGTGCCCGCTTGAGAGTTCTCACTAAAGTCTCATGAGGTTTGCATTTTGGGAGAACTTGAGAGCAGATCAGTTCACCCGCTTGAGAGTTCTCACCAAAATCTCATGAGGTTTTCATAAGCCAGTGCAAACACAGTAAAAATCTTTTATTACTCTTTTAAAATAACAAGTATGTGAAACAGATAAATTTAAAATAATTTTTCCTCTAACATGTACTCATGATTGATTTGCAAATTCTCTTTGATTGATTCAAGTGGTTGAACTCAAATCGCTAATAAAACGTCAGCGATAGACCAATCAGCGCACGCGTTTTAACATTGCTACTATTTCGTAAAATTGATTGGTGTGCATGTAGAAGTCCTTTCATCATTCCCCGGAAATCTATTCATAAAGTTGCCAAGTATGAAATTTCAGCCAATCAAATTTATAGGCCAGTTAACATTTTGTTTACTATTTCTCACAAAAAAAAACAACACCAACGGATATTGCAGTGAATATAACAAATGCTCCTCGAATACATCGAAATTTGACGAGCATTTATTCTTCCCTTCACATATTAAGGAATTTCGGAGTTATGTGAAATGAGCACGGACACAATCATCATACCTTACTCCTACGAGGAGATATTGGGGGATTTGAAGGGACGTTTTTACCTGATTGTGAAAGGTGTAATCCGACCACGATATGAGCGAAGTATAATTTACTGGAGTGACCACGGGTACGTTGCTTAAACACTGATTAAACACGTAATGAAGTTCTTCTGATGCGTGTATCCCATCATTCAACTTGCGAATCATGTAGTGTATATACTCCATCCACAGAATCTTCACATCGTGTCTGTGACTTGTGCCATATATAGCAGTTTCGTAGGCAGATTTTGTACGAATATGTCGACGGTTAGGTTCAGAGATCAACTCAAGATGTAAGCTGGAAAAACAGAGTAATTTGTTGCATTTCGTCCTCTGAAGCACACGTGCCAGAACCGAAATTCAAATGAAATGCGAAAGTTTGCAATCAAAATTTTGTTACAGTACAATGAACACTAAGACGAACGTTTCATGGCAAAATTTACACTGTAAATACACGTTTATAAAAACATGGGGTACGACAAGTGGACTGTGGTTTTATGACTGGAATGCAAAATCCAATATTAACGTTACGACTTTTAGTGCTGTGCAAACTCCGGTTTTACAGCTCCGGCACCGGCCTCCTTTCAATTCTGAACTCCGGCTTCAAACTCCTGCTCTGTCTAGTTTGTATCTGAACTCGAGCTTCAAACTCCTGCTCTGTCTAGTTTGTATCTGAACTCGAGCTTCAAACTCCTGCTCTGTCTAGTTTCTATCTGAACTCGAGCTTCAAACTCCTGCTCTGTCTAGTTTGTATCTGAATTCGAGCTTCAAACTCCTGCTCTGTCTAGTTTGTATCTGAACTCGAGCTTCAAACTCCTGCTCTGTCTAGTTTCTATCTGAACTCGAGCTTCAAACTCCTGCTCTGTCTAGTTTCTATCTGAACTCGAGCTTCAAACTCCTGCTCTGTCTAGTTTCTATCTGAACTCGAGCTTCAAACTCCTGCTCTGTCTAGTTTCTATCTGAACTCGAGCTTCAAACTCCTGCTCTGTCTAGTTTCTATCTGAACTCGAGCTTCAAACTCCTGCTCTGTCTAGTTTCTATCTGAGCTCGAGCTTCAAACTCCTGCTCTGTCTAGTTTCTACCTGAACTCGAGCTTCAAACTCCTGCTCTGTCTAGTTTCTATCTGAACTCGAGCTTCAAACTCCTGCTCTGTCTAGTTTCTAACTGAGCTCGAGCTTCAAACTCCTGCTCTGTCTAGTTTCTATCTGAACTCCGGCTTCAAACTCCTGCTCCGGCTAGTTTATATCTGAGCTCGAGCTTCAAACTCCTGCTCTGTCTAGTTTCTATCTGAACTCGAGCTTCAAACTCCTGCTCTGTCTAGTTTCTATCTGAACTCGAGCTTCAAACTCCTGCTCTGTCTAGTTTCTATCTGAACTCGAGCTTCAAACTCCTGCTCTGTCTAGTTTCTATCTGAACTCGAGCTTCAAACTCCTGCTCTGTCTAGTTTCTACCTGAGCTCGAGCTTCAAACTCCTGCTCTGTCTAGTTTCTACCTGAGCTCGAGCTTCAAACTCCTGCTCTGTCTAGTTTCTACCTGAGCTCGAGCTTCAAACTCCTGCTCTGTCTAGTTTCTATCTGAACTCAAGCTTCAAACTCCTGCTCCGGCTAGTTTCTAACTCGAATACCTGGTTGCGGCTGATGACTTTTGCATGTCACTGTATAACAGTGTAAGGTGCAAAATTTTTATCTATGAAGTTAAATCTCCGCACTCCGACTTTCAATTATAACAATCTATATGCGTCATGTTGTGTCATGCATAAAACGTTTTATTTTCATGCAAGTTCGTTGATTTTAGCCGATAGTGTTGTTGATACAACAATACTTTTATAGAATACGTTCACCAAAGTCTGATAGTATATTGCAGAACAAACAACTACTGCTTCCGGAGTTTTGCCGGAGATGAGCAAACTCCGACTCCGGAATGCAAAAATAGCTGAGCGCCGGCCTACTCCTGCCTCTTTTTTGAAGCGTGTTAAAATGCATTTCATCATTCGACATTTTTAGTGAGTTAAAACACCTCTTGAGCAAAAAATACGGTCATGACGAGTATTAATCGTGTTGTTAATTAAATTGTCGGCAGGAATAAGGAATTTTGGGCGTTATAATCCATTTAATTTGGTTTTTAATTTCAAAACTATCTTAGAGCTCATAGTTTTGCTTTAAAGACGGTAGCAGAGTTAATATTCCAGTTAAAAATAGTAGTTCAGTGAGCAAGACTTACCAATAGCACAGCCATATGTAAGTAGTCTCCGATTCCAAATCACATACATTCACTTTAAGAGACGGCAGCTTGGAATCCAATGGCAGGGTCTGCGAAAGTAATTTCTTGTATAAGAGACCAGGCTCGGGCTGGAGTATCCGAGGTTTGTCATGTGACCTCGCCCGGGTTTTAGGGCCCGGGCTTTGTACTTCCAAAACGAACTTCGTGTAAACGCACTTTCGTAATGCATCAAGACAAAGCTCGCGCTTTTCCTGTACAAACAAATGAAGGGAGGAAGCTGAGACTAAATATCACAATCGTTCACAAAAAAGACAAGAAAAAACTCGAGGAAATTTTGCCAATAGGCAATAGTTTTCAATTAAAAAATAAAAGATGTTCACTGCGTTTGTACAGGCCTATTCAAACCGAGGAGACCTTCGCGAGAAGTCGAGGGAAGAGCAGTACAAGTTAGTACCAGCTCAAGGTGCTCATAATAATCTTTTACTTCTTTTATAAAATAACAATAACGCATAACAGATAAATTTAGAAAACAATTGTTTTAAACTTTCGTCTAAAATGTGAATTCATGACTGACTTGCAAATTCTCTTTGATTGATCTAATTGGTTGAGCTCAAATCGGTTTGCACCATTGAACTAAAATACATAGAACGCTATCTGAAGCAAATAATTGAAGCCAAATCTTACACCCAGACACACGTGTTTAGTGTTTCGAGATTCTCTCGCAAAATGAAAATTGATCGACTACACACGCGTGTCTTGGTGTAAAATTTAGCTTCAAAAAATTATTAGGCTTTTCTATTACAGGTACCGTTCCATGTATTTTAGTTCAATGGTTTGCACAGGCTGATAAAGACCAATCAACGCAAGCGTTATCATTATATTTGATCAAATGTAACAGAAAACAGATATCATCAGCTGTACAATGCCTTAAAATTGTTACAATAACATTTCAACGTGAAGATAACCACTTCCTCAATCAACTCACAACCACGTGATCATAATTTGCTTACGAACGAAACATTTATCAAGATGAACCTACCATTTCAAAATAATACTTTGCTGCACAGTAAGCAATCTGCGCATGTCCGTTGCACGCTTCCAGAGCCTTCTTGTAGGTGTTTACAGCACTGGCTTGATTACCGGAGGCTCTCTGGAGCGCACAAGCACACAACCAAAAGTCGATGTTTTTTGAATGGGCCTTCAATAACCGCTGACACGAACGTAACGAGGATGCATCTTTACCGGTAGCTCTCTCCAAAGCTTTCAGATTAGTAAGTAGACAAAGCAGTGGATTTATATCCTTAGACGATACAAATGCATCAGTACAGTCTTTTATAGCGCCTGGAAAAAATACATCAATGCGTTAAGATGAATCTTTTGAGTTTTGACTTAAAGCAAGCAAATATAATTGATGAACACCATTTCTCTTACGTTGAAACAGTTTTGAAAGTTCCCCAAAACTCTGACGCGTGCCACCGGAAGGCTTCCATGGAAACGTCACGCTCTCCTTGCGCGTGATTCTTGCGTGACCCGTACGCGAGGGATCATAAAGTTCGCGGGGCAGACATGAAAATTCCACAATATGAATGTAGCAAAGCCATAGCAAACAAAAATCGTCGCACTTCATTTTCTCGGAGATGAAAGATAGACTTTCGTGAGTTTTTTGTTTGGTATCCGCGTCCTTATTAAGACCATGTTTGGTATCCGCGTCCTTATTAAGACCATGTTTGGTATCCGCGTCCTTATTAAGACCATGCTTGGTATCCGCGTCCTTATTAAGACCATGCTTGGTATCCGCGTCCTTATTAAGACCATGCTTGGTATCCGCGTCCTTATTAAGACCATGCTTGGTATCCGCGTCCTTATTAAGACCATGCTTGGTATCCGCGTCCTTACTAAGACCATGCTTGGTATCCGCGTCCTTATTAAGACCATGTTTGGTATCCGCGTCCTTATTAAGACCATGCTTGGCATCCGAGGAATTGAGAACTACTCGAAATCGCTCTAGTGCACTTTTATATGAATCTGAGAGCAAGTCCAATTGCACAAGATATAAAAAAACCTCCAACAAACGATGCGACTTCAGCACTGAGTCCATCTTTGCAAACATGAGATATTCAATGCACCTCATACAAATAAGAGTTTTCTGTTTGCAGTCGTACGCAATGTCCATATAGACCCACCAGACATCATACGAGCCCGCAAGCACAACCGCTTCGTCGCATACTTCGTACAGTTCTTCTTTTTGAGCTCGTTGCTTATAAACGTCCAGGTATTTAAGCCAAAGTTTCTGAAATACAACAGGAATAAAACTTCCTCTCTGAACAAGGCGGAAAAAATTGTGGTAAAACTGCTTAAAAGAGACAAACGACTCATATATTTAAAGAATTTTGAGAGGCATGATGCTGACGATTGTTGTTATCCTTCTAACACCTGCCCTATTCATACTTAACTATACCAATACAAACACACATGTGAATGAGGATTACACTCTATCCCAACACCTTTCACACCCATACTTAACTATCCTAAATCCCAACACATACACACCTCTGAATCACGATTACACTCAATCCCAAAACCTACCACATCCATACTTAATCATTCCAACACATACACACCTTTGACTCACGATTACACTCAATCCAAAAACCTACCACATCCATACTTAATCATCCCAACACATACACACCTCTCACTCACGATTACACTCAATCCCAAAACCTACCACATCCATACTTAATCATTCCAACACATACACACCTTTGAC
The DNA here is from genome assembly GCF_021976095.1 of Xenia sp. Carnegie-2017. Lineage (NCBI taxonomy): Eukaryota > Metazoa > Cnidaria > Anthozoa > Malacalcyonacea > Xeniidae > Xenia > Xenia sp. Carnegie-2017. Next base: position 8,144,097 of record NW_025813481.1, read on the forward strand.
TCACGATTACACTCAATCCAAAACCTACCACATCCATACTTAATCATCCCAACACATACACACCTCTTACTCACGATTACACCAATCCCAAACCTACCACATCCATACTTAATCATTCCAACACATACACACACCTTGACTCACGATTACACTCAATCCAAAACCTACAACATCCATACTTAATCATCCCAACATACACACCTTTGACTCACGATTACACTCAATCCAAAACCTACCACATCCATACTTAATCATCCCAACACATACACACCTTTGACTCACGATTACACTCAATCCAAAACCTACCACATCCATACTTAATCATCCCAACACATACACACCTTTGACTCACGATTACACTCAATCCAAAACCTACCACATTCATACTTAATCATCCCAACACATACACACCTTTGACTCACGATTACACTTAATCCAAAAACCTACCACATTCATACTTAATCATCCCAACACATACACACACCTTTGACTCACGATTACACTCCATCCCAACATCAGCCACATCCATACTTAACAATCCCAACATATACACACATCTGAATGACGGATACACTATATCCCAAAATCTGCCACATCCATACTTATCCCAACACATACCCACATCTGAATGACGGTTACACTGCATCCCAACATCTGCCACATCCATACTTATCCCAACACATACACACCTCTGAATGACGGTTACACTCTAATGCTTTTGAGAGGATATTGAGTGCTTTATCGATGGATTTCTTCTTGTCGTTATTGTTTTCGTCACCATTTCTCTTGCCCTGGCACGTTTCCATGTAAATCATGGCGAGCCGTATCCACAAAGTTTCGTCATGGGGCGTTTCACTTATGGCATGTTCTAGCGTCTTTATACTGTCGTAATTCTCCGAAAAGTATCGAATTTCTTGACTACAAATGAAAAATTATATTCGGTTGTGGCGAGAAACTTTAAATACGGCTTTGAAGAGCGTATTTTCAGCTAAATGACGACTATGAACTGTTGAAAACCAACATTGAAACAAGACATATGGTTTTCAATAGTGCTAGATCTAGCGAGGTCATTGTTGTCACTTACCATTGCAAATACGCCCTTAAGAGCAATATACAAACAAATGTTGTTAAAATTCAAAATAAATAAACACACGTCGATGTTATAATAAAACTATATAATGGTGACTTTTTCGATTATTTCAAAAAAAAATAATTAAAGGCACAAAGCTAGAATTAAAACTGGATAATCAACGAAAAAACTTTGATTCAAAAGCGGAAAGGTTTCATTTTCTGAAGTAAATTACCACCGTTGAAATTTCCTTGAAAAAGTACTTTGTTTGCAGTTGTAGATCGTCAATCCTTTACCAGACGACAATTTCATAAAATATAAAATAAAACAAAATCCGAAAAAGGACATCTTGTAAACTTAAATTCAAGTTATTAAACAAGACCTTAAGAAACTGTAAAATATTACACTTTTTATTGTCTTGTTTGATAACTTGAATTTAAGTTTACCAGATGTCCTTTTTCGGACTATATTTTATTTTAAATCGTCAAGGTTAGTATAAAACATAGAAGGACTATTGGTGTTGATGTTGATAGACGTTTTGAATATCTTAGACATCTAAGTAATCGGTAGCCATCTTCAGAATGTTGAGCTTCTCCCAAAGATGAGTTTCATTCCATCCAATGATGAGCTTTATCTAATGATGAGCTCGATCCAATGATGAGCTTCATTCCATCCAATGATGAGCTCGATCCAATGATGAGCTCGATCAAATGATGAGCTTTATCTAATGATGAGCTTGATCCAATGATGAGCTTCATTCCATCCAATGATGAGCTCGATCCAATGATGAGCTTTATCTAATGATGAGCTTGATCCAATGATGAGCTTCATTCCATCCAATGATGAGCTCGATCCAATGATGAGCTCAATCCAATGATGAGCTCAATCCAATGATGAGCTTCATCCAATGATGAGCTCGATCCAATGATGAGCTCGATCCAATGATGAGCTTCATCCAATGATGAGCTCCATCCAATGATGAGCTTCATCAAACGACGAGCTTCATCTAATGACAAGCTTCATCGGTTACCTCAAGCAGGTATGTAGCAGATTCTTTTTAAAATATCTAAGTAAAAATGTACTTTTTCAAAAATAAATAGTAAAACAACACGTTACTTACCGTTCATCCTGGACACCATTGCGTGCTTTTATTTCCTTCTCCATTTTCCTTCGCCAGCCTTTCCAGGTAAACGTGCATGTGGTTCGCACTACCGGACTTTCACCTTGAACCGTTATTCCGGGATTCTTTTTCGTATCGGAGCGTGGAGTCCAATGCCTGCGCTCCAAGATTACGTTGTATACTCCCGCAGATTTTTGCTTCTTTCGAAGATAATTGACAAACAAAACCCGTAGCTCGGAGACAGAAACTTTGCTGCCATATTGCTTAGAGACCTCGTCTATTGTGCGTTCAATGGATTGCGTGGTATCATTAGAGAAATCATTGTCACCGCTGTTGTCATGCCTCGCGGGCACAAAGTACGCTGCGAGATCCTGTAGAATTTGTTTGTTTTTCGGTAAGACGTCATCGGGATGTTGGTTTAAGCACTCGGAGTCGTTACACACACCTTGCAGGGCAAAGGAGCAGAAAGGAAGACGAGGGTTGATGAGATGGGTGAAAGTTGGCGAGTCGAGGGTCAACCCTTCCTTTGTTCGGAAATAAGGACTGAATCTAAAAAATGGTTATAAGTCAGCGAAAGGAACAATCGTAAAGCATCAAGATTCATAAAAAGTCATGGTCTAAAAATTGTTCTTGAGAAATGTTAGACAAAGATTCATAAGACGTCATGGTCTAACAGTTGTTTTTGAGAAATTTTAGACGAAGATTCATAAGAAGTCATGGTCTAAAAGTTGTTTTTGAGAAATCTTAGACAAAGATTCATAAGAAGTAATGGTCTAAAAGTTGTTTTTGAGAAATTTTAGACGAAGATTCATAAGAAGTCATGGTCTAAAAATTGTTTTTGAGAAATCTTAGAAGATTTATAAGAAGTCATGGTCTAAAAGTTGTTTTCGAGAAATCTTAGACGAAGATGAATAAGAAGTCATGGTCTGAAAGTTGTTTTCAAGAAATCTTAGACGAAGATTCATAAGAAGTCATGGTCTAAAAGTTGTTTTTGAGTAATCTTAGACGGAGATTCATAAGAAGTCATGGTCTAAACGTTGTTTTCGGGAAATCTTAGACGAAGATTCATAAGAAGTCATGGTCTAAAAGTTGTTTTTGAGAAATCTTAGACGGAGATTCATAAGAAGTCATGGTCTAAACGTTGTTTTCGAGAAATCTTAGACGAAGATTCATAAGAAGTCATGGTATAAAAGTTGTTTTTGAGAAATCTTAGACGAAGATTCATAAGACGTCATGGTCTAAAAATTGTTTTTGAGAAATCTTATACGAAGATTCATAAGAAGTCATGGTCTAAAAGTTGTTTTTGAGAAATCTTATAAGATTCATAAGAAGTCATGGTATAAAAGTTGTTTTTGAGAAATCTTAGACGGAGATTCATAAGAAGTCATGGTCTAAACGTTGTTTTCGAGAAATCTTAGACGAAGATTCATAAGAAGTCATGGTCTAAAAGTTGTTTTTGAGAAATCTTAGACGAAGATTCATAAGAAGTCATGGTCTAAAATTGTTTTTGAGAAATCTTATACGAAGATTCATAAGAAGTCATGGTCTAAAAGTTGTTTTTGAGAAATCTTATAAGATTCATAAGAAGTCATGGTATAAAAGTTGTTTTTGAGAAATCTTAGACGAATGTAATGAGTGGTGTGAAAGAAGAATTTAGTTTCACAAAATACAATTAAAAGAAATGAAATTTCTTGTACGGTGACTTTCGTGAAATTAATGATTCAGAGAATCGAGTTTTTAAGGAAACTCGAGGCAACGAGGGTATCTGAAAACGACTAACGAATCCTTTAAGAGACTCATTCTGGACTTCGTGTAGACGAGCAACGTGGTCACAGCATAAAGAAAATCGCGTATTTTAAATACGTTTTTATGACCAGTGGTCTCATACTGTCTGAGATGATGTTCATAAAGTGGGCACAGATAATTGAAAGAGTGCCATAAATATGTTTATGGACGACTTGCCTTGTTTGCATTTTGCTGGCAGGAAGATTTGGGGGCTGATTACATGAGCCCGGGTAGCCGGGATTCTGCCAAGCGTTAAATGATTTTGGCGAATGGAAACGATTCAATACTTATCATCTGATAAATCTTCTCGAGCAATTTCACAATATTCTGATTTAATAACTACGCAAAACATTTAAACTAAAACAACCAATTTGGCCTAATTTGAGAATTGCAACAGGAATGACTTGCGGCATTTAACAAACAGTTCTAGTTTTTAATCTTGAAGTCTTGCCTCCTGTTAATCCCTGGAAATCATTTCACGCCTCAAAGAATCCCGGTTAACCGGGATCATGTAAACAGCCCCTTGGTCAAGTGGTTTTAAACAGCACTAGCAACAATGATCAAGCTCTCTTGGAATTGATCTGCCTGCGAGCAAAACGTAAACAAGGCAAGTCATGTATATGAACTAATGGTTCAAGCCATTGATATGTATATTACATGGATGGCCCATTCCCAATATGGTGAGTGCAAAAATTTGAAGCCGGAAGTTGACAGCTATAATTAGATGCGCCGCCATATTGAACAGTCCCACTCGTAATAATAATCTATAGTAAAGAACCAGGACAGCAAAGAATTTTGGAGCGCATTGTACTAATACACCCTAAGAAATCTTTCAATGTGAAGCTGGAAGCATTCGCTTGCGATAGTATTTCTCAAATGGTGTCACGAAAATTTTGGAAAAAAATCCTTTCTTAACAGTACAACTGCTTCCTACACTTAATCTTATTAAAGCTAAGACGTAGCAGTTTTTTTGAATACACCATAAGAGACGATTCACGCAATTTTTCATTGCAGAAACTAATATACTTTTTATATCAACCTCGTGAAGTGGGACTGTTCAATATGGCGGCCTTCTGGCTTCAAATTTAATTAGTGATGCGCGATCCATGGTTCAACCTTACCAATGGTTCAACCTTACGTGACGTACCTGTATGATCGAAAATATACTAAGGGACTCCTATAAGGACCAATTTCACGGTGATTCGACGACACAGATAACTTTGAACGCGAGCATTCTTTCGAAGACTCTGTTTTATCTGGCAGTGCAGACAGGCAGCCCCAGACATCGTTGAAACGCGAAACCATGGTGAACTTTGGGGATGAAAAAAGTGAAGGAAGTAAAGACACATCGATATTCAAATTGGCAAAATCAGGTCCGCATTCTTCGCGTTGGATCTGAAAAACGAAAAAAATATTCAGTTTCAAACGATTGCCCATGACACAAAACGTTTTCACAAGAGATAAGTTTAACATGTATGAGTGAGATGTGGTCACTTGTTTTATCTTTTGCCTTCCTCTTCTCCTCTGCACCCCCCCCCCTCCCATCATTACATGAGTGATTGAATCTTGAACTATAAGTTAAAAGCCTTTATTCAACCGTTGGTTTTTGCTTTAAGTTTCAACAGTAAGTTGTCCTTACTTGGACTTTTTTAATGTTCTCCAACTTGTTGTTGTCCTTAAATACACCCCAAAACGATTGGGTTGCCGAAACCTTATTGTCGAACCCGTCTTTGGTATCGTTCCCAATGGATTTAGCAAGAGGGGAAAGTTCAGTGGTACTGCCCGTACGGAAGAAATTGTTCATCGTTCTTTCGCTGTCAGAATTGGACCTTTTGTCTTCGAGAAGTGACGGCGGATCACGTCGGTTTCCGGAATTAAGAGCAATCCGCTTAGGTTTGGACGGCAAGTAAAGCTTTCGCGAATTCGACTGTCGCAGTTTTTGTGAGAGCTGTTGCTCCAAATTTTCTAATCGTTTCTTTTCTTCCCTCTGTTTATCATCGGCTGCAGTAGATTCTTGAGCAGGAGCAGTCAACGAAGGGACATCTTTTATGTTGCCATTCAACTTGTGACTTTGTGAACCATCGTTCTCGACTGAAGGTGATGCAGATTCGTCGACGATTCGCGACAATCCACGAAGCTTTGTTTTGCTCACATTGTCGGGAGTTTCAAAACCGGATTGCACTTGCTTTGATGGAGCGTCTTTCTCGGTATTCGTCATCTCGGTGACATCGACTAAGGTCAAGGGCATTTTACCGGTGTTAGATGCCTTCTTCGTGTCATCTTTCCCAGAATTCATCACTTCCTTTCCCGCCCTTGCCAGTGAACTTCGAGTCTTTTGCTTACCAAGAAGTGCTCGAGCCCTAAGTAAGCGTTCCTCGACTTCGTTCGCTTCAGATTGTCTTTTTACGATCCTTCGCTCGATCTTTGCGCTCTATAAAAGATGAATCTTTCAGAAAAAGTGGGATGACGTTAAAAATACGGCGTGGGGTGTGCTTTGATGCTTGCAGTCTGCCAGAATAAAGCTTTTTTGGTAAACTTCACTTGATTACTTGAAAATCGTTAGGAAATGGTCATTGATGGTCATTGATGGTCAGTGATGCACTCAATGTATTACATACTGTAACATATTAAAGAGCCCAATTTTCTGTGTTACATCGATTCTGCGTGGTAAACCGTCCCAAGATGTTCGCCACCTACCATAGATATCGTGTACAAATACCTACCTCTGCTTTTAGTTTTTCCACGAGACTGTGTTGTACTTTTTTAACGCGTTCCGCTCGGTTCAGCTGCTGCCTCAAGGCAGACACTCGTCTCTCGTGTACATTCAAAGCTTTGGAACTGCTTTCGATCTGCTGCTTGCATTTGTCCAGCATGTTCTTGTCCTGTATCACCAATTGCTTGCATTTCAATAACATTTCGCTGAAATCGCGTACTTTTCGACGGAGTTCAGCAGCTTGATGCGCTTCCGTTAAACCGAAGCTCGAGCCGTCAACTATAGATGATAAAATGAATTTTGGTTCTTTAAAAGGCGAGTGTAATAGACGACTGGCAAGAAAAACTATTCATAAAATAACGACAACACAATGTGTGTGCTGATTGCCTATGAAAAACGATCTCAGCTCAATCAAAATCAATCAAAGAAAATTTACAAATCAATCATGAATACGTTAGAGGAAAAGTTAAAAAAATTATTTTTAACTGATCTGTTTCTCATTATTTTATAAAAGGAAATAAAAGATAATTTTCGTGTTTGCATTGGCTTGATAAACAATGAAAATATATTTCATGTGAATGCAGAATATGGGCATTTGTGTGTACGACATGATTAAGAGCATGCTGCTGAATATTTTTTTTATCACTAAAGGCAATAGTAAGGATTATAAAAGGTTTGGAGTGTCTTCTTTTTATAAGAATCGGAGACATGATCATTAAAAGCGAAGGATACGAGAAGGATAAAGGCATTCGAGATGTTGACAGGGGAAGGCTGAAGATATGAAGCTAGATGGAAAGGAAACAAATTGAGACGTGCTGTTAAAGGGAATGAAAAGGATTGGAGTTATAAATGACTTGAAAGAGGACGAGTATGTCAACATGAAAAGAAGCATGTAAACAGAAAAAAAAGGTACCAAGGACCTGTATGTAGGTGGACAAAATACTTGAAGATGACAAACAGTACAACAGTACCTTCGTGCCGATGTTGTTTGAGTTCGCTCGGTGAATTTGCGCCTTTTAGAACTTCTTTCTGTTTCTTTAAAACATTTTCTTCATAAACATTTTTCCTTTGCTCTAGTAAGCCATTGCTGGATCCTGCCTTCTTGTTATCAATTACATCAACTTTCAAATTTCCCTGAGATACCTTGTGCGCATGCGCGTTTCTCGTTCCCGCGTTTGATTGATCTTTCTTATTCACGACAACTCCCCTCTGTTGTTCTTTTTTTGCCAGTTTTAATTTCAACTGCTTGTATTCGTTGCGCTTTTCTTCGGAAAGAACCGAGACGATTTCGGGTGTGGTCGGAGTCGGTGGTTGAACGGTGTTTGAAACGTCAGCATCTTCTTTTGCAGCCAATTCGGCCTTTGACTTTGACGAACGCTCTCTATAAAAGTTGGCAGAATAGCGTTATTGATTTTGATCGTTAAATAATTCAACCTACCTACTTTGTTATGTTTTTTTTGTGTTTATTTTGTGCCTGCGTTTAAATTTACTTTTGTGTCTAATTTGTGTCAACTTTAATTCCATTATGAGTTTTTTCTTTTTGATTACATCTATATGTTGACCATTTCCCAACAACTTACTGACAAGTTATCATCAAGTTACTGAAAAGTTACTAACAAGTTACTAACAAGTTACTGACAAGTTATCAATAGTTGCTGACAAGTTATCATCAAGTTACTGACAAGTTACAAACCAGTTACTGACAAGCTATCATCAAGTTACTGACAAGTTACCAACAAGTTACCGACAAGTTACCAACACGTTACCAAAAAGTTACCAACAAGTTACCCCAACCTGCTTAGTTTTGTGTCTTTTCTGTGTATACTTTTGTGCCAGCTTTTAAATTTACATTCCAATTCGGATCTACTTGTGTTTCATTTCATGCTCCTTTTTGTTTACAACTTGTAGAAAAAATGTCAACTATTGTATCTACTGTATCAACGAATGTTGAACCTACAAGTTACCGCAACGTACAAGCTTCTTTTGTCTTTTTATGCGCATTTTAGTGCGAGCTTTTAAATTTATCATACGTCTAATTGGTGTCCACGCTTGTTCCTTCTTCTGCTTCCACTTTCTGTTTACATCTCGTTTAAAATATGTCGAGTATCGTATCTACTTTACCAACCAGTAGGTATTGAGTTGAAAACGTTTTACCCCAAGCACCCTACTTTCTATCTATCAACAAGCAACCAAACAAGTCGAGACACAATGCGCACCTCGCTTCTTTGATAAAAGTATGTAAACCACCGAAGAAGGAATCCAACCCCTCCTGAGTCGAAGTGTCATCATCAGACTCGCTTTCGTCTTCCGAACTCTCGCCGAGACGAATCACCACGGGCTCGTGTTTCGGAGGAGGGATAATGGCGACCTAACGTACGAAAAACAGATTGATTAGAGTCGATCTTTTTAATTCACAGTCTAATCAATAAATCAATTTCATTTGCTTCTACAGTCTTGGATTTCAACATGGTTGAGGTGTGTTCTTTCACGAAAATTTGCAAAATACATAACTACCTTCGGTGGGCCAGCCTTAGTTGTTTCATTATTCCCGGGCTCCTGCAACTTTCTCATTTCACTCTCCACCATAGGTGAAGCGGGTCGACTGTTCCTCGACGATAAGGACGTTGATGCCTTTTCATGAAGATCAGCTACCACATTACTTGCACTTTTAGCTGTTCGCTTGTTGACCATCGACTTCAGCAGTTGTTCTCTTAACACCAACTCGCTCATTTCATCGTCGATTTCAACATCTTGAGTTTTGCTGGACGGATGAGGCACCTCAGACATTTTTTCTTCGAGTGGTTCTGTGACCGTGGAGTCTCTAAATGGCCGACCTTTTTCCGGTAATGTGTTCGTGTAGTCTTCGTCACACGACTGCATACGATTATCTTCCTCGGATTCCCTACCCCACTGACCATGGTAATCAGTGTAGTATCCAGCGGGCATCTAGGGATAAAATTTGTCTACAAAAAGCCGAACCGCAATAGATGTGTACAGGATACATTTATATACAGACGGCTAGCCTTAAGGTTTACCTGTGGGCAGTGTCGCCAACAGCGCTTAAACACTCGATCAAATCAGTCTGAAAGCAAAACTTACAAGGCAAGCCGTCTATATGGCGGTAATCTTCTCATATATATGGGTGAAAATTCAAGCTAACGCGAACAAAATCGCTTGGGTAGAGAGTGTTCGCCGACGAAGCAGCGTATATCAATTATATGTGATGAAACACTCAAAAAACTAATGTTTTAAAACACATTTGTTTCGTATGGCATCCGTAAGAACTGAAACACTCATCATATAAATATAGAAGCAGCACTCTCGGTCGAATTTATCTACGAAGAATGAATAAATTACGAAAAAGGTGCGGTTGTGATAGTTAGGAGGAGTCGTGAAACTGAACCATCTCCAGGCTTATTGTCCAACTTACGTGTGTATACTAGAGGATATGTTGGGATAACAGTATACTTACAACTTCCATCAACGAAGGGATGTGGGATGCCGAGTAATGATGACTAAATGGACCTTCGGGAGAAGGTGAACGATGAGGATCGCGTGGATATTTGTGGATAACAGGTGACCTCGTTTGACGAGATTCGAGCACGCCGTCTGCAAATGACAAAACCGATAGAAAAAATGAAATGAAATTGCTTTTAAAGTAAAAAAATTAGACAGTGATTTGATGACCTTCTCGGCCATTTAACTTCGAAACAAATAAGATTTATTTACAATAACATTTTATAAGTTCTTCATATCGATCGAATGTGGACGCAAATCCAAATATTTATGTACCTCAGGTGCAAGTAATGGTACTCTCAAAACACAGCTACACAGTTCGAAAGCAGCTACTTTTAGCAGGGATGCAAGGCTGTTAATTACGTCATCACATATGACGTCAAAGTTTCCAAGTACACGACCAGAATTTGGTACAGGAGCTACAGATTCTTAAATTACAAGTATGTTTACTTCACAAAAACTTTATCGGTCTTACCGGTAGAATCCTCGACCTCCATTGGCCATTCTCGATAATCCTCAGCCTTTTCAAAAGAACTTTTTTGCCTTTCGTGATTTTGTGTTCTATTCAGCAGATTCCTAATTAAAGAAGCATAAAAATTGGCGCATGAACTGGCAAGGAGAAAGTCCAAAATGTTCAAATCAATACCCGTCGACAAAACAGAACGGCATGCAGAGGTTTTTTTTAAGAATAGTGGGAACGGGGATCGACATTGATGTATTAGTGTGGATGTTTGTAAATGTAGATCGTCCAGGTTGGTATAGTTCTGAGAAGGACTATTTTTGTTGTTGTTGACTGACGTTTCGACAACCTTAGCGGTAGTCATCTTCAGAGTGAAAAAAGTAGTCATTTTTTCAGAGTGAAAAAAGTAGTCATTTTTTCACTCTGAAGATGACTATCGCTAAGGTTGTCGAAACGTCAGTCAACAACAACAAAAACAGTTCTTCTCAGGACTATGCCAACCTGGACGATCTACATTTACAAACATGTAACGATACTCCCGGGTTCAATCCATTTACTTTATATTGATGTATCAGTCTGGATGTTTGGTGGTGCTATGTAAATATCAAGGTGTTCATTCACAGTAAAAACACTAGATCTCTAAAGAAATAAACAATGCTAACGATCTAGAATTTACGCAACACGACCAAATTTACAGGCTGTAGAAGCCACTTTGTAGGAGTTGACTGTTTCTCCAAATCTTTAGTCTCATAGAATGTTACACGAGTGAAAATTTTTTGATTGTTGACAATGAAACCTACAAGGCTTGAAATCCCACAATAATTAAAATCTTCGAGGTCAGCACACATGCACTTCGGGTGAAAGCTGACCTCAAATGATTCGCATATGTTTAAAATATTGTAGAGAAACAACGTCGTTTCAAAATGTCAACCCGCATTGGTTAATTGAAAAATATTTCTCCGAAGATAAATTTATAAAGTATAAGAAAAATATCAGCCGACAAACAAGTTAAACTACATCTTGTCAATTGTTGAAACCATAAGCTTTTTCAAACCAAGACAGCAGTTTGCCGGAAAATTTTATATCGTGCAGAATGTAACACTACATTATTTGTGAAACAACGACTTGGTTGTGATTACTAACTTAAATACTGCTTTGAATAGCGTAGTTGTTATGGTGATTTGGGGTGATGTCGTTATCTCTTGTCTTCGATATAAATTTAAGTAGCTGGATTTCTAGTTTCATAAAACCAGACGTGGCACCTGATGAAAAGCATCTGCCGAAATGCATCGTGTCATTTGATATCTTAGTTCTCATATACTATAGCAAATACACCAATGAAAACCTCACTATTTATTACGTCATATCTCTTCTTGTTTCTCTTCCCTCCACGTATCACGGTAATAAACTTTCGACTCTTCATTTCGCTTTGAAAATGACCTAATTTTTCATAAAGTCGAAATAGCACCGCACATTGTTTTAAAAAAGCCCTCATCCTGAGTTTGCAAGATGTTGTTTTTCGAAGTGTGTTTTTTTCTTACGCGTTATTTATTTACAGCTTACCTATTCTCATCATCATCGATTTTTTCAAAGTCATCCATCAACTTCCCCTGAACATCACTTGGAAATCGGTTCTTCATGGATTTTTTCGTCGTTGTTTCCTCTTCTTCGAGTCTTGCACTTTCTCTGGTAAATTTCTTCGGCTTTGATTTCGATCTTTTTCTCGCCCTCTTTTTTGTACCCGCAGGCGAAATCTTGGAAGCCCGGAGTGCATTTGCTTCCGGTTCCGTCAAGCCTCTGGCGACCAAGTCAATTCTATTGAGCTCGCTTAAGGTGCGCACTTTTTTTGGCGGCGTCTTTATTCGAAACGGTTCGAAGATGCCGAAGAACGGCTTCTCGCCGCCCTCTTTGTAGGTTGTAGGGATGTTTTGAGGACCTGACGGGTTGTACTGCTGATAATTTTTGGTAGTATCGCCATAATTTGTTTTGGTAGAATCTGGATGATCTTGCAAGGTATCGTTGTCACGATCTGCGGCTGAATGATCATGGAAAGTCGCGGAGCCATCAGCATACACTCCTTCGAGGTAGTCAAAACGAGCGGAAGTGGGATGAGTTTTGGGAAAGGTCGATGGGGGATTGCAATGGATTGCATTGTCAATGTATGGGTAAAGCGCTAGACCGCCTTGGCTGCTACCATGTGTGGTAGTACCAAACACCATTTCCAAATGTCGTATTTCCGCATCTATTTTGTCTTCTGGTTTGCCATCATTATTTAAAGGTACATCAAAAAATGTCTCGTCAATTAGTTCTTCCCTTGATGACTGCGAATTGGGTTCAAATCGATCGAGGTTTTCCTGGACTTCCTTGTAACGCTCCAGCAAGAGCATGAAATCTTCAGGACTTTCATCATCTCTTTGATCCGAGATGGCTTCATTCGAAGGCTTATCATGTTCCTGGTCCGAGGAATCATCTGACATTATCATTCAGGAAAATTTTGTCAGAGACTAAATCAATACTCTGCTCTTTACATACTGATATTTTGTCAACCATTTGACATGCATTAGCAAAACAATGAAATATTGGGTCAGCCATGTACATTTTCATAGTCATGGGGATACATGAAATTTGCTAAACGTGAGAGATAAATTACATGTTATGACTGCATTACAATTGCAATACCTTACTTAAAGCCACCTGCATGCATAAGGTAGCATAAACAGAAAACAAGGACGGGCTAGCTCATTCAATAGAAGAGCTGCAAGTATACAAGATCATCAAAAGAAAATTGTAATTGATGAACTAAAACTTTGTTTTATACTGATTTTCAAGCTTAAGTCTTAATTTTGTGGCTTTTAACAGATTTTGAAACAATTAAACCATCATCATATTAATAACTTTATTTGGACTTTACACAAATATGATGAACAATTAATGAAATTACGTCAGACATTCATTTACTGTTGAAAACATTGACCATAGTTAAAAAAGTCCACATATTTAAGGGGAGAGAATAGCCCGATGACTTAGTCCATATGTAAGGTGGCTAAATTTTACCAAATAAATTGCTTGTTGATGAAAAAAGTGTGTGATTGTAGATGTGGCGGGGGAGTGTAGCATGACCCAAAATCTGCTCAAAACTGCAGCAAATAGAAGACACTTAATTCTAACCGCCATTAGAGAAACATTATAATACAAATTCTGACACCATATTTATATGCACATAAAAAACAAGTGACTTGGACGAGATTTGAATTCACACCTTTGGGTACTATTACCAGTTCAAATCTTGTCCAAGTCACACATTTTTCACGTGAGTACATAGACTATGTCAGGATTCATATTACAAGACTCTTCACTATATTACAATATGCTTATTATAGCATACTTAATAATACAGGAGGAAATGCAGGGGGGTAAGTCAGAATACAGCACTGAATCTCAATTTAGATGCAATAACAACAACGCTTTCGGTTTGAAACTTCTAAGAACATTACATAGAAATACTAGGTTCTGACCAGCCCAGCTTGCGCCGCGAATTTTATATACGCAAGAATAATGCTATATTATCAATATCAGGTGACAAGGAGAATAAAAAAAGAAATTCAAAGGATACAATCGCCATTCTTCCTACCGCTTCTCTCTTCTCGGGTCGAAGCATTCACATCGTCACGTCTTTTGTTCAGAAAACTTCTTTTAAAAGAATTGCGTGTTCGTGTATTCTTTTTGTATTTCCTGGAGATATACGTATTTTTCTGAACTCTATACCGAAAACCCTTCGTGTTAGGAGGAGCTTTCTTTTGCTTGTTTGTGAAATCTTCATATTTCTGGTTGTTGTAGCTTGTCGACCTGGCTCTTGCCTTGCCGTGTTTCTCTTCTTTCTCACCGGGAATGCTGTGAGCTACGGTTTCGTATAGGCCGTCACATATCTCCCCTTCTTCTAAATCGTCTATTTCGCCATCTTCCAGTTCATTTTCGTTTCGTGATTGTCCTTCTTCCGAGGTTTCCGCCATTTTAAAAACGCATGACGAGAAATTCCCTGAATTAATATTTAAACACTAATCCCTTAGATGTGACTAATGACGACTAATCCTAATCCCATACCTAATCCGCAATTCCTAGGAATGAAGTGGATGAAGGCTCAGCAAAGAAGTGCTCAGCTCTGAGTTTATCCAGTCTTGTTTCGAGATCAGTGATAACACTGATATGTTTTTATAAAAAATAGGAACGTCTGTACAAGTAGGAAGCCTCGCTAATATTATGCTAATCTACTAAGTACTTTACGAAGTTTTGGAATACAATGTTAAGATATGCTCTCTATTCTTCCTGTAATTAGTAAATAATTAAGTCAAGTGTAACTAACTAAATGATTATTTTAAGAGATACTTATGTGCAATAATGACAATATTTTTTATAGTTCCTAATAGCTTTTCGTTGATTGTAAATTAACCATATTTAGTAAAGAAACAAACATATCCATACGTAATATCTTGTATAAATAGAAGTAGTTTAACCGTTGTAAGATAGATCGTAGACAATAGACATTGACGTTGAACATTAAATGTGATCATAACAGTTATCTGTAATATCTCTATTTGTTGGTGTAAGTCAATATATACTAAAGAAGGTAGATGGCTACATCACAAAACCTTACATACAAAACTACAAAATTTAAGATGCTTCTTGATATACAGTACAATGGGTGAAAACGCCAATCATAACAAAAATAACTGTCTATGACGAACAAAAATTGGTACTGTATCAAATAACCGTTTGCATAAAATTTACTACCCTCTACAACCACCCAACATCCAAGAATGGACCAATAGTTATAAAACATGTAATAATTTGAGTGTATCGAATACTTGGTTCTTTTTTCAATGCAGCCTTAACACAACTCAAGCACACATCACATAAAATATGCAGATCTTATTTTAATTACAAAACATTGCTCAAATTATCAACTATCAAGTGTACACTGCATGAAATTTTGTGCAAAAGTATTCCAAAATAGGTGGCAGAAGTCAATTTTGGAATACATCGAATTTTTGTAGAACTCCTTTCCTAAACTAAAAAGCGAGGAACTCTCTAATTTAGTTAGAATATTGCAAATTGCTTGTGTTGTGTGTTTATATGTGATTTCTATCTGGATATTTATACTTTTGGCATAATCAAAATCTTTAACTGATCATCAACCGATCGAAGAATTGAAGTCAATGAGTTTCGTCTTTCTAAAACATCATTTCATAAATGATACCAAGCCTAAAAACGAGTAAAAATAATTGGTTACACTTACCGTAAGAAACGTCAGTTCACCATGGTATGCCACGTCGTTCTAAAAGAGACACAAGCGACAAACTTGTTAGATTTGATGAATCATAAAAACACTTATAGTCCTGACTTACACTTTTTATATCTTCTCGTCCTCCGCATCTGAAATGTACTTATGAACAAGTTAGTGGTATGAAAAAACAAACGAACATGCAAAACAAAACAAACAAACAAACAAACAAACACATACCGCTGTTTTAAGCAGCAACTGTTGCCATGTAAGAACAACTGTAAGAATAATAAAACGTAATAAGGCAAGCTGTTGAAGTTCGCGTGCTTCGTAAAACCAGTGTTTGCTGAAGATCTGTTGAAATTTCTATCGAAACTCGTACTTTAAAACGATTAGTTGAGAAAAATGTAAACTGGAAACATTTACAGGAAGACTTACTTCGATGATAACATGAAATTACTGTCTGCTGTTTTAAAATGTATGTGTTCACAATGTTTTGACAGCTATGAAGACACTTTTATAACATCCCTCAATGTTATAACAGTGCCAATCATAAGTACAATAAAACGACTAAATAATAAATGTCGACAGGTTTTTTGACTTATACGATAATCATTTCAAGTTCAAATGGATCAAATATAAAGCATTTTGTAATACTCTGCCAGCGTATTGCAATTTCCTCTTTAAATTCATTAAACAATTGTAAGTTGAATTTCATTTTAGAGTTAGTTTTGAATGTTCACAAGAAGCACCCCATTTTAACATGTTAACACATTATTCAGTGGTATAGATTTAATCCTAAATCTCCAATTATTTACTATAACATTGATATCAGAATATACAAATAGACTTTGCAATATATAAAATGAAAGCATTATTTCACAGAGGTATAGTTCTCTGCTGGTCAATCCGGAAGAATTGATATCGAGGATGAGGAACAATCTTTTGCGTCGAAAGACAATCTATTTCTTCCAGTTGCAACATCTTTACAAAAACTTTATAGTCTAGAAATAAAGAAAATAAGTAGTTTGAGCCTGGGAGTATCGTTACATGTTTGTGCACGTAGATCGTCCAGGTAAATAGAGTCCTGAGAAGGACTGTTGTTGATGATGTTGACTGACGTTTCGACAACTTTAGCGATAGTGCTTTGATAGTTTTGTACGTTACAGAAATTCTTGATAATTTAATATGGCATTTTGATCTAACATTTCAGTATGTATGTTAAACGTCATAGTTTTGTTTTGTTTATACGGTCTTATTTCAAAGTTTTTAATGATATCACTATCTTGGCTGCCATGTTTTCTTCTTATCTTCTGCTGTTCTCAATGAGCCGTTCATTATGGCGTTTGCTTTGTTCGATTTAATACGAACTTCTCAACTAAAGGTTTCATTCGAAAGCATGGACACCCAAGTACGATTTTGATGTCTTTGGAGCAGTTTTCGTGCAATTCTAAAGTTACACAAGAAGGTGTTGTCCTTCGTCTGACCTGTCTAGCGAACACTCATGGTAAATACCACAGTAAAACACATAATTAAGTTCACAAAATGAAATAAGGCCCTGGCAAAGCGACAATAAAATAATATAATAAACAAAGACAATAAGCGAAGATTAGCTTCGACTTAAGCACAAGCATAAGCAAGACTAAGCACAAACCGAACAATAAACAAAAGGAAATTTCGGTTTCTTTGTCTTTTAAGTCTCGCGAAAATAAATAACTTAAGATTTCTCGCTTATGCTTCTTTTACTACTGTGGAGTCCAGTTTTTGAGTATAGATGGTTGTAAGCATTACATGCAATCTTAATTACTTTACAAATACCCGCTTTCTTCAAAACAATTTAAATTCTTCCATTCAACTACAACGTAAACTTTAGCTAGACATCTTTATAATCGTAATTTAGATATTACCGCCTAGAATCATGCTCCAACACCAAGATCTTCCGAAAGATCAATCAAATATCCACATTCTTTTGAGATTGACAAAGAACTTCTCTTCTCTTCAGCAAAATTGAGAAAACACGCAGTTATCCATGGCTGATCTCTTCAAAAGAGACCGACTCTGTATCATTTGCCTTAAGATCGCCACCAACCGGCAAACTTTTCATCAACACAACACAGCAAAAATCTTGATTACTACAACTACACGTCCTCACACGACAAATATCAATCAGAGAACAGCACACACGCAAGTTGCTGAAAATCATTTCAACTCTATCCACCTACCAGAGTTTTATTGATTGGTTCGAAGTGAAATGAAAAGCAATACGTCAAAAATTATAAATCTAAAGAGCGAGAGATATTGTTTTATCTATACCAAATTTGAAAACACATTCATATAGGTGTGCAAGCACAACGTACCATTCCCATTGTAGTGAGAGAACAATGGAATGTTCGCCATGTTTGATGAGATTTGCATTGTAAAATCATAGAAATTATAAATGATACTTAAAACATAGAGATTATAAATAAGTATTATTTATAATCTGATTAATCTCTATGTTGTAAATAAGGAAAAAGCTTTGTTAAAATCATCCAACATGGCGGCCATGACGTAACTTGCACGCCAAGTGAGAACTATATACGAACAAATGACATTGCCATTTTTGTGCTGGTGTGGAGTTTTAAAAATACGTACGCGATGTATGCATAGCTCAACAGAATACTAACTACATCATAAAAAACATTTGATAAAAAACATTTTGTAAAGTCTTTAGTGAAGTCCCAAGATTATTTTCTTTAAAATTCATGGTCATTTTTGACGTTCTGTTAAGTCCACACGGCACCGTAGCTATAAAAAACCGAAACACAACGCTTTCGGCGTGCAAAGTATATTATTCGCACAAATGAGATCTAATTCATGTTTGCGATCACAAGCTAAACCTATACCCGTCAATTGCTTTAGAATTCTTGTCGATAAATGTTGCCAAATATCATTTGGGAATTTGAATTTCATACTTCATAAGATGTGCATATAGGTTCTTTTGATCACAGTTTTTAGTAAGTTTCTACTATCTACTATTTAAACGACAGCAATTTACTTATTGGAATAACCAATCATTCAATCATTCTATTTATTTAGTAAAGATTACCAAGTTTATAAAAAAATCATTTAAAAACAAAGACATAAAGTCAAGGTTCTACCACAAAAATTCTAAATCAGCATTGCAGTTGGATACGCAGTCAAACCTGTCTAAAGCGACATTGTATAAAGCGGACATCCTGTATTATGCAGATTATTCCTTGAGTCTAAATTTAATACCATATAACTAACTCGTAATAACAACATCTCTTTCTAGCGGACACTAGTCCGCTTGATGCAATTTTGGTTGTAAACAGTTACATTTTGCAATCAAAAAAATGGACGCTTCGTTTACTTCATTAAATTGCAAGATAATTAATCATCGTATGATCGTTGATGCTTGTTCTTACATGCGTGAAATCTTCGTATAGTGGAAACTCATAGCAACTTTTTCGACCGACGCAATGAATTTCTTGTCCAACATGCCAATATCCTAATAGTTTCGGAGGAAGAACCGAAACATAGTCGTTCTTGAATGTCACTCTTAGATTCAAGCCGTTCAGAGTATTGTCGACATATTCAGAAAATTCTTTGTTACCAAGCCTGGGTGAGCCATAAGTTATTAAATCAACATGATATCCAGCCTTAGCCAAATCAACTGCTGCAAACGTTGCCAATGCTCCACCAAGTGATTGACCTGTGACAAGAACTGTCGAGTTTGAATGAACATGAGATAAAGCTTTTACTTTTGAAAACATCTGCTGTTGCACTGAGTAATAAATGTTAGAAAATCCAGTGTGTACTTTGCAGTTTTTACAGCCCCGATATTTTTTTCTCAGAATATTGATGTTGCGAAACCAGTCATTGATATCGTCCGTGCCTCGAAAAGATACAACAATCGTATTACCCTGGTACTTTACGAAACCTTGAATATCATTTTTCTCGTCGACCAATCTCGAGTCGGCAGGTTCAACGTCTTCGTAAGCTTTGGCCGCATATTTCACGGAATTGCGAATTGCCAACATTGTTTTGTTGCCGGGTACTACAGGGCCAGTTGACGGACAAAAGCTACCTGATGGGCAAATTAGGCAAAATGTTTTACCTTTCTGGTCTTGATATCGTCCTTTACGACAATTTTTAGGTGATTGATTTTTCCAATAACAATAGTGACCAACTGGACAAATGTTGCACTTTGACTGTCCAGATTGAATATTGTATTCGCCATCTTTACACCGTTTGCAAAATGTCTGTCCTCTTTGATCTTGATAATATCCTTTGCCACATTTTATCGGCGATGCACCTTTCCAATAACAATAATGACCAACTGGACAAAGTTCGCATTTTGTTTGTCCATTTTGAATATTGTATTCGCCGTCCTTACACGATTTGCAAGATGTTTGGCCCTTTCGTCTTGATATTTTCCTTTGCCACATTTTAATGGAGAACTACTAAACCACGTCCACGGACAATAATGACCAGCGGGCGCATCACAAGCTGAAGACTGACAAGTCTGCACGAAAAACATCGAGCTCAAGAAAAGTACGAAAAACGTCATTTTTATCATTCGAGATGAAGGAAGACTTGCGAAAATGTATAGCATCTGCTATTTATAACCTCTGGATACAATAACAACAACTGCTCTAATTACCTTTTCAGCTTCAGAATGGATCACGTAGTATCCGTTTTGTGTCTTTGTCCCTTTCCTGTATGTCTTCGTGCATTTTTCACATAACGCACGGTAATAAAAACCTTTGTCTTTCAACTAGATACAATGAAGGGAAAACGCAGCGGAGCATTGAGATTATATTCAAATTCAATTCGGGATTGTTTTGTAGATTTTTATTTTTAAAAACTCTCGAGATTTTTTATCATAATGAGTTAGCTCTATAGAAACAGAAATCGCAGTTTGTACATAGAGCGCAACAAACAACTCGTCTTTCTGTCGGGAACCCTAAGGACGATAGTACGAAAATGTTGATTTAGTATGAAATCTTGGGTTATTTTGTCAGCTTACAAAATCACAGTTTCCAACGCTGATTTTAACTTTTATGATGCTTTTTTCTAAGAATCTTGATATCGTTGCACTAGCCTTTCATGTCGTCGGTACCCCGAAAAAAATTGCATTTTTCTCGTACTTGACAAGGCCACGGGTACTATGCTGTCGTCGACCAATCTCGAGTCAGCAGGATTGACGTCTAGGTATGCTTCAGCATCTTTCACAGTATTGAGAATAGCCCACAAAGTCTTGTTGTTGGGTACTACAGATCCACTTGACGGACAAAAACGACCTGATGGGCAGATCAGGCAAAATATTTGTCCTCTTTGGTTTTGATAGGGTGATACCGTCCTTTACGGACACACTATAGGCGACCTTCTCATCGAATAACAATGGTGACGCAAAGAACAAATGTTGCATTTCGATTATATAGTTTGATTGTTGTATTGATCATTATTACACCATTTGCAAAATGTTTGTGTTTAGTTTGTGTTTCTCTTCATGACTCTTTTAGTCATAGTAATAAACTTTACGCTTTCGGTAACGAACAAGAAAGTAGCGAATTAATTTTATTATTTCACAGAGCAATACTTAACTATTTATAGTGTTCTTCAAAAATAACAAATATTATATAATAGGTCAGAATAGTTCCTCTCTATATAAATATAATCTGTATAAACTACTCGAGGAAACACAACTGACGTCATTAAGGTGTGAACCGTGTAGGAATAGCTACATTGGTATATTAAACTGCGTGCATACAATTTCCTTTTACGTATATTGATAATTCTTATGGTTAAACTCAGGTTAGTTTATGAGGTATGAATTGGGATGTACGCAAGTAAACGTAACTGCACACATACAATTTCCTTTTCCATATGTTGATAATTCTTGTAGTTAAACTTAGATTAGTTTATGAGGTATGAATTGGGATGTACACAAGTAAATATAACTGCACACATACAATTTCCTTTTCCGTATATTGATGTATTTTAATAGTTAACGAGGGTAGCCAAACACCCCTACTTGCTCATCAACAAAGAAATTTGCATAAAGCTAATAAATGCACGTTTTTATCCATACTTTATGCCCGTATGGAATTAGCATAGTGACGGGCATTGCAATCATCTAAATACGTCAATTTGTAAAGGACATCATAACGTTGAACGCAACCATTTCAAGTCCAAAAAATATTATACTCATGCTAAACCAGACAAATTGCATCTTTGAAACATTCCTTAGAAGTATAGCACTGTAAAAGACAAATTAAATGAACAAATACCTGGACATCGTGATAAGCATCATAAAGCTTTTGTGCGAAAAAGCAAAAGACTAAAGAAAATTTCACGAGTTAGAGCAATGCCTAAACTCCAACAAACGAGTAAGTCACAAGTCTCCCATATCACATACAACAACCTTTCAGACACAAACGATTTATTTAAAAAAATCGCATGGATCGTATAAGCGACTTGTTGGGATAATCATTTCATTCAATAAGATAAACTATAGTTCATTATTAAACGATCACTATAAAGATAGATATATGAAATTGCACCTTGCATGTAACAATAGACAGTTCTTCTCTTTCATTTTACTTTAAGAATTAGTAATCTTATGATCCTTAGAGTTCAGTCTTACATGCTTCAAATCTTCGTTTCGGGGGAATTCATGGCACCTATTTCGCTCAACACTATGAATTTCTTGCCGACATGCCATAATCAGATGATTTTGGAGGAATGACCGTAACAACATATTCGGAAAATTGTTTATTACCAACCCTAAGTGAACCATAGGTTATTAAAATGTACCTGATATCCAGCCTTGACCAAATCAACTGCTGCCAAAGTTGCCAATGCTCCACCAAGCGAATGACCTGTGATAATGAGGTCATTCGCTTGGTGGAGCATTGGCAACTCGAGTTAGAAGGATCTACGTCTTGGTAAACCTCGGCTGCATAATTCACAGCATTGAGAATTGCCGACAGAGTGTTATTGTTGGGCACAAAAGACAAAAGTTTTTCCTCTTTGGTCTTGATAAAATCCTTTAGGACATTTTACAGCCAATCTACTCTTCCAACGACAATAGTGACCAACTGGACAAATGTTGCATTTTGATCGTCCAATTTGGGTGTTGTACTGGGCGATCTTACACGATTTGCAACGTCTTTTTCCTGTTTGATCTTGATACACTCCTTTTCCACATTTTTTAACAGGTCGATTCTTCCAATAACAGTGGTGACCAACAAGACAAATGTTGCATCTTGATTGTCCAGTTTTTATACTGTATTGACCGTCCTTACACCATTTACAAGTCTTTCGTCCTGGTTTATCTTGATACCGTCCTTGATCTCATTTCATGAGCGATGCATTTCTTTGACAGCTGTGACCAACTGGACAAACGTTGCATTTTGATTGTCCTCTTTGATCGCTGTAATGGCCGTCCAAACACATTTTTCAATATGTTTGCCCTATTTGATTTTGATACTCTCCTTTTCTACATTTTACAAGTAATAGACTCTTCCGACGACAATAGTGACCAACAGGACAATGTTACATTTTGACTGTCCACTTTTGCTGTTCTATTTGCCCTTCTTACACGATTTGCAAGATGTTTGACCTCTTTGGTCTTGATACAGTCCTTTGAGACATTTATAAATTTTGCCGTTTTAATTACAATAATGATCAACGGGTGCAGGACAGAGGGATGACTGTTCCACAAAGTTCAAACAAATCAAAAGCACGAGAAACTTCATCTTCCTGTATTCCGTGTAAAGAAGTAATAAAGACTCACGGAAATGAAAAACGCTCACCAAATGACAATTAAGGGCGATTTTTCAATACCGCAATTGCTAGCCAGCGCATCAGATTGCATTGCGTGGCTCGGGCAAGCTGAGTGACTACTTGGGCCGTCTACTACTACAATATTATTACGTCATGAGCATATACCATGATCCTCAACGTGCTTACACCGTAGGTTTACACTGAATTTCAATGCGGCAATTTTTTTCGCTTTGTTTTTTTGTCTTGATTCGTTATTGTGGATGATTTTGACATAATTAATGGGACTTTTTTTCGTTAAGACCTATAGTTCCCTCTACTTACTATTTGGATGATTAGGTGTTAGCTGTTTTGACACAGAGGTGGTCCTGACACAGCATCTTCTCCTTCGGTTGAAATTAATATTCATGACCTTGACAGCCTATAAGCTGACCACCGCATGTCAACTATAGCATCTTCACACCAACGTGGTGGAAGAATGGAGATAAAAAAATAAAACTAATAGCTCCTCAATCACTTCAGCTTTCCCTCTTGCTGTTATGTGTTATCACATTCGTCATCCAGACGGTTATTCGACCCCACGCCCCATATATAACCTTTGAGAGACCTGCTGCGCGGACGTGTAATGATCTATACGCTTAAGTGCCTAAGAAATGAAATTTTGCGAAATTTCTTTTTTGCATAATCAAAAAATATAATCTTTTCTGATCACAATGACACCCACCTTGTCCAAGATGTCTTGATGACGTATGCAGTGTGACACAGTGCACCATTTGTATATGAAAATACTTTAAACATTGTGGCTTCAAATGGTTAGAATTGCGTGTTTGAATGTGTTTAACCAAAATACAGGAATGTCTATGTTATAAAGTCTCGATACCTGGTTTGAATCAATTCAATTTATTACTAAACGAAGTTTGTCGCCATACTAGGAAACATGTTGCAGTAAGAGTGAAGGTTTTGGCCTTTTAATAACCAATACTAAATACTATGCTTGCACTTTTACATCGATCTTTACAATTCATTCAACTAACTCCTTCGCAATAAGACCTAAATCTATATAAACGTTCTAACATTACAAAAATCACCAAATATCGTCCTTAAATATTTTATATACTGGTTGCGGCAGTAGTCACATTTTTAGGGATTCTCGCATTGCATTTAATCTAAAATTTACTCGATATAAGCTGGATACAAAATAGTAAAAAACATCATTATATTTTCCTTAGCAATGATGATTTACATTAAACCAGGATTGACAAATTAAATATAATGTAATATTATCCACCCAAGCATGCCGAATATCAATCTGATTATCAGCACTATAGCTGCACGAACATATCTTAGAAATGAACATTTGAATTGCAGTTTCAATCTTGACAGTACAAAATTCGTAAATTATATCAGAATATACGCAGTCTATGGAATGAATAATAAAGTACATATGCACGCGGTAAAACGACAGAAAATATTTACACATAAAAATTACCAAATACATAAAACAGATATAGTCAAAAGCTGTGATCGGGCTGACTTCTCCCATATCCACAACCACATCCAGAGCAGCCACATCAAACAGTTGCGTTATTCTCGAAAGTATACACGTTGTTGGTAAAACCTTGGAATACTACGACGATAACAGATAACCTAATGTGCAAATTAATATGTTAATAATTAATGTGTGTGCAATTCATGAAACGCCATAGCATATCTTTATAGTTCATATATCGAAAACACTGACTGTACATGAAATGTTTGTCTTTTGAGCAACATGGATGTATATACTTGAATGAATTCCGGAAACTTCGTAGAACATTCGACGAACATCATTCAGAGCTCAGTTAACGCTTTGTGTACTTTTAAAAACTGTTTGTTTTCAACGTTGAGTAAGCTACTTTTATCAAATCTGTTATCTGCATAACAAACACAAGCTGATTTACAGAAAATGATTGGTAATACTCTGATCGGCAACATACAAGTTGTTGGGAAAAACTCAAACATCGTTTCAATTGTATCAGGGAGTTAGCTATTTATCTTTTGTGGAGACGCAATGACCATAATCACACAACGAAATTATTTTGTTTACTACAGTAGCCCAGTTCAAATTAAAGCATTTAGTACCACTATATAAAGATAGATATATAAAGTTGCAAGTTCGTCTGTTTCATTTTATTTTAAGATAATTAAGTATGCTATGATCCTTAGTGTTTAGTCTCTCGTGCGTGAAATCTTTTTCTGAGGGATATTCAAAGCAATTTTTTCGATTAGCGCAATGAATTTCTTGCCCAACATGCCAATATCCAAATATTCTTGGCGGAAGAACTGTAACTGGGTCGTTCTTGAATGTCACTCTTAGATTCAAACCGTTCAGAGTTCTGTCGACATATTCGGCAAATTGTTTGTTACCAACCCTAGGTGAGGCATACGTTATCAAATCAACATGATATCCAGCCTTAGCCAAATCAACTGCTGCAAACGTTGCCAATGCTCCACCAAGTGATTGACCTGTGACGAGAACTGTCGAGTTTGAATGAACATGAGATAAAGCTTTTACTTTTGCAAACATCTGCTTTTGCACCGAGTAATAAATGTTAGAAAATCCAGTGTGTACTTTGCAGTTTTTACAGCCCCGATATTTTTTTCTCAGAATATTGATGTTGCGAAACCAGTCATTGATATCGTCCGTGCCTCGAAAAGATACAACAATCGTATTTCTCTCGTACTTCACGAAACCTTGAATATCATTTTTCTCGTCGACTAATCTCAAGTCGGCAGGTTCAACGTCTTCGTAAGCTTTGGCCGCATATTTCACTGCATTGTGAATAGCCCATAAAGTCTTGTTGCTGGGCACGACAGGTCCAGTTGACGGACAAAAGCTACCTGATGGGCAAATTAGGCAAAATGTTTTTCCTTTCTGGTCTTGATACCGTCCTTTACGACATTTTTTAGGTGATTGATTTTTCCAATAACAGTAATGACCAACTGGACAAATATTACACTTCGATTGTCCTGTTTCAATGTTGTATTGACCGGACTTACACCGTTTGCAAGATTTTTGCCCTTTTTGATCTTGATAATTTCCTTTGCCACATTTTACCGGCGATGCACCTTTCCAATAACAATAATGACCAACTGGACAGAGTTCGCATTTTGTTTGTCCATTTTGAATATTATATTCGCCGTCCATACATGATTTGCAAGATGTTTGGCCCCTTTCGTCTTGATATTTTCCTTTGCCACATTTTAATGGAGAACTACTAAACCACATCCACGGACAATAATGACCAGCGGGCGCATCACAAGTTGAAGACTGATAAGTCTGCACGAAAAACATCGAGCTAAACAAAAGTACAAAAAACGTCATCTTTATCATTCGAGATGAAGCAAAACTAGCAAAAATGCATGCATACCATCTGCTATTTATCTTCTCGGCTTCTGCTTGTTTCTACGTGATATCCGTTTTGTGTCATATGAATGTCTTTCTTTCCTTTCTGGAATATAACACATGTCTAGCGTAGCGGGAATTCTATAGCTTAAGTCAACAAATCATAACATCACGATTCTAATTTCGGCTTAACCCTTTGGAAAATGATCGTCGTCCGGCCAAAAAGTAACAGATTCAACAACTTTAACAAAAACGCGATTCTCTAAAAAGCTTACTGACGTCGTACGGTTATTCTAAACACACCTTTGAATAGCTTATTAAACGCAGTTTGAATCTATCTGTGCAATCACATGAACGGTATTTGATTATTCGAGTGCCGGATATTTACACATCTTTTTAGTCATACATGTCATCACATGAGTCATAAAATTACTAGTTACGCGGTTGTTAACAAGACATGACGTGTGCTTTACAAGGCTTAGCGTAGGGATTTTTCATCCAATTCAGAAAATTTTTCAAGAGTGTTGTTTCACGTTTACAGTTTATCAAATTCGTTCAAACAAAACATAAAAGTCAGGTGCACTTTCAGATTACGAGTGAACTAATCATAAGCACAAGCAAAGAGAAAAGATTAGACACAGGCAATCGACGAAGCATGTGACATTTATAAGTATTGATCGACAGAAGCACAAACATGCAAAAAAGACTCAAGCAAATGCTTAAAGAAAAAAAGAAGACCGAAAAGAATAATCAGACTTTTAAACCTCTTTCTAAGCCTCCAAAGCAAAAGAAACTAAAGTCTTGATTGTTGCTTGTGCTTATTTTACTTGTGTGAAGCAAGTCTATGATGAACTTTCAAAAATAGAAATTAGAATTTCGATGAAACTTTACGTGCAAAACAATAAGCGCACAGCCATATTCTACAGAGGGTCTCAAGAACTGCTCATCTTTGAAATCAGCCGACTTTTAGAATTTGTATGGTTGAGCAGTAATTGCATCCCACGACCTGTAAGTTGAAAAAAACAACAATGCGTACGAATTGCCGCTTCTTTACACTGCAAATTTCAAGTATTGCGTTCATTTCAAGTGCGTTCACGCCTCCTTGGAATTCAATTATTCACGAATCTTGCAAATGCTACTCGTTGGCAGGCTGATTTCAGAAATGAGCATTCTTTTTAAGACATTGTAAACAATATGACCGACCAGCGCGAAAGCGGAATGTCGTTATTCAAGTGCGGAAATACAAGCATCGAACATTCCAAGATTATAGTAAATGTAACTTCATACTTAAATACACAGATATTCCATTCAGAGAAAAAGGAAAGTTCAGTAAAAACTAAAAATTACTTGCAATTTCTGTAGCAAACCAAACATTACGGCGTCATTCACTTCTAAAGCCGCTGAGCAGCGATTTGAAATGCTACACACATATTCTCATTTAGAAATGTCGGACGGTAACTGCAAGCAACACCTTGTCTTTGCACTCCATGTATTTATACATCTGTAAACTTTAATGAATCTTCTTGGAAATTAGAAAATTCGATCAACTTGTTTGGAGTGCAGTTGACGAAATGTAATTTTAAAAACTGTTTGTTTCCATCGCTGATTGAGCAATTTTTGCCAAATGCCTATGTTTCATAGCAAACGTAGGCCATTTATGAAAAAAAAGTTTGGTTTTCTCCAATAGATAACAATTTATATAATTGTTGGAACGTAATTTGGAAGAAATAAGAAATCGCTTGAACTGTATCAGTGAGTTATTTTGCTAATCTTCTTAGGGGGTGTTTACATGAATCCGGAATGACTTTCAATCCCGATCGAAACGTGATGTCAATCCGTGTTTACAAGGGAAATCAACACAAGGATTGACATTTTGCGGGAATTTTGAAATTTGAAGATGGAGAACATAAACATAATAGCAACCCTTTTTTTCTGTTGTTCCTGCGTTAATACAGCTTAACATTTGCATGAAACTAATTGTTGTTTTTCTTCGCACTCATTTTAGCCCATTTAACCTCTTTATTTGCTTACGAGCTTCAATTTGCCAGAAGACAATACCCATGGCACATGCGTGCTTCGTCATTAATCACAATATCATTCCAGAATGAAACTCAATTCGCGTTTACATGAGATTAAACGTAAATTTCGATCCAGAATGAAAATAGGAATGAACTCGATCCGGATCGAGTTGTGACTCATTCCGTATTCATGTAAACATGCAGTAGGATTTCTTTTAAAGTGGAATGAGTTCATTTCGGATCGAAACTCATTCCGTTTTCATGTAAACACCCCCTTAGACACAATAACCAATTATTGGATCGATTTATTTATTGACTAAAGGTAGGTAACCTATAGCTCATGATAAAGCATTAATTCATTTAGTTAGTACTAATTAATCGCACAATTCCATTAAATTGCAAGATAATTAGTCATCCTATGATCCTTGACCCTTATTCTTACATGCGTGAAATCTTTCTTCGAGGAAAATTCATAGCACCTGTTTGATTGGTTCGACCGACGCAATGAAATTCTTGTCCAACATGCCAATAACCAAAGGATTTTTGAGTAAGAACAATAACATAGTCGTTCTTGAATGTCACTTTTGGATTTATACCGTGCAGATTTTTGTCGACATATTTGGGGATTTCTTTGTTACCAACCCTATGTGAGCCATACGTTATTAAATCGACCTGATATCCAGCCTTGGCCAAATCAACTGCTGCATAATTTGCCAATGCTCCACCAAGTGACTGACCTGTGACAAGAACTGTCGAGTTTGAATGAACACGAGATAAAGCTTTTACTTTTGCAAACATCTCCTGTTGCACTGAGTAATAAATGTTGGAAAATCCAGTGTGTGTTTTGCAGTTTATGCAAACCTCTTTTAGGATATTGGCATTCCTAGCTGTACAAATCTTTCATGCCGTCTGTACCACGAAAAGATACGACAAAAACATTTTTCTCGTACCTGACAAAGCCAAGAGTACTATTGTTGTCGTCGACCAATCTCGAGTCGGCAAGTTCAACGTCTTGGCAGGCCTCAGTCGCATTTTTCACAGCATCAAGAATTGCTCACATAGTTTTGTTGTTGGGTACTACAGGGCCAGTTGAGGGACAAAAGGTATCTGATGGGCAGATGAGGTAAAAATGTTTTTCCTCTTTGGTCTTGGTACCGTCCTTTACGACACTCGACAGGCGATCTACTCTTCCAATAACAATGCTGACCAACAGGACAAATGTACATGTTGTTTGTCCAGTTTGAGTGTTATATTTTCCGTCCTTACATGGTTTGCAGAAACTTTGTCTTTCTTGATCTTTAGATTATCCTTTTCCACATTTGACAGGTGTTTTACTCTTCGAATAACATTGGCGACCAACAGGACATACGTTGCATTTTGTCTGTCAAATTTTATTGTTATAATAGCCAACCTTACACAATTTGAAAAACTTTTGCCCCAAGTAGTCTTAATACAGTCCTTTCTTCTCATTTACAGGTGACTGACTTATCGAAAAACAATAGTGACCCACCGGACAAATGTCGCATTTCGTTTGTCCAATCTGAATGTTGTATTCGCCGTCGTTACACTATTTACAAAGCTTTTGCGCATGCCCAGTTTGATTTTAATATATTCCTTTCAAGCATTTCATGGGTAACTTGTTCTTCCAATAACAATAATGACCAATCGGACAGTGTTTGCATTTTGATTGCCCGGAGTGAAAGTTGTATTCGCCGTCCTTACACAATTTGCAAGATGTCTGACCGCTCTGATCTTGATACAATCCCTTGCCACATTTTATAGGCAATTTGTGACTTCTGTACAACAGAAAATAGTGATGTAAGACAAATCGACTGATAAACTTTCTCGACAAGATTCAAGCAAATCAAAAATGCAAGAAACTTCATCGTTATGTGCCACGAAGAAGTAAGACTCGCCGTGAAAAACACTTATAGTCTTTACCAAAGCTTCCACACGAAAAATTCTTCAACAATGCAATAGTTTAACGGCGCTTCAAATTTCATTGCGTTGCTCGCGCCGTTTACTACAATTGCAAATTTATTGCGTCATATACCATGATGCTCTACGAGTTTACAGCGTTCAAATTTCAGTGCGACCATTTTTGTCCGAAGCAAAGTAAATATTTCGCATCGCTTTATTGTCTGGATGCCAGATTGTGGATAATTATGACGCATAACAGGAATTTTTTCCATAAAATGATATGAAATTAATTTCTCGAAATTTTTTTTCATTATTTTCAACGCCATCGAAAAGTAAGAATAACAAAGAATAGTCTTTGATACATCACCACTTGCAAGCAAATGGTAAGCTAAACAAGTTAGCATTGTCCTGGGGCATTTACCAAGCTCATTATGAATGGCCGATAGCCTTGAAATGCAAAAATGGCGTTAAAAACAACAACAATTACTTTTTAGTCTTCAGTGAAATTCTATAATATTTCGTTTCACTTGACTAGTCACCTTTGTCTACAAACACAATGGTATTGATTCCAAGCTCAACAAATAAGCGAGCTTTACCCCTGAACCGAAACTTTATCTTATAGAACAATGCTAACCGACATATTGGTTGGAAATCAAGTAATATTTTACTTTTACTCACCCAAGATCCATCAATGCTTAAGAATGAACATTCAAATTAATGGAGGGAAAAAAGAATGCTGCAAAAGAAAAACATAACAAAATAATCACACAATTTGTTCCACTTTCGTCCATACTCTTCCTTGATAAGCCATTTGTCGCTCATGCAAATAATCGCAATTCAAGATATGTGCTTAGTTGTTTTCGAAGTATTTTAAGACTCCGTTTAAAACTTATCAAATTGCCATCGGAGCCTGTTTAGTGGTTGTCTTTTTTAATATACCCTGTCAATATTTCATTGGAGCATTGGAATGAATAAAACCCGATGATTCTATCCAGACATCAAGCTTTCAAGGTTTCGAAGTCAATCAATGATCAAGATTTCCTACCTGTCAGTACTGTACGCAAAATGGTTCTTGTCGATAATAAACGAGAATATATGATGATGTGGAAATATTAGCAACATTCTGAGGCTGAGTTTACAGTAGAAAGTACTTTCACTTAATCGCTAGGAGTTTACATGGCCAATGGAGAAAGCGGCCATATTGATGTTTTTCAATCGGTACACCAACATGGCGGTTGTATGACGTCTCTGAAAAACGCTCTATTAGACGCAAGTCCTGATTAGTTTCATATTCATTTCATTGTGTTTCTGAAGGTAACCGTTTTAAGTGTAGTCGGTGTCTTTTTACATGAAATTAATATTTATAATATCCGCTTTGTTTTACAGTACAAAAAACGTTTGCCAGTTTGCCTTAGGGATTAGGCAAGGCTTGCAATCGTTGCTATAGTCACTATAGCCTTTTTTATGTGACGTCATGGCAGCCATGTTGGTACTTGGTCGATTACATCAAACTGAAGATGTTTAACAGAGCATTGAACAATTTAAATTCTTTTCATCGTATGTGATTTTTTATCAACATAGCATTTGATAAAAACACTCTATAAGTTCATCAATTGTAAGACTAGAAGCCATTTTAAATTTCCAAAGGCTTCAAATTTATCGTGCTTTAAAATTTATCGTGCATTTTGAAATTATAACTAGTCGCCTTTTTTGACACACCCTACAGGCATACATGGTACTCGCTCCAACACATTTCCTTTTCTAAAGGTGAAAACAAACATGGAGGACTACGATGCTTGCTTGGGTGAACCTAATTCTCAAAATAATGACTTCTCAAAAGACGTTTCCTATGAAATGAC
Organism: Xenia sp. Carnegie-2017; assembly: GCF_021976095.1. Taxonomy (NCBI): domain Eukaryota; kingdom Metazoa; phylum Cnidaria; class Anthozoa; order Malacalcyonacea; family Xeniidae; genus Xenia; species Xenia sp. Carnegie-2017. Next base: position 8,177,011 of record NW_025813481.1, read on the forward strand.
GTTTGAAATTAAAATTAAGTCTTCTATGAAATGACAACTCTTTAAACGTTATCTCGATGTTTGTCAAAACTTCAGGTTGCAATAATTAAGAAAAATTCATTTCAATATACATAAGATTAAATTTATAATTTTCAAATCTATTCTCAAAAAATGCATTTATGAAGTAAGTTACCGCTCAAAATATATCAATTATTGCATGCGATAGCTAAATTAACCACTTTTAAAAAAGTATAAAAATTTCTAAAATGGCTATAAAAAATCGAATGCAAAAAATTCGTCGATTAAGCATCGTTGAATAAAAATTTCTCGCGTATATAGAATATGGTTTGACCAGAAGTTAAAATTGGATATTATAGATCTGAATGTTACTTAAATAAAAGTAAAATATGTCAACTATTCAAATCCTTCGAAGACTCTTTATTGAAATACGCTTTGCCATTGATAACTGAGGAAATCGTGGCTAAAGTCTTTTAAATATTGCTCATGACATGGATCATAATTCGATTTCTATAAAATTCCTTCTCGAACCATCTCCATAATTTCACCTGTGATAATCCAGCGGTTGTTCGTCACAGAGTTGCACAGAGAAATCGTCTATTCCATCATAAAATTCTCTGAAAGCGACCAGTCTTGAGTCGAGAGCACCATCAGGTCACAAAAATTTATTTACAAATTTACCATCTTCAACAAGCATATTAAATTACTCTCTCAGCAACTAACAAACGATTTTCAATCATCTATGTGAATGTGGAGGTATTGTAGGAGGCCCTCTCTTCTGGTGAACTAATAATGACAAACGTAACGATTTGATTGACTTGAATGTACTTGGCATAGTTAAATCACAGAATAGACATCTAACAGAAGGCCCAATCGGCTAAAATCGTGGCATATTTTTTTACTACGCATGCGTGAGTTCCCAGCAAGATACTTTCACAAAATCAACCCATACGAAAATTTCACATTTGATTTCATATATGAAATTCTAATTTCATATATGAAGTGTTTCAATTTCACATAAGTTTCACATATCATTTCATATATGAAGTGTTTCACTTCCACATAAATTTCACATATCATTTCATATATGAAGTGTTTCAATTTCACATAAGTTTCACATATCATTTCATATATGAAATGTTTCACTTCCACATAAGTTTCACATATCATTTCATATATGAAGTGTTTCAGTTTCACATAAGTTTCATATATATCATTTCATGTATGAAGTATTACAAGTTCACATAAGTTTCACATATCATTTCATATATGAAATGTTTCACTTCCACATAAGTTTCACATATCATTTCATATATGAAGTGTTTCAGTTTCACATAAGTTTCATATATATCATTTCATGTATGAAGTATTACAAGTTCACATAAGTTTCACATATCATTTCATATATGAAATCAAATGTGACATTTTCGTAAGAGAATACAATTGCACGAGAATGCTATTTTACTGTTAATTCACGTTCAAAGCAAAAGTTTGCAGAAATTTTTACAAAGAGTTAACATCTTGGAAGGGAGATAACGTACCAAGCTTTTGTAGTGCAAAACGATATATTTGTAAAAAACATCTATATTTTCTATTGCCCCCCCCCCGCGGAAGTATCTCGCTGGAAGGCGTGTCTCCTTAGAATTTGCTTTAGAAAAGTTAGGGGCACAAACAATCAAAGGTTCCGATACGAGTGGACCTTCTGTTAAGATATCTATTCTGTGGTTAAACTATTCAGACTCAATACAGCATCAATGTTTACAATTTCACAAATAGGGGTGCTATCCATTTCTCAAGGGTTTCGTCGTTGTAAATTGTGTTTAATAAGTTTTGGTAGGTTTCTCTCATTACATTTTAAACACCCGTGGATGACAAGTTTGAAGATGGGGAAAAACAAAATATTATTTCATGAAAAGGGGTTGATATTGAGGAAAATTATCACTGTATTGGCAACATGTTGAAAGGGTTCTTATAGCACAGATGAGAACAATCTGCAATACTTGCTATTTTTAAAGGGTACTTGGGCGTGTATGTAAGCATTTTTAAAAATTATTCGTACAAATGGTTTGCAACTGAAACTTTGCACAAAATGATGCGTGTGCTGTATTTATGACGTCATAATTTGACTCGATCCGACGAATGGCTTGGTTTCTTAACTTCCATTTATATTACAAGGACAAAATTTCGTGCGGGGATTTTTCATTTATTGAGCATCATTTCATTTGTGCAGTTTTGGCTGCAGTTCATTTATATGAACGATTTCTCAAAAATGCTTTCATATACGTTCGGGGAGCTACCCCTTTAGTTAATTTGTAAATTCCGTACGTGTTTGTGGTCATATAACGGCCATTTAATATAAATATTCGTTGTCTTATATAAAAGAGTACGCAACAGGTCTAGGACCAAAAGGCCATTTCAAAAATATGAAATGGGGTATGAATTCTCCATTAAGTAGAATAAAAAATAGAATATTTTCTGCACACCTGGTCCTTGTTGGGAAGTATTCCTCAATACAGGGATTCCTCCAGCCAAATAGTTAAATCTCGGTTTGGGCTAAAATGTAAACAAGGAAGTGACTAAATAATTCCTATTTTCTTGAGGAAAAGACTGATTGCGAGGGCATAAATTGCTTAACTCTCGCACGTTGGAAACTGCAGCCGTCCGACAAATTGTCTGCAAGTAAAGTATTTACATGTTAACAACAAGTGAAATGTTAACAACAACAAGTGAAATGTTAACAACAACAAGTGAAATGTTAACAACAACAAGTGAAATGTTAACAACAACAAGTGAAATGTTAACAACAACAACAAGTGAAATGTTAACAACAACAAGTGAAATACTAACAACAACAAGTGAAATGTTAACAACAACAAGTGAAATGTTAACAACAACAAGTGAAATACTAACAACAACAAGTGAAATGTTAACAACAACAAGTGAAATGTTAACAACAACAAGTGAAATGTTAACAACAACAAGTGAAATGCTAACAACAACAAGTGAAATGCTAACAACAACAAGTGAAATGTTAACAACAACAAGTGAAATGTAACAACAACAAGTGAAATGTTAACAACAACAAGTGAAATGCTAACAACAACAAGTGAAATGTTAACAAAAACAAGTGAAATGTTAACAACAACAAGTGAAATGTTAACAACAACAAGTGAAATGTTAACAACAACAAGTGAAATGTTAACAACAACAAGTGAAATAATAACAACAACAAGTGAAATGTTAACAAAAGCAAGTGAAATGTTAACAACAACAAGTGAAATGTTAACAACAACAAGTGAAATGTTAACAACAACAAGTGAAATGTTAACAACAACAAGTGAAATGTTAACAACAACAAATGAAATGTTAACAACAACAAGTGAAATGTTAACAACAACAAGTGAAATGTAACAACAACAAGTGAAATGTTAACAACAACAAGTGAAATGTTAACAACAACAAGTGAAATGTTAACAACAACAAGTGAAATGTTAACAACAACAAGTGAAATGTTAACAACAAGTGAAATGTTAACAACAACAAGTGAAATGTTAACAACAACAAGTGAAATGTTAACAACAACAAGTGAAAAGTTAACAACAACAAGTGAAATGTTAACAACAACAAGTGAAATGTTAACAACAACAAGTGAAATAACAACAACAAGTGAAATGTTAACAACAAGTGAAATTAACAACAACAAGTGAAATGTTAACAACAACAAGTGAAATGTTAACAACAACAAGTGAAATGTTAACAACAACAAGTGAAATGTTAACAACAACAAGTGAAATGTTAACAACAAGTGAAATGTTAACAACAACAAGTGAAATGTTAACAACAACAAGTGAAATGCTAACAACAACAAGTGAAATGCTAACAACAACGAGTGAAATGTTTGCGTGTGTTAATCGCCTAAACTTCAACAGTTCTCGTCAGGAATACACAAATTAGTCAAAATCTACAACTAGATGTTGCTAACGTAACTACTGTAAGGCAAAACAAGCAATTGCAGCTTTTACATTTGGCACACACTTGATCTCCTCAAGGAGAGAGAATAGCTACAAACAATCCAGGGTGGTCACTTTCCATTTGTCAAATGTGTGATAGTTGACGTAAGGAGAACAATGGTAGTGGAAGTAAGGAGAACAATAGCAATTGACGAAATAAGAAGTGGTAGTTGACAAATGGAGAAAGGTGGTACTTGACAAATGGAGAACAATGGTAGTTGACAAGTGGAAAACAGTGGTAGTTGACAAAGAAGGAAAAGGGAAGTTGACAAATGGAGATCAGTCCACGGTTAATGTTATCGACAAAAAAATCCCACAAATTTGAGACAACAAATTCTCTCTCCCCTTCACTAACAATATCTTTAACAGCAAGAAGAGTAACTTGGAAACGTGTTTTAAAATTATAGCAATAAAACGTAAAAAAAACAAATAATCAGCTTACCCGCGTTTGTGGAACGGACGGTTTATCCACTGGATCGCTCTATCAAATGAAAAATGAAACACTTAACGGGTTTTCGCCAAACAAAAAAAGGGAGACGTTTGTGAGAACTCTCAAGCAGGTGCATAGCACTGATCTGCTCTCAAATTCTCCCAAAGGTCTCCTACGCTTGAATAAGCCTGTGCAAACGAAGTAAAAATGTCTTATTTCTTAAGTGAAATTGATAAATTTCTACAAACGAAACTATAGTTTTTAGTCCTTTGTCAGAGTAGACATTAGGATGAAGACGATTGTAGCTATTTTTGTACAATCACTTCAATTCTCCGAGTGTTTCATGGTAGGATGCAAACAAACATTCAATACAGATATTTTTTAATCAACGATGTACTTTGTGTAGTACAGTGCATTGAAACCAAATGTCAAATGCATATCTCCGCAAGAAGCATGAACATACCGCGTATCCAGAACCCGTGCTGCCACAACTGCTAACACCTGAATAAATTATAAACAAATGAATAAAAATCATTTCGGTTTTCACACGTTTATTTTTCTTGTATTTCTCATATTTCTTGCCAACATTTTTCTATTCGAGGAAAGCTCCGCTAAAAACTAATAGATCGTGACCAACAGACATTATACAGAGCCGAATAAAGATCGATGATTGAGAGGGAATCTTTATGTTCGCATTATTTAATCCGTAGAATAGAAAACAATAGACTTCAAAGGAGTTTAGTTCTGCATACCGTGCATTTATGCATATCTCCCCCTCGCGCCCAAACTATCGGTTTTCTTACGGCTCTACAACACATCGTCACAAAAAATTGCACAAAGCTTACTTGATCCAGAACTTGTCGACATAGTCCTTGGCAACGAGCTTCTTGGCGCAACAGGCGGTTTATTCCCATTTCTTCTGGAGTTCAAACCAACTTCTGGCTGAAAATACAAATCAAATATGACTGTCACTGAAGATGTGGAAACATCAATCTGCGATCTGGACATCAACCTGGACAATCTACATCTACGAACATGTAACGATACTCTTGGGTTCAAACCACATACTCTATAATTTCGATATAAAGATGAAGTTTCTTAACAAAGAATTCACCTCCAGGTGCAAAACTTTGGCCATTTCCAGCGCCTGTTCTTGCGTGATGTATTGCTCTTTCACGCGCTTCATGAGCAAAGCAAGTTGGACTTCCTTCTCCGACATTCTACCCAAAGCTTTGTAATCATCGAGGTTTCTTTGCATGACGGAAGGTCGCATTCTACCAACTTTATTTTGATTATTATCAAAATAACCGTTATCGCCGACAAAACGATCCTCAAAGCGTGGGGTATCATAGACCGTCCCTTTTAAAATGAAGCGAGATAAAAATGAGTTTTCCTCGAAAACAAAAAAAAAAACAGTCAGGGGATGATTTGTTATATGTCATGTGCCGCCGATACACATTCCAAAGGCTTGGGACGTTTTTTGGAGTGTAGGTGTCCCTTAAATTAAAAACACTTGCAAATTTAGCTTCTTGCCCAGACGTTTGTATCATAAATGCAAAGTTTTAACAAGTGCCCCAACTTTTCAAATTAACGGAAAGACCATTCATTCTGACAAGATGCAATTAAAAAAAGAAAAAGAAAAGTCAAATAAAAATAACTAAAATCAAGCAGCTTCATATGATAACTAGTTTAACTATTGTGCGCGATCAGATCGTGGGCATGGAGCACCCATAACTTTCAAAAGCTTTCGCAACTTCTGGTAAATTCAATTAGGAAATCCAATTTGCGCCATCGAGAAAAACTTCATTATAATTTTGGATTGAAAAACGACTTACTTTCTGGCGGCGATGAACCATTCATGTCTTCGTACAATTCCTCTTTCTCGTTAAAACTGTCCGAACATACGACGTAATTGTCCGGTTGGTTCCTACCATCCATAATCATGTAGCGTTCATAGCATGATTCCATGCTCTCGTATATATCCTCACCGTCCTCGTTCTGTGTATCGTTATTGGCCTGTGTTGTGAGTGCAATACAGAAATTGAAATGATAGCGATTAGCATAATCCTCGTGCTTCGAGACTTAACTGTCTTTTGCATTTGGCCTATATATTAGGAAAGCAACTAATTTCTAACACTAAAAGGGTAAGTAAATTTAAATTTCTTTTTTGCTTTTCTCAACACGATGCTAATAAAACAAAAGAACAATCAACTTTTCAATACATAATGTACTTTACAAAACGGCCGTATAATCTTACAGCATGTATAAAAGCAAAATAAAAAAAACATGGCAACAATTTTTGAAACCTGTTGAACCTTATTTAAATCTAGCGCCAGTTCGCTGCACATGCATGCAGTGGCATAAAGCAAGTAAACATAAATGTCTGTGAGTTTTTTTGTCAACGGCATCAGTAACCGATTGCTTGAAGCCTGCTTTACCCATTGATTAGCCGAAGAAAACAAGTGGCTTTATTTTCTAAGCGACAAAGAAATTTTGTTAAAATTTGAACTGGCATTTTACTAAATCACGTAATTGTCTAAATCAAATGTAGCCTGGAGCCTTTTAAAAGATTTTTCAAACAATCGAGACAATTCAAATGACTGACGAGTACAAGACAATACTTCACCTGATGGGATTCGAGGAGTTTTCCCATCTCTATGTGATTTTTACGATTCGCAACACTGATGGGCACGTCACCACTGGAATTTTAATGGACATCGCCTCCAGGGCTCCTGGACAACGCAGCAAAGATTTTGCCAGTTTTTTCATGTCGTAAAAAGCAGCGAAGTGAAGTAGCGTTGGAGTTTCATTCGGAAGAGCTGAGAAAAAAGAAAAAAATTACAAAAATTAGTAAACACGTGACGTAATGATCCCATGATGTTCGCACACGAGGTCGCCACGAAGGTAGCGAGGGGGCATCTTTCTCCGGGATCCCAAACTGGTTGGGGGAGGCATAATTGGGAGATGACCTAAAATTAAGCAAAGGTCATGAAAAGTGTTGGGTTCAATGACTCTTCCAAAGAAAACAATTTAGCGTAAGTTGCCAATTTTATAATGAAAAGACTTCGACAAAAAGACTACGTATACAAAATTTACTTCGATCCTCGTGGAAACCCGACGAAAAGGAACTAAATTCTTAGCCTTATAAAGCTTATTGGTCACAAAAGCACTACGTATACGAAATTTACTTCGATCTTCGTGGAAACCCCGACGAAAAGGAACTAAATTCTTAGCATTCTCAATATAAATATTAGAGCCCAACAAATAATTTTAAACATAGTCATAAACAATTTGATTTTATGAAATTTATTAAAAGAGTGAAATTTCATAAAACCAAACTGTTTATGACTATGTTTAAAATTATTTGCTGGGCTCTAATAGTTATATTGAGAATCCGTTTCCCGCCTGGCACTTCATTGGCAACAATATTGATAAATTCTTGGTCACAAAATATTGGCCAATATTGATTGGTCACAAAAGAACTACGTATACAAAATTTTCTTCAATCCTCCTGGAAAACCCGACGAAAAGGAACTAAATTCTTAGTCTTATAAAGCTTAATGGTCACAAAAGCTTCAAATATACATTTTTTGACTACCTTCCTGATTCACCAAAGCACTTTTGGTGTTCTTCAACAAGTCGACGCCATCGGGCACTCTCTTCTCCACATGACTGGATAAGATGTTATCCACGCTGTTCAAATCCCTGACTTTAAATGACGAGCACAGAAAATTGACAGGATCCGATTCTGACTTTAGGATTTGTTGAACGACATCTATCTTTGACTCGAATTTAAAATCGATTCCGTTGACGATGATTTTCAGCGAGGAGTCTTTCGCTTGATGTTTAATGGTGATCATCGTCTTCTCAGCAGGAAAATACACTGCAAAAAATTTGGCCCAATTAGCTATGATGTGACGAGTCCTATCACTAATTCTACATAGTTTTATAAAATGCTTATCCTGTAATCAAGGAAAGAAAATCGCCATCGCATTTCATACGACAAACAATAATGGTTTTTAAGAGCTAATTGGGGAGAAACACGATTTAATTTTTCGTCTTCCACATGTGTTTGAAAGCACCGAAAAAAACAAAATTAAAGTCGACGAACGAAGTCCTCATTGCCGACGATGTTGAAACATGTAAGCACTGAGCAATTTACAGAACGCTACAGAGCAGAGAACACGGAGCCTGTTCAAATGTGGGAGGTGGCAGAATAGCACGAGAACATACTCTGGATATGGCAAGGGTCAATTCCTCCCATTGAACTAAAATACGTGGAACGCTACCTGTCATAGAAAAGTCTAATAATTTTTTGAAGTTAAATCTTACACCTAAACACGCGTGTGCATTTTTCACTCCGCGAGAGAATCTCGAAACACTACACACACGTGTCAGGGTGTAAGATTTGGATTCAACTATTTGCTTCAGGTGGCGTTCCATGTATTTTAGTTCAACGATTCCTCCAGTGAAAAAGTGAAGGAATTGACCCTCACCCATGCTCCACAGTCTCTGTAGAAAGTATAACGAATCATACTACCTGGCGACGTCACTTTCAAAGTAAACTCGTTAAGAAATTCACCGACGACAGTTTGTTCGCAGTGGCTTCCTTTAAATGTAACAAAATATTGCCCTTCGCTCGGAAGAGGTTTCTTAAAAGAGCAAAGAATCGGGATTTCGTCCTAGAAATGGAAAATCGTTATAATAAGCCGAGATACTTAGATGAAAGTGCTATGTATTTCATTTTTTCTTCTTTTTGCCAAAATCACTCGAAAGCAATAAGAAAATTAAAAGTTTCACAGTAAACTACATGGTCTAAGGCAGTATAGTTGCTTCTGCTTGCTATAAACAGATGAACGATGCGTGTGTACACCATTATCATGATCGACAAAAATGTTCAAATAACTTGTTTCACTATCATGTATTGATACAGTCACGATTGTTTGTTTGCCAAAAATTTCCAATAACTCGTTTTTTGCCAAATACTGAAAATTGAAAATCATTTGCAGCTTTACCATACAGTAGGCTCAAGCCAATTGCAGATTATTGAATTAACCAGTTGCTTATGATATAACTATATTTCAATGCTTGGATATAAGCTCAAAACACGTAGGTGATGTTCAACTACAGTGTACAAATATTTTTATGGCTCTTCAAACTCATTGGCAGCAACACTTTGAACAATAAAATAGGTTTAACAACAAATTAATTTTTCCATATACTTCTGTTATATAGAAATCTAATTTATCATGTCAAGTGCTTACTTCACACAAAGCTTTTGAAGGTGTCATTGCTGAAAAGTCAAACTTATTTTCCGAGGGCTTTTTTTCTTGAGATTTTCTTGGCAGCTAATAGCAAATCAGAAAATAAGATAACAAATAACAAAATATAAATGTTGCATTACATTGAAGCTCATACCGGGAATTCCTTAATGATTTTCTTTGGTAAATAGCCAGCCTTACCCTGCCACCCAACAAACCACCAGTACGTGTCACTTTTGTCCAAAATTGCAACTTGTTCGCCAGCATTGACTGAAATTTCAGTTTCACTTGACCCATTATGTTCTTTAATTGTCTTGCCACGGGACACTACCTTGGTGGAATTATCATCAATAGGTGCTGCCAAATAATTTACAGGCACCAAACCAGTTCGACCATTCTTATCACGAAGTGTCCACCAGTTGTCATTTTTTGCAACAATGTCCAGAATATCATTTTTATTGACTTTCAGTTCGTCATTACTGGTGCTATCGAATGTATAAATAACAATAGCACGTTCCATTGCTAAAACTGACCACTTCAGCCACAAAACCTAAAACAAACAGTTCATATATATTGTTCATAACAAAAAAGATGAAAAATTCAAAAGGCATCTGAAAATGATAAAATTATCCATGTACATTTTTTATGCTATAATGATATTTTGGTAAAATTTATCTTACTTCATATTAGATCCAAAACAGCCCCTTATCTCAGCTATCAAAGACTGATGCATCAACAGACCCCACAATGATGTAAACCACAATATCAACATTCAGGTAATGTACAACTCTGAGTTGCAAACATTAAAACAAATAATTGTACATTGACGACCATAAGACACAGAGAGTGGGCAAGCAAACTCATCAAACTTTATTATAAATTATCGCAAAATTAGTATGATGTTCATTGAATGCAATGGTACATACTTTCTACCAAATGAACAGACCAAATCAAGCAGACACTGCTACGTAAATATCTAGGCTTTAGTATAACTAACTTGTCAGTTAACTCAATTTGAAATTGATCTTTTCGTGCTCCGAAAATGAGGAATCACGAATTAAAAACATCGACTTCCGCCTTTGACGTCCGTAATAATTTTGCGCACAAAAACAATATGTTACAAAACGTAGGGAAACAACGATTAAGACTTCGAATCAATGCATTACGACTTTTTTTAAGAAAAGGAGATTTGTTTCATACCACGGGCAGATGATTCCATCGCCAGGAAAACGAAATATCGAATCAAGACCGCCATTAGCATTATCATTTTAACTGATGATGGCAATTTGCGTTGGTTTTACCGTCAAATAATACAGTTAATCACTTTAGAAGCTATAATGCAACAAATCAAAGTTCGCAAAGTAATTAACACGTTTTATGGGTACGAAAAAGTAGAGGGTACCAACAACAGTAGCAAAACAAAACTGTTTGCGACGTCAGATCAACAGTCACAGAAGCAAATTCCCGAATTGCACCTACCTTCTCTAAGTCGATATTATCGGTATATCGCGTCTTGTTTAATCAAACATGAGTCGGCCTCCTTTTACAATACGAGGACCATAAAATATCTCGAGTAGAGAACTGAATCAGTAAAGTTACTTTTAGTGATCTCTTTACTTTAACCGGACGTAAAGAGTGAAATACGATCTACAAAAAACTGGGGTCTCCCCTGACATCGTACCAAAGAATGCGGAAATCATTGATATTTGTCTTGTGGTCTTGTTCACCTTTATGCAGCGCGATCCAACGCGCTATAAGCCGTTAATGCGTCTTCGTCTTTCAACAAAAAGATAAAATATATGTAAAACACGGTAAATAAAAAATTTCGTAAAAAAATAACGCGCAACCTTTATTTTGTTGATGTTATTGAGGAGACGTTGCTGGTAGTTATAAAATAATGTTAAAATGTTAAAGTTTTAGTGCAGAAGCGAGATGGGGTCACACCAGGGCTCGTCAGCTTCACATTTTTAAATTTGCACAAAGCACGGTGTTCAACGCACTTTTTTAAGTTTTCAATCATATTTTCAGTCACGTTTCCCTCCTGACAAGATTTTCCAACATCCAAATTCGGCTTGCCAGCGTATAAGGGAAAACGATACTTGCAAACCACACGTTTTGAAGTAAAAACAACGAAGACACCTACACGTGACGTCATGGAAAACGACAAGTTGCAACTTGCAACTTGCAAGCGTTGAATAATAAAATTTCGCATCGGCGAAAAGCATGCACGAACGGACTACGAAGTGACAGGAATTGAGATAGAGGAAACAATGCTGTTCTTGTGTTTCGCGATGTTTTAGTGATTAAGGCAGCGGTAATCAAGTGCAACTACTCCAACAAAATATCACGCGCATGTTTTTCATTCCAAAGGTCACTTGTCTCGAAACAGACGGGGGGGGCTACATAAGGAAACGGAACAATACCATAACACACGTATTGAATCACTGCACACGCACTTCGATGAAACCATACAACAGATTGCGACTTTTAATGATTATTATCATTAACAACATGAAAATCATCACTATCGTTATCATAAATAGAATAAATCCCAGTTACCATAATTCATAATAAAGAAATATTAGCAATCTCGTAGACTGCGATATCCTTTCTTCGTGGAACTGGCCATAATAATTAAGCCCACACATTATGAAAATTATCGCTTTCTTGTCAAACCGACAAATTCTAGCGCCTTCTTTCATCGTCGAGAATTCATTCTTTGTTTGTAAATGTTGAAGACGTTAATTCAAATTTATTCGATCCGTGTGGAGGTTAAACGCATAACAACAAAAAAAGGTTTAGTTCAGTCAGTTCTGAAGAGCTAAAACGTTGACGGGCGACGAAATCTACAACATTACACAGACTGCTCGGCCTCTTTCGTCCGTCATCATATACAGTAACCCTTCACTGCATGCAGAACATGTCGAAAAAATCTACCCAAAGATTTACACTATGGAAAACAAAAATGTACTAGTCATGACTATAGATAACCGAGGATGAAGATTATGTTATGTGAATATTTCTACACAGAGTCTTTGTTCAAAGCGCGTCGGAGCCTCGAGAGTCGACTTCCTCTCCGCCTTGTTTTAAAAATTGGTCTGGCATATTTGGTAAAAATATGCTCGGTATGTTTGGGCCGAAGTACACTTTCAAATTGTTCGTCAAAGACCGATAGCGCTCCAGTTCCAAGAACTCCTTTGACAATTTCAGCTGAAAAATGTTCACACGCAAATATTAAAATAGCGGAAAAAAAAGCCTTTGTCAATTTGACCAATTGCAGGCCTAGGACACGCGAAATGAAGGTTATGCAGTAATGCTGATGAGAAAAATTTAAGCCACGATGCATCGATGTGACAATTTAGTATTTTATCATTGTTTGCTTAAATACGATTCAAGTAAAGCGAAAAAACATTTCATTCCTGGAATTTTTTTAATGTAGACACAGTGCCTCAACAATAAGTCGAATTAAGCGGACTGTAAATATACAAGTACAAATATTATGAAAATATGAATAATCGCTACGGAAATGCTTCGTGCAGAAACTATGGGTTTTTTTTAATTTTTGTACTTGCCTTGTTAGATTCGGAAGCCTTGACGGCTGCATAGTAGTCGGAATCCGCTTTCGCCTTGGCTCTTGCAAGATTTGTGGCATCTAAATAGATTTGAAAGGGGATTAAACATAGATTACCGTCAAACCAGGTATTCTGTATGGGCACACCCCCCCTCCCCTCGTAAAATATCGCTACATTCTGCACATTCCGACCTTAATTGCACAGGTAATTCAACTTTCCGCATATTTTTCAGCGAACATTGGAATACTTGCAGTCCCATGCCGCAAATAGGTAAAACATAAAATTTCAGTTTCTTTTTGGACTCGATTATTAGCTGTGTGTTTTTCATATAGCGACAACAATATTGCGACAATGGTGGCAATATTGCACTTACGGAGGGGTACGTGGGGCACAGAACATCCATTTTGAGCATAAAAAGTACCTTCAATTTCGGACATTTTTTTCAAGCTTTCTTTCTCCATAATTTTCTGTTGAAACTGAATCTTCGACACGGATGCGACTTTCTCGGCCTCTGCACGGAACGAAAGGAGGATTATTCATTTCATACGATAAATGATAAATGCTATGAAATATTGGAACATGTGAAGCAAGAAACACTGATGTGGCAGTCGTTTCGAGTATGATGGTCGATACACGACCGAACGAATGAGCATCATATTACCTACCTATGACTGCACGTTTTCTATCGGTTTCGGCTTCTTTTTCGACCACTCTCTGCTTCTGCTGAGCAATCAACAGCTTCGTTTTCTCTGCTTCCCTAACAATGTATACAACAAAGCGACCATTAGCTCTTCGCGCGCGTGTATCTGGGAAATTTGTGAAGAGAAAGACAACAGGGCGGGCACGAGCTCTTGCGGAGCACGGAGCACTAACGCAAAGTGCACACTCAGTTTTGCCGAGACGAGACAAAAGTTGATGTAGACTCAAAGATTCTACATGAGCCAACTGCTCAAACATGGATGGGTAATTTTCAAAGTTGGTAAAACTCAGAAAACAGGTCGACAAATTTAAACACTTGTGGAAGAACGGAATCGAAGATGACAAATATTGAAACCAGAAAAAAGTCAACGTAGACTTAAAATCAACATCATCCAGGCAAAGTGAATAAGTTAAGCTTTGGAATTGAAGAAAAACATTGACGCAACTGACAAAAATTTTAAAAGATAGCGTCATGTTGATTCACAAAAATGTGCATAAAGGGAATTTTAAACCCTTGCATCCAGATTGAACTCTAGTTGCCCTATGACGTCATGATTTCGAAAATCTCAGCCGCGTACATACCAAACTTCAAAAGGGGACGACGAACTTCAAAAATACTTTCAAATGCAACTGGCTCATTTTCACTTGCTTGAATTTAAGTCCTCTCTCTCCCGAATAAGATACGCCCTATAAGTCAGAGTCTTGGGTCAAGATACCCCCCCTGGCAGGCCTGAATGTGTACAAGGTGAAACCCTTCTCTGCCAATTTGGGTCGACTTACATGAGCTCGTAATTTTTGCGAATGGCTTCTGGAATCTTTGGCTTCGTAACACGAACTGCCTGAAAACGATTTAAAATACATTCAGTATCTTCCTTGAAGTGGAAAGTTTTGTGACCGGGCAATTTCGGTAACGCATAGTGTGACAAAAAACGTCCATTATTCGATGATACTGTTTATGAAATTTCAAACAATGACAGAAAAATTTAAGACAAAGAAGTACGTAAGACTTCGCGCGAATTCATTTCACCAAACAGTAGAAAGACGATTCTCCAGTCATCGACGTCACGTTTATGACATCCACACTGTAATTCTGTAGTTATTTCTGGCTTCAAGCTTAGACAATAATTAAGACCTTATATAAAGTATATAATATTCAGTGGCGTAGCCAGCTCGATCACTGGGAAGCATATTTTTACATACGCATTTTATAATCTAAAAAACTATTCTCCCCCCAAAATTATTCGAGCTGGCTAGTGGTCAGCCCTATTAGTAGACAGCTTGAGCGGCATAGACAGCTAGTAGACAGCTCTAGTGGACAGCTCTAGTGGACAGCTCAGTGGACAGCTCTAGTGGACAGCTCTGGTAGACAGTTCTAGTGGACAGCAGCTCTAGTGGACAGTTCTAGTGGACAGCTCTAGTGGACAGCTCTGGTAGACAGCTCTAGTAGACAGCTCTGGTAGACAGTGCTAGTGGAAAGCTCTGTAGACAGCTCTAGTGGACAGCTCTAGTAGAAAGCTCTGGTAGACAGCTCTAGTAGACAGCTCTAGTGGACAGCTCTAGTAGACAGCTCTAGTAGACAGCTCTAGTAGACAGCTCTAGTAGACAGCTCTAGTAGACAGCTCTGGTAGACAGCTCTAGTGGACAGCTCTAATAGACAGCTCTAGTGGACAGCTCTAGTAGACAGCTCAAGTGCTCTGTAGACAGTGCTAGCTTTATGGACAGCTCTAGTGGACAGCTCTAGAAACAGCTTTAGCAGTTGTTACTGATATTTATTGTCGTAAGAAAGTTGTCTGAAATCATGTGCATTACAGTGTTTACCTTAACAGCTTTGGTAACAGTACCTGAACAGATAGACCCAGTGGACAGCCAACAGACATTTAAATCAGCTTGGAGGCAGTTCGCAGAGTTTTCAGTCTAGTGGACAGTTCTAGTAGACAGTTCTAAGACAGCTTTATGGACATCAATATCTGGTAGATAGCTCTGGTAGACAGTGCTAGTAATAGTGACAGCTATAGTACAGCCGTAAACACTACTAGCAGTGTGTACGCTAATAATTCGTAGCAACCAAATCATGTGCAGTTATAGTGTTTCACTGTTATTCTGTGACCGTGTGCGACCCACAAAAATTACCGTTTTCTAAATCCATTTAACAAATGCCACACTCGATAAACTTTAATATGGAAAAGTAATAAAAAATACATGAAATACTAAGTCCAACAATCCTAATTTAAACTAAAATAGACATATTGAAATTTCATAATACATCATACAAGTGGTTTTAAGATGCTTTCATGTAAGCTAGCTTTATTTCACAAAATCCCCCAGAAACAGCTTTACTTGTTCGCTTGTCGTGAAAGAAAGTTGTTGGTTGTGATGGCGGTTTACCTTAACGCTAACATACCTGAACAGATAACCCAGGAGCCATCGCATTTAAATCTTTTTGAATGGCAGTTCGCAGATTTTCGTCGATTTGATCTGAATTCAAAAAAAGCTATGTTTTATACATATATTGTATCATATTGTATCATTATTTCATCGTAATAATTGTGAGACGTGTACAGCCGTGAAACTACTGCATGTCAAAAATACGTACCAAAAAGATCGATGTATACTTCTTGTAAGGTATGAGCGCTACAAAACTGAAATTAAATGTACATAAAGCTACTTGCACAAATGACCTAGAACCCAATCTACTAGATAACTGACTCCGCCGAAATGGTATAGTAATGAGTGAGGCAAGCCGCCATCTTGAAAGGAGGCAAAACTGACGATATTTAAGACAAATATCTGCTTTTGCTGAGTTGATATAGAGTCACAAAGTTGATACTCTAGGTTTAATTCTTTTAATGATTGATAGGATGGGTTTTTTAAACTTTGTTTTAACTTACTTTTCATTTTGAGTTTTGCTTTTTGCCACCTTTCAAGATGGCGTCCTTGCCTCACCTTGACACGGTAGATAGACATCTGGAAGACTGGGTTCTAAATCATCGACTAATTTCTTTATATTTTCAGAGATTCACGGGCAATTTATTATAATGTACTATGTCTTGAACGAACTTTGTTGAAGGTTAGCTAAAATTTGTGTTCAATGTTTGCATTAAAATGTCAAGATGACAAAGCTCAAAAAACAGCGGGAAAACCGAAAAAACAAAGTCACAAACTGAACAAAGTTTGCGACATTGTTATTTGCAAAGGCACTTTTTAAACTTTACCATATTGCAAGCCAAACTAATTCTTTCTCACAAATTTTCAAGACATGTGAAGATTTTACCGTATTGCAATCCGAGCTAATCCTTTCTCACAGTTTTTAAAGACATGTGAAGATTTTACCATATTGCAAGCCAAGCTAATCCTTTCTCACAGTTTTTAAAGACATGTGAAGATTTTACCATATTGCAAGCCAAGCTAATCCTTTCACACAGTTTTTAAAGATATGTGAAGATGACGAAATTTCGCGAGACAAGTTGGTTTTTTTCTGGCGATTACTTCTCATTAACAAAAAACGAGGATGCCGTGAGCAGCGAATATAACGTTAAGTAAGCCCCAGGCCTCAAACCACAGTATAGGGAACATACAGTAGGTCCACTTAGCTGTGCAACTGGCTGCTGTACATTCAATAAGATTACTGGCTACTTTTGCCACGTCAGCACTCCCATTGGTCAGAAATTGCAATTGACTGACTGCCACTATGGTAGTCACCTGCGCAATGAGATATGCGTGGCACAAAAAAATTCAATGGAGTGGCTCTACTGTATGTTTTCTATACTAGGCTTCAAACTATCTGCAACGTTCAGTGAATGATGATTTTGCACGGCTGATTTTCAGTCAAACATAAATCAGAATGGCTTTCCATGCAATATAAACAAACAAGCAAGATGCAGTCGATCAATTAATTGCAACATTTATGTTTTTCCGGCTAAAAATAGTCTTTCCCACCAGAGGTTGTACCTAGTCGCGAAAAATATTCCATTAACTCGCTTACCTGATTCAATTCGTGATGGATTTTGTTAAATATCAAAGTCTTGTCGTAGTCCGCGGTGAAGTTTCTCACGATATTGTGGACTATAAGAAATAAATCATAAAACAGGACTTGTAACCATTAGATGAAGGAACAAAGTTCAGCAAACGTTGAAAATAGAATGGTTTAGAAAATAGGCGTGATATTAAACTCACCGTCAAAACGGGCGTGACATCCGATTCGACCAGGGAAAGGGCGTGGCACTTAAGGAGGCTCCCCACAGTTACTAAGCAGGGGACTGGTGAAAATTCGCATGCGCATACTCTGCTCAAGTTGAGTGGATTTTTTTTTACATAAACGCTTGGCCACGCTGACTTCAATGAAGAATTTTTGGTTTTTTCTTCGGCAAATTTTGTTTAACGTTCGTGTGGATGTTCATCAAATATCTCAAAAAATTATTAATAGAATTCCTCCGATGTTATACACAATGCCTCTTCAATGAATAACAATCTTCACGCAAAAAATAGAAAAATTCACCGAACAGAAAAAAAGATACGGTCAATCTGGACGATAAAAGTGCAAAAGAAAATGAGACGTTGAAATGATTTGAGTATGTTTCATCAATATGTTGTAAGCGAAACACCCGACTCTCGGGTGACCTGTAGGTAGCCTCCAGTGCTGTCAGTGCTTGGGGGATGAGCCCCCCACTTCTACCTTTGAAATGGGTAATTTTTCATAATTTCATGGCTTCAGCTTCGTCAAGAGAGCCCCCCATCTGATAAATTTAGTTCTACAGCACTGTTAATGCTTAAGTTGCATCGTGCATGTCGGCAGCCACTAATCTAAGCAGTTGCCAAATGAGTGGTTTAAAATAAGTGACGAGTCCGACCAACTGGCTAGAGTGATGAAGGACAAGAGGATAGGCCTTATGATGATTATTCTGCGGTATTACATATAAATGGCTACCCTTTATACGTCGAGAATTTCACACGCAACGTTTCACGTTTAAATTTACGAATAACACCACTAAACACTTTCTTGCTTCACGAGTTACTAAGCTGGCCTGACAAAACTTAATTTTTTTCATGGGGGGGGGTGGTGGGAGAGGGTGACACCACCCAGACCTCCCATGATTTAAGCACCTGTTAAAAAGTATGAAGACATGATGTACAACATGAAGTATCATGGTAAGTAGGTCGTAGCATTTACCTTCACTGGCACTAAGTATATTAACTACTTCAATTCTATCAAAGTGAATCACCACACCGCCACTTGTTCCACATGGTACATTTTTCACTTCATCCGTTTGCATGGTGACTTGGACGCTACGAAATGTTGTCACAACTGGTATCATCACATGAAATCCAGGTATGCTGGTCGATGAAAGCAACGCACCACCCTAATCAAATGAAAAAGTGGTGTAGTTCACAGCAGGCAATGCCTCACCTAAGGCCCTCGAAAGGAAATTGAAATCATGAGGCCAAAGATCCAAACGTAAGACAAGGTTTAAAGGGAGTTGGGAAGATGAAAAGCATGTTGATTTAGTAATTAGCAGCTGTTGCCTCTCCTTTCCATACCAACATGTGAAGACATCAACCAAAAATTACTAATGGGTATACTTTAGACATAAATTACTGCCCCACCCCACCCAGTTATGAAAAGATTTCATAACTAATGATCCACTCCCAACCGCTAGTCGTCCATATGGGCTACTTGAAGTCAAGACATTCAAAATCATATAAAACTTGGTGAGTCTTTAGAAACACCAAAATTAGCAGATTTGAAGGTAAAATATTAATTGAGCAAGTACATATTCATGTACTCCACTTTGCCTGTCTTCTTTTGAGCTCGATTGTTCTTTCGATAGAAATTGGCCAAGAGTATAAAATAAATGAATACAACCCTTTCCTCAACTGCTGCTATGACTAAGTTGAAAAGGGTAAAGAAGAAAAACATTTCACTTGTGTGTAATGTCAAAATGTTCAAATTCAACATCTTTTCAAATATCTGTAGTTAATATGTAGGAGACTCTCTCAAATAAAGTACCATATTTCTCAATTTTATTTAATCAAATTACTCGATTTCATCAGTTGCCATCATAAAACTCCAGTACAATAAGCTTCATCAATGATTGGTGAACTTTGTTTACTTTAACTGGCAGATGATCAAACAAACCTGACCATATAAACAATGGTGTCAGAATGCCACACAAAAACAATTTATTATTTTGGCATGTTTGTTGCCTGCCAAAACTCTTAAGAAATGTTGAATCATTGACAGACATTCTATACTTTGGTGATGAAATGTTATTCTACATCTTGCACAACACGTGGTTTGCTGGCCTATCCTAACGGCCCTAACCTAAAGACTAATCTGTTTGTATATCTCAACACTAGGAACAAACTCTCTCCATTCAGGTAAATGGTTTGACCTAATGGTATACAATGCTTTCGATTACCTAGCCACTTTTGGAATTAAATTTCCGCGAGTTTATGGGCCATCAATACTTAGAAGTAATTTGCAAACCAATTCGTAAAATTAGCAGCACGTTCAAATTACAGTTTACGGACTTGTGGATGGCCCATTGACGTGAAATCACCAAATGTACGCCTTAATATCATAGCTATAAGTACAGAACTCTACTTACCCGATAATAAACACCAACATGACCTACAAATTAATTTTACAAAGTTTAGTGCCCATGGAATGAAAATTATCGTACCAATAATTAAAGTTCGATAGGTTCGTAAAAAGGGAGCTTATACAAAGCAATAGCAAGGCAAAAGTGAACGAAGTTAATGTTTCAAAAGTCCTACGGTCACCTTCTTCGATTTTGTGCAAAGAGAAATTAAATCCAATCGCAGCAATAACAGCGATAAAAGCGAGAGCTGGTCCTGCGTTCGCCATATTGAATGTTATAATTATAATTATTCGTGTGAAGTGAAAATGCATATGAAAATAAAAAGGCACAGCAGGGAGGTGCATACATAAATCGTCGCCCTCCTTACTGTATGGAAATGTACGCATTGATCATACATCCCCCCCCCCCTTTCTCTACATACGCATTAAATGGAGGATCCCAAGTGAATGATTACTTGCAGGGGAGGGGAGCAACAGGGAGGTGTATCTATGTATAAAGGCTTATTTTTTCCGCTTGACAAATTGCTTGGTGCAGTCAGTGTTTTTCTAGAAATACTTTCTTTCTACTACAATGTTTTCATGTACACTTTCCATGGTGATTGTTTAGTTCTACATGCAAGCCTCTGTTTTTCTGATACAAAGAAACACTTTTCAACAACTTAGTCTTGAACCAAGAGTTTAAAATTAGATATTGGCGCATGCTATCTTTCATGTACACTTTCAACAATGATAGTGTACTTCTTCATAAAAGCCTCTGTTATTCTGAGATAAGGAAGACACCTTTCAACAACTTAATCTAGAACCAAGAGTTTAAAATTAGATATTGGCGCATGCCATCCCACAGTATAATTCCGTTTGTTACATTGTCAGGAGTATCGGCCAGTGCAGTACTATAGGAGGGGCTGAACAAGAGAAGGCCCCAATGGAGGGGAATTAAAACCTCCCTTCTGCTTGGGGAGAAAAGTGAAACCGATGAAGCGTAAGTGAATTATCATTCATGAAGAACACAATGAATTAAAAACAACTTTACTACTGATTTATCGTGTCTTTTTGTAATCTAGACTTCTAGACTGTTGCAGTCCTGTAGTGACTCTAATAGAAATACAATATACTTAAGATTGCAATGTTATCGGTTCAGCCCTAAAAAGATCGTTAATATCTTTTTTGTAAAGGGATCAAATCTTCAGTATTTAATACCAAGTAAAGGTGCACGCAGAGGCGTATCTAGAACGTTAATTGGGGGGTGTATATTCATATATTCAGTTGTGCCCTACTGACTTCTTTTGAAGTTCAAATCACTTTCAAAAGAAATCAGCAGGGCACAACGGAATATATGAATATGCACCCCCCTCAATTAACGTTCTAGTTACGCCTCTGGGTGTACGTTAGTTTCAATTCCAGGTGCAAAGGTGATTATCAAAGCAGACGAGAGCATCCATGAAGTCTGTGGTGGCGTCGAGCCACGGTTTTGTCTATTGAGCATCGTCAGAAGAACCCAATTTGGCAAATTTGATTTCACATCACCGACAAAAAATGACTTTTGTATCGCTTACTAATTGCCAAGCATTTTCCCACTCACTAAAATTATCTCGACAAGCAAGATGGTTTTTGCTTTGTAGATCGAAGCATTCGAGTGATGTAAATAGTCGCAGGACAGTCGCAGGTTAATTAAACACCTTAAAGCCTGGTTTTCACTGGCGACATAAGCATAAGGACATACAAAAACAATGAAGTGACTAGCACAAGCATCAACATAAGCATAAGCATAAGCACAGCAACTTGAAATAAACATAAGGTAGAACAAAAACAAATTGAAAAGAAAATCGCTTTTATTTTGTTTTCTCTAACCATTGGAGAGTATGCTTTGCTTTGTTTTCTTGCTTGTGCATATGTCGCAATTGAAAACTAGGCTTAAGTGACTGAGCGCTAGAACGGGACAACTTTTTTTTACATTTGATCCTCAGCTTCAAATTGATAGAATGAAATAACGGACTGTGAAAGATTATCTCTCGAGGTCAACTTCGATGATCTATTCATGTAACCGAACTGCGAGCCCGAAACAGCGGTTGACAGACTGACAAACCGTTCCTGGGCGTCATTATCAGTCCTTCCACGCGTGGTCAAGCATTGATATAAATTTACCGAGGTCGTCGACGGCCAAAACAGTTGACGAACACTTGTTTTCGATGTCACTTCTTCAGTACGAAATGTGAAATTACTTTATCGAGTTGAAGTTATAAGCCAGCTCAAGGAATAGTTTACAAGGAGTGCCAGTCGTTTTCGGTAGATATGACTCAATTTTTTACAAAGACTAGTTTTCGGATCAATTGCTGTTTCTAAGAGATCGCGTGGTTTGTGAGATCTATTATTGTTGAAAAATTTTGGTTTCACCGAACTTTTCATTTGCATTAGAGAAACAAAAGATAGTAACAAAATTTAATTCGTCATGTTTTGTAAGTTCGATGCAGGAACTTTTTCATGAAAAGTGCATCAAAACTTCAATGACCTAATTTCTTGTTTATTAAGCCTAGATTTGATCTCCTGCTATCTTTCATTGTCTCTTTGCTTCTCACAAAAAAACAACACATCGTCGATTTTAGATGGACAATTTAACAGCTGAACCAATCAAAATCGTCCATTCTTCATGTGCTAAGAAAATCTTTGTCAAAATACCTTTCGTGCACAGTGTATCATTGGCTTCCTTCAACTTCACATAGATTTGGGGAAAAGGGTAACCTTCCAGCTGAAAATAAGGTCAAATTTAAGTTATTTGTTGTTTATGAAAAAACCGCAAGCATTTCACAGCTGAAGTGCTTTTCCCATCCAGACAAATTAAGAATTTAGAAATGACATATTTTTCGCTATTTTAGAGCAAACATCCGGCCACAAGCCCGGAAATGTTTTTCGTCACATGCTGTAAATATACGTCCGAAACAATGCGTTGACCGCAAGATAATAATAACAATTTGCGGTTAAAATACCGGCATCAAATTTCCGGCATTCTCATGTTCACGAAATAAACACACGTTTTGTGTTTTTGTTCAAAGTGTGGAGTTCAACGGTGCTCTTCCTGACTATGCTGGATATTATTTGGCGTATCGTCAACTATTTTTGGCTCGCCTGTAATGTATTTGCAACATTGTTGTTTCACAGTCAAAAAGAATGTAATCACACGAGAATACCCCCATGTACCTCAGTAATAATGTTGGCAATGTATTCGATTTTTGGAAGAAGAACGAAACAAGCTAAGAACAGGTTTCTGAAATCGAAAAAAGAAACAAGAATAATCCATTTTGTAGCAGCTTACGGGCATGTTTTTTACATCGAAGTGATTAGAGCCCAAAGTAAGCATCAATGCATTGTTTAGCCTTGTTAGTAACTATCACGACATAAATAAACACCGATGAAAGCATACCAGCATGAATGGAATAATAATTTTTTACACATGTTGCTAGATTCATGTCGTTATGTTGTTATTAGCTAGAATAGCTGTAAAATCCTAAAAGATAACTCCACACATATTATTTTACTGGGTCCGTTATGTCACTGGAGCTGACCAATTTCGTATTCGTGACAGGCTGATGTTGGCTTCGCTTTTGTTTCCGTTGACGTCCATACTCCCTTGTTTATAATGCGCCGTTTTTCACAGTTTTTTTTAAACCACAATCGACATGAAAAGAAAGGCTGATCTTATCGAATGACATTGAAACGCCATATGGCTGTGCACTGCAATCTTCCATTGTAGAATAACGAGCAGATAATGGAAAGTTTCAGTACACGTTCACTGATTGGTCGAAAACTTTTTTATGAGTGACTCAGTCGAAAAACACTAACATTGGGTCATTTGCATTCAAAATACATGCATTGGTAGATGGAGATTACAAGTTTGACTAGTGCCTAATCCCAAAAATATTATTCATAACAATTCACACTATCAAAAGATAAAATGAGTTTTTTCCTATTCAACTTACAACAACAGATAACGTCATGTTGTGATAAAATTGAACGTTACTAAAGTGGGATTAGCATCTCCTAAATTTTTTGTCACCAACGTTTTTTTTGAAAACCACAGTTGCTTTTAGGGGCAATCGGTATGAACATCACAGTAATAAGATCGCAACTTTTCGTTAAATGTTCGTTAACTGATAACCGTCGTTGAGCAACGACACGAATGCTTATCATCATGTGAAGCAGAAGTGATTACAAAAATAATTTGCCAAAATATCAATGGCCACCGATAATGAATCGACCAAAAAGCACAGTATAAAAATTACGGACCTTAGAGGAAATGACATTAAGCTTTAGTCTATCTGCATGTCCTTCTCTCCTGCATCATGAAAACTATGGGGGCAGTCGATACAAAATACCACTCTTCTCTGTACACGTTAATTGAGTTTTTTTTTAATGAGGCAGTTGAAATGAAAAGGCGCTGAGCCAGATGAATGTTAACAGTGCTCATTTTATTGCATGCAATTTTGACGTGTATAGCAAAATCCTTTTAATACTGCAATGAAACTTTTACAAATCACCATTTTTATAAAAAAAACTTACATCCTTTGAAAAGAATTTGCTTGTTTTTGAAAAACTCATGAACATTGGGTGTTGTCTTTATCAAACAACATGGCTGCTCAAACAATGTGACATTTCAAATTCACTAAATTCAAAAACATTCGAGGCAGAGTTGATAGCGGAAAACAAAAAATAATTCAGTAAAAGCTATACGATGATAGGTTGAAGCAAAAAAACAGGATGTGATTTGATTGACAATAACCTGTCCAAGATCAAATTCTCGATTAAAACAGCTCGGCACTAAGGCCTCTGACAAATTTTCAAAATCAGAGAGGATTTCGGGAAAAAATTACATGATATGACGTAACCAAACGCGTGACCTCGCACGAAAAGTCCCGTATTATAAAAGAAGCATTTCGTGCTGGAAGAAGGACAGAACGCCCAATATCATCAAACCATCGGCTGGATCATGAGAACCGTGGCAAAAATCCTCTTGCTCTTGCTTCTCTTGTTTGGAGTAATGCAAGAAGCGATCTGCTATAAAAGAATACTACGTAAAAGAAACGTACGCCGTACTTCTGTGATGTTAAAAAATGCTCGGGAATGTCGCTTCAAGGATAGAACTACCCAGAGTTGCCGCAGTCGTGAGCGAAGATTTCTTCAGGTAAGCTAGATTGCATTGTAAAATAAAGGAAAACTTCAGCATAGTAAAACTGGCCACGTTTTTAATGTTCATAGCTTATTTATAAAAGAAAGAGACATTTCGAGTAGGGTTTGATTCGCATTCACATACATGCATGTTTATGAATGTACACTCGAACGTCATTTTCATTCTCATCGTGTGAAGATTCGTCCATGCAACAGTGATTTAAATGTAGAGCACGTTAATACTGAAATCAATGCAATATGTAGCGCATATTTTATGTGCGAAACTCGTTTAGAGTTACAGAAATATATGTATGGTAGCTTCGCCACGAGAATCCCGGTCAAAAGAGCTATATGGTCACTTCGCTTGCATTATCGCATAGAAACAGAGTAGATTGACGAAATCCCTTTTTCAGGCAATTTTCAGTTTTAACTTCGAGACTCAATGTCGAGATTTTCCGTTCACGGCAAACTGGAGAACTCGCATCATAATAATAAAAGGCCTATTTAAAACATAAAATACTACTCATAAGTTGAATAACGAAAATAATTGTCTTATTGTAAAGGCAGTATTGTGTTGTATGAACTTCCAATTTCTGTATCTTGGCTGACGACGTTTTGTGGTCATGCTTTTTTCCACTTTGTTCATACATGCAGAGATTTATAGGGTGCCACTGTAATCCTCTATTATTGTGTTTACACTCGTCAAAATGCGGTTAGAGGGAATTACACACCATTTAGTTCTGCAGACAGTTTTGATTACTTTTTCGTTGATGTATTAAACCACTTGTTTGCATCAAATGGTAGAGAGAAAATAAATTTTGACAGTAAATATCATTCCCGATATGATCTGTCTTGAAGATCACAAAAACTACTTATATGTATATGTTTAGAGTACAAGTTTTGGTATTTTTAAGGACTTAAGCTATCACTGTACATAGTACTCTGTAAGGTAATTGTATTGCCCTTTATATACACTTCTAGTTGACGAATGTTTAACATGGGTGTGTACAAAAATAGTTGCTCGGTTCAAAATTACGCAAGGTTAATATGTTTGATCCTCGCTTAAATTGTTCCAAATGTAGACATAAACAACACAAAGCAAACGAGCCCAGAATAGTTTACAAAATTAAAGAACGAGATAAACGTTTGATAGAATTTTTTGGCAGTCAGAAGCGGTACTTTACACAAGAAGAAATTTGTACTGTTCTCCACCTACATTCCGGAATAGAAATGCTCTATTTGGAGAAACAATAACTGCAAAATATCTGGACACATATATAAGTGTAACAAAAAGGACAGAATTGTTAGTCCGGTAAGGAGGTATAAACAACGTTGTTTCTCGTAGCTTGAAATGCATAATCTTATTCTACGTCGAGAGCACTGAAAAATGCAACTTGTGTCTTAGGTAGAGAACGGAATATGGAACCAGAGCCCTAGAGCGGTAAGAAAGACATCAACCGCATTTTCAAATCACAAGACGCAACACAACACAAAAATTTGAAATAAGGCAAATAACTAAAAATCTTTCAAAATATTTACGGGGTCTAAACCGGAGCAAACACTTCATCGTTCTCGGAAACTTGTGGTTAAACAACAGATCACTATCCTTCAGGCTTTGAAGCTTTAAAGATGTTCATCGTTCGAAATTGTGACAACACATTGGATCGAATTTCATATATCAAAATTAGGCTACTATAAACATCTGCATTTTAATCGTATTAAACAAAACGTTTTCAACTGTTTTCGTTCGAAATTATAATTAGTTGTTGTTGACTAACACTCCTGTATTATATACGAAGAGTCTGCAACGCACATTTGGATATCACACAGACCAACACTCCTTTTGGGTTCGTGACTTGTTTGGGCGTTTTTTATGTTTCTATAAATGACCCCCAATAGACACCCTTGGACTTTGTCTCATGATTTTTTTTGGTGCTACCCAGTTTATTCCGAAGTGCGTATTGAAAAGAAAGGCAATGCATGGCTTAAACAAACTCAAAGTAGTTTGTCATTTTCGTCAGTCAATAATTATATCGTGCCCAATATCAGATTTCACCGATTTCGCATCAAAATCTATTTCCGGGCGACCGCCGAATCGAGATATAGCTGAAAACTTGAGAATGCGGCAAAAGCTGGTGTCCGGTGACAAGCAAACGACGACTGAACAGTCGTGCTGAGTTATTTGATGAAAAAATGAACATGATGCATCAGGCTTATAATTTGAATGCCGGACAATCTCATAACTAAACGACAGAAAAAGCTCAATGCGCGTCGTAGTACGTTTCAATCTCTCTTTGCAATGTATAATTCGGCGTGTTGGTGTAAATTAGAAGTTCTGTTGTGCCATGAGGCGATTATAGGGGCACTGCGCCTTGTGCAGGACTACCCTCGGCACATCACTAAATAATAAGCACTCTGTAAACACAGATTTTTCTCCTATACTTCAAACTTGTTTTGCATTTTTGCTTCGCCAAGCAAGTCCTCCGGAAAACCTTTATTTCACTTTGTGGGGGCAAGTACCATTCATGTGCTCACTCACAAACCACATGGCCGATCATTATGCCAAATTTGGTGGACGGCACCGTAGGATACCCTGCTGTGATCGCATTATCGAAAAAAACCATTTACGTAAAGGAAATTTTCGAAGTGACACATGTGATGAGCAAATCGTTCGTTCATGCCGCTGCGCACGCAGGTAAAAGTACAAAAAACCACATTGAAAAACTTTTGAAACCTAATGCCTTTGTTGCACGTCATCTAAACGTCATCCAAAGCGTCTCTTACGCAAATGTCCAAGTTAAATGCGCGCCAGCATTGTATAGTACGCGCGCAAAATATGTTAAAAAAGTCTCGCTCATGTTACAAACAAAGTCCCTTTCGTTCAAAAGAAGTTGATTCTACGAGTACTGAAGACTTCAACTGAGTCGACGTCAACTAACATCACACATGTTAACAATGTATAAATGCTACAAACGCAAATGTCTTTTGAACTGAAATATTCTATTCTTTGATCAACCTACCGAATATACCGGACGCAACACTGAGTGCATGTCACTGGTGCATGTCTGCTACGCTTGCCATTGCTCACGATTTCCCGATTCAAGTCGACGACAAAGCGCACTCGCATATTATGTACATTATAGGCACGTGCCGGATATCGCAGACACACGAGATTTTCAGAATTTCTTGTTATGTCGGCTATGCAACTCGCATGCGGATTTGAGACTGATCGGCCTGAACCGCGGGAAGTGTCTCACGAGAGACAGGTGTTTGCGCTCATTACTGCTTATGAAATGCACGTGCGTAAACTGAACGCACACGACGCTAAAGGAAACGCATTGAGATTTTTAGACAGACTTTCAGGGTCTATATCAAAAATTAAAAATCTCACGTGCACTGAACAGTATGTCGCACGTGGAAACCAAGGTTAAGAAAACATCAGTGCGCGTGTGTTTGATAAAAGTTATTCATTTTATTTTACAGATCTGAGGAAAGTGTGTACGCTCATCTTGAAAAATGCGAAGCTGCTCTCTTGGACAAGAATTAGAACACATTATAACGTAAACATTGAAAAGAAATGAAAAAGGATGAATGGATGATTTTAGCTGATTTAAAAATGCGCATTGATACAAGTAGAAGAAAGATGTAATCAAATAAAAGTTGAAAAATTGTATAATGTGGTTCATTCTCTTTTGTTTCTTTCTCAATAGTCAAAAGGCAAGCACGGGTTATTCACCATAAATTGTGTGTTGAACGATTGTTCTTAAGGTGTTTCATTGGGTAGTTAGTTTTGTCTTGTTCAAAAGCTTCGAACTGTGGTAAACAACTCCAAGCAATGTATCCTGCAATATTAAAGCAATATATTTTTTTAAAGCTCAAATACAATCAACTAGCATATGGAGTAAAATTTGTTGGTCTGGACCAAGGCTCACTCTTTAAATCATTAAATTACAGTAAGAATCTTTGCAGGCGACTTACCACCCAACAGAAACTAATCATTTTGCTTTCGTTTCGAAAAATATAACTCGCAAGCTTTTGCTCCTTCGGTATTTACCAACTTTTTGTTATAAATTATTGAGGTACGAGCTCGAAGCTCATGCATCGCAAAGACCGGAAGTAGCTAACACCTAAGACGTGCTCCAAGTGTCCACAACTCGAATGTATTCGGATCATATCACATAACTTCCATGTTTCGCGGTTCCACTTGAGATCATCACGAGTCATGACACGTGCTAGAAAAGCAAGTTAAAAATGATATGAAATCCACCTTAAATTCCCGAGTGTTTGCCGCATATGAAACTCATTATCATCCACGATGCTTGAGGGTAAAATATTACATGAAGATTTCATCGTATTGATAAAGCGATGGCAATAGTTCAAACAGCGAGACTCAGATATTTAAACCGAAGATCTTGCGCACTCGGGCCAATATATAGACTGTTTTCATACAATAGGCATTTAAAAAAATCGTTTCCGAAAATATTGACGCTTTCATGGGCATCTATAAAGTCGTTCCAAACTGCAACAAGTGACGTGTTATATAAGCACAGTAGACGGCAAAGACCAACGAATCAATCTGTTGCTGTCAGTACCACACTCCGCATTTTGCCTATCTATATGGAAGACGGTCAAAATGAGTAAAATCGACTTCTGTTTCCACAAGGTTAAATGGTTGGAATGTTATTAAACAAAAAGAATGATAGCATAATGCTTTAACCAGCAACTGCAAACAATAACGACCTTATCTAACAACATTTGAGAAATTAACCTTCCACTCCTTTTCCTTGTAAACGAGACAAGTTTACTCAAAAGCAGAGAGCCTTATGCGCTACAAGTTCCGAGCTTGTGACCGGTATAGCAGAGTTAAAAGTTCTCTGTTCAGTTCGAGCTTTGTCCATATGAACTGTTTAGCATGCTTCCAAACAAAAATGAGCAGGAATATTCAGTTGATTAATCTATGATAAATCTTTTACCTTTTAACTCTGCTGTACCGGTCACAAGCCCGGGACTTGTAGCGCATAAGGCTCTCTGCTTTTGAGTAAACTTGTCTCGTTTACAAGGAAGAGGAGTGGAAGGTTAATTTCTCAAATGTTGTTAAATAAGGTCGTTATTGTTTGTAGTTGTTGGTTAAAGCATTATGCTATCGACTTCTATTTACGAAGATATCGACGTATATTTACGTTTTGCGGAGAAGCATAGCCTTTCACTCTTTCTTGGATTCCGATGCATCAATTTTTATTACAATTCTCAATCGTTGAAATCGTGTGAAAATGTTTTCAAGAATTCTAAGGATTAGCTCCTATAACACCCCCATCGAATTTTTGGAAATAAAAGCGATCGTGTCAATTGCCTGGAAAGTGTTTCAACACGATCGTCTCTGTCTGATCGTGTTCTGTAGGCCATCTTTCAAGTGATCGCCATGATGTATCGCAATCAGCATTAAAGGCAAAGCTTCGCAGTGGCTACGCTGCTATGCAAAGTCACCGCGAAGGGACGAAACTGTATGAATGACTTTCACGACACGCGCGAACTTTTTGAACAGATGTCGAAATAGACAGATATGATCTTGTGTTTTAGGATCGAGATTGCGATTGATAGACCTACGATTGAGTGATAAAAAAGAAAATTGCTTCTCCCTAAAGAACTACGGCGATATCAAAAACACGGGTTGATTTAAATAATTATATCTACATTTGTTAAAGATTGCAGATTGAAAACATCAAGCTAAAAAGATAACAATGATAGTCAAATCGTACATAAAACACACAACTACGACTCGTTGCTATTGACAAAGACACAAAACCTGCACAGGGCAGATGTTCATTTTACAATGATATGCTTTTGAAGCTAAGTGTAGCGATGGCTCGTATAGTTAACTCTAAAGACAACAGTCAATTTCACAAACGCAACTTTTCAACGTCAAGTTTGTTTAAAATAAATGGAACAAAACTACACATATATGAGTAAAGCGTCATGTAGCAAGTTTTGAGAAAGTGTTTCGTGAAAGTTTTCTTGACTGAGGAGCAAGTTCTACTAATAGGTAATAGACATCCCCGTGGAACGAAAAGCATTCCCTTATGAAGGAAAACTTCTCATTTTCATGCTTCAATTAAGCTTTCGTTTCAAACGCAAACAAAAAATAAAAATTCTCAAGGAAAATTCAGCGTTCAACGTTCATTAATATTTCCATAAGCACGCGTTTTGCCTATCAAATTATTACAAACGTTTAGAGATTAGCATCGTTTTCATTAACAATCCGCGATTCTTATTTGAATATATGTTGGCCAAGTATTGTCAAACATGCTCAAGTCATTACTATATTTGACACTATAATCCCCGTACAACTGCTGTGAGCTGTGAAACTCGTGATCAGGAAGAACATTGAGTTGAAGGCACAAGTTTTTTTAAGACGAATGCTATGCAAATTTCATTTAAATGCCATACAAAGAGAAGCGTTTGTGCAAATGGCATGGGAAAGGGAGTCGCTTGCTTCCTTTGTTTGAACATGAATCTTTCTAAAGGACACGCGTCGTATTGTTAGATTGCGCAGTGTTCAAATATAAAGTATCTGATAATTACGTCTTGGCTCGTTCAAGCAGCTTTTGCCAATGATTTCATCAGGCAACGGTTTAAATTTTAATTATATGCAGTTGTACGGGGTCACTTTACATTTCGTCACCCATAGTCACAAAATTGCTGTGAAGATTCAAACGATTTAAATCACAATTCACTGATGTAGAGAAAGACGAATCGGACAGACAACCTACAATAAATTTTTCCCATTTTTGACGATCCATTTAAAGTGCATCGTTTTTAGATATTTCGACAGCTCGGTTTCGACAATTTCTCATAAAACTATCTTTTTCTCTCCTCAATATTGTCATGTACATACGCCGAAAATTGCGAAACCGTCTCTCTATTATACAAGTTGAAGCATAGCACGAATCAAATACGACAAGCGTATACATGAATGCTACCTTCGCCGAGTTCATTTATCGCCATGTGGGATAATTGACGTAATAACGTAAAATGACAGGGATTCGGTGTTAAAGAACTGAAGGAGCCGTATCTTATAAACACTCATTACGGAAAATCCCTAAGCATTTCTAACTCGCAAAAGCCGGTTCTTCACATTTTCTATAATATGGCGTGTAAACAAAGCGAATTTGCTGAATTGATCATTGAATGATTTCGTTTTCCCAGCATCATTCATGCAATGCCATATTTTGTCATGCCCGCGAGCGGGTCATGTCGACAGCCTACAAACATTAGCACCTAAAACTGTATGGGACTCTTCTCCAAGAAACTGGAAGTCGCATACTGGTTTATTTTAATAACATGGCTCACATTCAACGAAATATTTTGGCAGCCGTCGACATCTTTACCTGGCAAGCATGCCGCTTGGCTCCGGTCACGTTGTACAAAAGGACATGAGAGTTGAAACCTCGTGTTTCCTTTATCGCGTAATCGTGTGTTGCCAGGCTTGTAATCGCGCATCTGTAACATGCTTTATTACAAGACAAAAGCCAAAGCAGATGTTTCCCCGTGCACAAGCTGAGAAGGATCTCTCGATCATTATACAATCCAAGAGAAGACAGGTGTAATTTTCGAAATGATTCCCACATTGCTTCAGCATAAAAGACAACATCTTTTGCGCTTCGTCAATCAATCTCAAAACTTCGACTATTCGAAGAAGAAAGTGGAAAGGGCGGCCGGCGGCCGAACGGGAAAAAGAAAGAAACTTATACTGATGTCTCGAGGTCGAGATTGAGAAATTTCAAAATCGTATCGATTGTTGATACTTAAAAAAATATATATTCATTACGCTAAAAATCAAGATTTTTCCTTGGAAAAAGCAACAAAGAGATCGCAAGCTCTTAAGGTAATTACACACAGATTTTAACTAATGGAAAGGAACTCAAGAGGCAACTCTGATCAATCGTCCCAAGCCCGTGACTGTCTTTTGAACCAATGGAATGGATGGAAGAACCAACGGTTCGCGACAGCGAGTTATGGCCAACACAACACGAGCAGAAATTACTCGGGCAAGAAAGGAAAAAATTTAACTCAACGCAAAAGCGCTTCAGTTAGTGAACACGTTTTTGCGGTCGAAAGCGACCGTAACTTAATAAGAAATCGTGGACATGGAAATTCTCAAGTTAACGAAACTAATCGTGGTACGGCGAAGAGGAAAAACCACTCCACGGAAGCGTCGTTGAACATTGAATGGGATTGTATTGACTCGTTTCACGAATTCGCAGTTTTCATGGACAAAATTAATCCAATATGCCCGGCAGAGCATTTAGATACGCCAGAAAAACTCATGAAGATGTTAGTTTTTTAAGAAAATGACAGAGTTAATAAATTTGTAAATAAATATGTCTAGGTCAAATGAAGCTATAAGATTTTGTTTTTCTACATTATGTTTTGTAGATTATTTTTCGTCATTGAAGCTTTTCCGGCTTTTGTACATTGTGTTTTATAGATTATGGTTTGACATTGATGCAGAGATAGCTTTTCCGGGTTTTGTACGTACATAAACTTTGTAAATGATTTAAGTGAAGATTGGACTTCTCCTTCGAGATATTGATGGAAAATGAAGATTTCCAACTACCTTGGCGCCAAGTCTTTCAACGTAAACATTGAATTTTTCAAGTATAGCAATATTTTTTCGCTCCTTTATCGAATTTGCCCAAAATCTGTCGGCATTGAAAGATCGAACGTCGCACGGACATTATCAATACCAAACACATTATCACTACCGCCATTTTCATATCTCTTAATTTATTGCTTTGAGATATTATTGGCTGCAACATGATCATTATTGACACTCATACGCTTTAAAGCGATAACTCATCATCAGTTGCATCAATCAATGCTAACTATCTTGAATGTAATTCCAAGTCTCCTTGTTTATAATTGGTTGAAAAGTCAAAAGGTGTGATTCCCTCGGCAAAATGTTCACTTAACACTTTCGTTTAAGCCAAATTTTCTTCTGCGCATGCTTGCATGCCTTTACCTATTACAGTTTTCCGTCCATACCGGGCAGAGGAAATCCAGATGCGATGCAGTTAAGCTTTCTATCTTTCAAAGTGAATTAATGAACGAAAAAATTTGTGCTTGGCGATATTTATTAAAACAGTCTTATTTAAAATTTCTTATGAAAAAACTTGAAAATTATGTGAGTGTTTACATGTGTAAAGCATACGTATGTTGTTTGTACCTACAAGCCGTAGCTGTTGCCCATTTCATATAAAAAAATTTATCGCGTGTTTATCTCCCATGCATTGTAAAGCTGGAGTTTCGTATTTTCAGTGTTTTTTTTCGTGGTTTTTTTGCACAACGATCAACATAGTACAGCGAACAAAAACCACGAAAAAACGTAACACAGCTTCACATTTTGACTGACGCTCGCGTTGTAGTTTTTTTCAATTTTCTAACATTCTAGCGATGACTTTGTCTTGAATTGTAGGCGACGAATGCGTTTATTGTGCAAGGTATATGGTGTAAAGGAAAACCACCATTGAACATGGCGAGCATTTAGCTATGGTGCGGTGCAAGTACTGTTACAAAAAAACAACAAAGTGCAGGGTTTGAACCAGGAAGTATCGTTAACATGTTTATGGTGCTTGATCGTCCAGATTAGAAGAGTCCCGAGGTCTGTCTACATCGACGACGACAAGTGTCTAACACAAACAGTTCTTTTCAGTCAGGACAGCACTGAACTGTACGACCAACAGCTAAAAAGAAAGCAACAGCTTAATCTTACCTTATCTCGACCAATCAAATATCGAAACTGAAAAGCAACAAGCACGACGCTGTATTCCTCATTGGAAAACATTTATTCCGAAGCACGTTGAACTTTCTCGAAAACATCCGTTTCTTACCTTGACGTGGATGTTATTTAGAAAATCGGTAACCAGAAGAAGGTGGCGCAAGACTGACCAACTTCACTTTGGGATAAGAAGGTGCTGTTGCAAGCTTACGCTTTTTTTCAATTTGGGTCAACGGTTTCAACCTCCTGCTGACATCATCCTGTTCCTCGGTGAAATCCTTTTCAGTTTTGATGTTTGTTCGAGTCTCGGCGCTTTGTTCGTCTACGGTATTTACGTTAGTTGGTGCATTAGTCTCAACTATTGAGAAAGGTTCTTGTGTGTCGCTTGTGCGCATGACCTGTTCCAACTGTTCGTTGGCACGTTGAACTTGCTCGTCGATACATCGGAACTGCCACTTCCACGCGACTCTGTACAGGAATGGGCGTAGGTCAAATCTATCATGGTGAAAAACATATGTTAAAAAAAAGGAAAACATTTGAGCATGATCGTTTTATTGAGAGATGCTAACTAATTCGAAATATGTTAAATGTCTGTGTAAAACTTGTAGTACGTTAAATGTCTGTGTAAAATTTGTAGTACGTTAAATGCCTGTGTAAAACTTGTAGTATGTTAAATGTCTGTGTAAAACTTGTAGTACGTTAAATGTCTGTGTAAAACTTGTAGTACGTTAAATGTCTGTGTAAAACTTGTAGTACGTTAAATGTCTGTGTAAAACTTGTAGTATGTTAAATGTCTGTGTAAAACTTGTAGTACGTTAAATGTCTGTGTAAAACTTGTAGTACGTTAAATGCCTGTGTAAAACTTGTAGTACGTTAAATGTCTGTGTAAAACTTGTAGTACGTTAAATGTCTGTGTAAAACTTGTAGTACGTTAAATGTCTGTGTAAAACTTGTAGTACGTTAAATGTCTGTGTAAAACTTGTAGTACGTTAAATGTCTGTGTAAAACTTGTAGTACGTTAAATGTCTGTGTAAAACTTGTAGTACGTTAAATGTCTGTGTAAAACTTGTAGTACGTTAAATGTCTGTGTAAAACTTGTAGTACGTTAAATGTCTGTGTAAAATTCGAGGTGTGTTAAATGCCTGTTTGTTAAGGCCGATTTCCATTCAGTGCAAATTATCCCGCGATCGACTTTTTCATATCACTTTTTTTCAATTGTATTCACATTGTTGCACACAATTCAAAAGAAAGTGTTCGCAAAAAGACGATCGCGCGAAAACTTGCACCGACTGGAAATGAGCCAAACGTCAGGGGCACCAACATCCAATATTGATAAATTATTTTACTTTGACGGAATTCACAGCCAATCGTGTCTAATTAGTTTGCACTGACGGTATTACCAACAAATCGTATTTAATTGTTTACCTTTAACATCGTACACAACGGAAAAAATTTTGCTGTAACGCTATCCACAGCCAATCGTGTACACGTATACCGATATCGCTTTGACAAATTTTCCTTGCTATTTTTTACGATACAGTAAAAACGAGACTCAATGTACGTGCACTTTTGTCTCACCTGTTGTCATCTGGGGAATAAGATTGCGCGTGGTAAGCTGGAGTAATCACGGTCATTTTGTGCCGGTTTATGGCGTAATATTTGAAAAACTTTTTCACTTTCTCGGCAATCACAGAAGGTTCGTGTCTTCTGCGCCATGAATCGCACAGTTTGCAAAACATGCGATATGGCCCGCACGAGTGTATCTTGCGAAGGCTCCCGAATACCGACAACTCTTCGTATGTCATCCCCATATCCTCCTGGTGTATGAGAAAATACACAAGAATGAACGAATTTCGCAAGCATTACGTACGTTGGTGCAGTACTTGTAATCTGAATTTCACTGATTAGATAACGGATTCCACATACAGGATTCCATATTCCACGTAAACTGAATTTGAAACATTAAATACCACATTACCTCATCCATCTGTTGGATTTGACCGTTAGCCAGGGGCTCGAGCTCGGCGGCAGGTGGTGCATCCAGTATGGATATGAGCGAGGTAAAGTGAAAATTCTCCATGCAATAGAGCACGAATGATCTTAAATCCGCCTTACTGATGCTACCGATGGGATTTAAATCGGCACTCGAGCAGTCGTATTTCGTCAAATATCCACGCAAGCTAGGGAAAAAATAGAAGAAAGATTGACGATTTGTTCAAATAGACGATACGATGTTTTTATAAACACATGGTAGCAAGGAAACATATTCTAACTACCGATAAAAGGTTCATGTTCAACTCAATATTTGAGGAACTAACTAGACTGTTTTCCATTTAGCAATATTTCGAATTTAACGCAAGTTCATCATCATACTCGCAGTTTTTCAATTCAGAGTCGGATAATGAACTTGCAAAAAATTCGAAATATTACTGTCTTGTTTGTTTTTCAAATATTGAGTTAAACATGCACCTTTTATTCGGTGTATGTTTCTTATTATACTACATAAAATTGTCGGCCGGTAAATGGATTCTATTATAACAACCAACAAATGGTTTTATGTTCTTGCAAACTACTAGTCTAAAGGCTCTTTTCCACTCAACGCAAAACATACCCGCGAGTTACTCGCAGGGAGCTTACCATGATTTGCAGCACAGTTATTTGAACAAAATTTGTCGATCGCGCGAACAAAATCGCAAGCTCGCAGCGAGAGCATTTTGCGATGAGTGTAAAAGAGTCTTAAGTCCATGGTTTTATCGCTGGTTGCAAAAGAGAACTTTTCCCCTCCTAACAAACAGTTAGAAAACAATTCTGTGTTTTTTCTTGGCACTTGTAAAGCAGAGCATTCTAACTTCAAAAAACCAGTCCAAGTCTATGGTTTTATTGGTGGTTATAAAGTAGACAATTCTCTCATCTAGGAACAAGTCAAAGTTCTATTTGTGGTTATAAAGTAGACATTTCTCTCATCTAGGAACAAGTCAAAGTTCTATTGGTGGTTATAAAGTAGACATTTCTCTCATCTAGGAACAAGTCAAAGTTCTATTGGTGGTTATAAAGTAGACATTTCTCTCATCTAGGAACAAGTCAAAGTTCTATTGGTGGTTATAAAGTAGACATTTCTCTCATCTAGGAACAAGTCAAAGTTCTATTGGTGGTTATAAAGTAGACATTTCTCTCATCTAGGAACAAGTCAAAGTTCTATTGGTGGTTATAAAGTAGACATTTCTCTCATCTAGGAACAAGTCAAAGTTCTATTGGTGGTTATAAAGTAGACATTTCTCTCATCTAGGAACAAGTCAAAGTTCTATTGGTGGTTATAAAGTAGACATTTCTCTCATCTAGGAACAAGTCAAAGTTCTATTGGTGGTTATAAAGTAGACATTTCTCTCATCTAGGAACAAGTCAAAGTTCTATTGGTGGTTATAAAGTAGACATTTCTCTCATCTAGGAACAAGTCAAAGTTCTATTGGTGGTTATAAAGTAGACATTTCTCTCATCTAGGAACAAGTCAAAGTTCTATTGGTGGTATGAAGTAGACATTTCTCTCATCTAGGAACAAGTCAAAGTTCTATTAGTGGTTATAAAGTAGACAATTCTCTCATCTAGGAACAAGTCAAAGTTCTATTGGTGGTTATAAAGTAGACAATTCTCTCATCTAGGAACAAGTCAAAGTTCTATTGGTGGTTATAAAGTAGACAATTCTCTCATCTAGGAACAAGTCAAAGTTCTATTGGTGGTTATAAAGTAGACAATTCTCTCATCTAGGAACAAGTCAAAGTTCTATTTGTGGTTATAAAGTAGACAATTCTCTCATCTAGGAACAAGTCAAAGTTCTATTAGTGGTTATAAAGTAGACATTTCTCTCATCTAGGAACAAGTCAAAGTTCTATTGGTGGTTATAAAGTAGACATTTCTCTCATCTAGGAACAAGTCAAAGTTCTATTGGTGGTATGAAGTAGAATATTCTCACTTATAACTACAAGTCAAAATACGAGGTTTAATCGTTGGTTGTAAGAGAGAAGATCGTCCTTGCAAACTCCCTTTAAAGTCTATGGTTTTCCTTACCAAACTACAATGGTTAAAAATTAGAGATTACGGCAAATAGGTCGCAGCCGTTACTAAATCAAACGAAACTCATCTCCCGCCATCTAACCTTTCATCTGTGTTTGCAGAGCCAAGAACCAACAGTCCAACATTTCTACCTCTTACCCACATAATAAGTTGAGCGAAAAGATAAGCCAAAACCATGCGTATACGCGCTTGAATGTTCTGCATCGCGAGATTCTCTCTGTCCGTACCACCGTTCACCCCAAATTGAGGCATTCTTCCAGTGAAAGCAGAGAACACACCAAGGAAAGCAAGCACAATGTTGTCGATTTTTAAATCTAAACGTGCCAAAAAAAATCATTTATTATCATTTGCAATCATTTATGATCAATCATAATCTTCTGGAATCGTTCATAATTCATTCATAATCGATTTCGGTAATTCATAATAATTTGGAAGCATTCGTGGATGATTAAAAAATCATAATTTATTCATAATCAGTGTCGGTGATTCGTAATCATTCTTCATAATTAAAGTGTTCAAATTAAACATTTAGAATCATTTACGATCATTTACAATCATTCATAGTTCTTTTACAAACAACGTCGGTAGCTATAGTCATTCCTTATCATTCAAATTAATATTTTATGAACATTCATGATTTGGAATCATTCATAATTCACTCATTCCAAGTTATTCATAATCATATTCAATCAATGAAAAGCATAGAAATTGATCTTTTACGATAAAATGATTCGAATTGCAAAATTCTTATTTTGGAATAAGCAACGTCGAGAAAGAAATAGACAAAATGTCCTTTTTTTACAATATAGTGATTAGGGTTGGGCGATGTTTCGATAAATCGATTTATTGCGTTATTTTCCTTACGCGGTTATCGTATCGAAGGAGGAAACTTGAGTAACGATTTATCGAAGTCATCGTCATGTTTGATGATTATTATGATATTGCTTTGATTTTGTGTACATTTAGCTTTTATAAAACCTGAAATGATTATTTTTATTGCGAAAAATTGTTGCTCAAACACGAATTTACCAAAATAATACTACAGAAAAGTACATAAGTTGGAATTAATCACTGATATTTATGTATTGATCGCTGAACAATAAAAATGCAGGCTTTGCTTGCGGTGTGTGCCCACGGCATTTGTGTCAGCGGGTAACTGTTATTGAATATTAAGGAACTATCATAAAACTTTACTTTGCTGTTTATGTTTAGTTCATTTTATTGATCAAAATTTAAAAATTATGTGGTGCTTTTTCTATTGTATTTATCACGATATTATCGAATATCGTGATAATTTCCTTAAAAATGACCGTGAGCTGATTGTTTGATTATCGCCCAACCCTTCTAGTGATTCAAGCAAGAATCATTGCTTGCACTAAACAGGCCGAACGCAAACACTAGACTTTTGTCAACAAAAGCCGTTATTTCTGAAAAATGGGCTGGCAGAATTTGATACTAAAAACGTGAAATTCCTTGCAGCGCGCACGGCAAAGTTTAGATGAAGAAACTGGTGAAATTGCGCAAATTAGTATTCGAAAACGCCGAAGAAAATACTTCAAAAATTGAGATGAATTTGGAAAACCAATATTTTTCATCCTAATACGTGCCATCCTTTAAAAAGGAGTTCCAGGCCTACAGCTTCAACCGGATCAACATATATGGTTAGCGGTCCTTACCCATATGATAACTGCCCACATCACTAGCCAATTCTTTGGCACGAGTACGCGTTTCCTCCGAGGAATTTTCACTACCCATATAACACGTAACGAAGATACGATTGGCAAACTCGTTCGGGTTGGTCGGTATATATCCCGTATCTCCCACTATCCTCCTAACATCCTCTAGTACCTGTGCATTCCCATTGTTCACCGCCTGACAGACCAAACGCGACATAGAAGCAACCAAACAGGCGACGGATGAGCTATCAATACCTGTTGGTGATTTCATAAAAATAAATGTTCGTGATTTAGTTTTTAGCGTAACTGTTATCGTTGTTTATAAATTAAAACAATAAAACGCGTGCGGTGATTGGTCTAGAGCCGTGTTAGCATTAGCCTGTGCAAAACACATCTGAGTTCAACAAATCAAATCAATCAAAACAATCAATCAGTCAAAGAGAATTTGCAAATCGATCATGAATACATTTTAGAGGACAAATTAAATTTGTCCTTCTCGCATTATTGTTATTTTATAAAAGAAATAAAAGATGTTTTTTGTGTTTGCACTGGCCTATGCAAACCTCGGAGACATTTGTGAGAACTCTCGAGCAGGTGCTGACCCTCGACATTCGGTCTCGGGCTTCCACTAATCTGCTCTCGAGTTCTCCCAAAAGTCTCCTCGGTTTGCATCAGCCCGTGCAAACACGAAAACATCTTTTATTTCTTAAATATATCATGGCAACTTCCCGCTCACAACCGCTTTATCACGTCATACTTATAATAATCACACTGTACTTACACTCTCAACATCATCGTATCCCCAATATCCACATTCCTACTCATACTTCCCAACAGTCACTTTCACGCATCATCGTATCCCCAATATCCATTCCTTCTCATACCAACAGTCACTTTCACGCATCATCATTATCCCAATATCCATTCCACTTTCCTTTCCAGTCACTTTCACGCATCATCATCCCCAATATCCCATTCCATAATTCATCATCATCATTGTCCCCAATATCCACATCCTTCTCATACTTCCCACACTTTCACGCATCATCGTGTCCCCAATATCCACATTCCTACTCATACTTCCCAACAGTCACTTTCACGCATCATCGTGTCCCCAATATCCACATTCCTACTCATACTTCCCAACAGTCACTTTCACGCATCATCGTATCCCCAATATCCACATTCCTTCTCAAACTTCCCAACAGTCACTTTCACGCATCATTGTATCCTCGATAACCACAATCTTACGTCATAATGCCGATTGTTCCCATATGTCGCTGTAGAATACCACGTGGATATCCCTTCCCAGAGCTAATTGTATTCCTTCAATTCCTGTTCTTTTTACCCACAAACAACTTACCTCCACTGAGCGGCAAGAAGAAACCAGCCATACCACTCCGCCTCAAGTAATCCCACATCCAACAAGCGGGACCAAGACTTATCTCTTCCTCATTAGTAAGCACTTTAATTTCCACGGGCTCATTTACGGGCATGAGCGGGTCATCCTTGCACAAGTATTGATCAAGGTAAAGCCGATGATATCGCTTATCCGACTTGGCGGCCTGTTTTTGACACGAACTAGTCTTTCCTAAGGAAACAATACAATAG
Source organism: Xenia sp. Carnegie-2017 (assembly GCF_021976095.1). Lineage (NCBI taxonomy): Eukaryota > Metazoa > Cnidaria > Anthozoa > Malacalcyonacea > Xeniidae > Xenia > Xenia sp. Carnegie-2017. The sequence continues at coordinate 8,219,865 of NW_025813481.1, forward strand.
CAATCCTTCGACAAATGAATTACAAGTGTTTAAACGGTACATTTTTATTTTTATATTGACAGAAACTTCTTTTATACAAAAAACCGGTCGAGCTATCTGTAACCGCGGGCAATTCCTTGAAATAAAGCCTGAAGGGAAATATGTTTAAAAAGTTTGTATGATGTGTGATATAACGTATGATGAAACGTCTATTTCAATTCAAGATAGAATTATTGAATGTAGCGATTCAAGTATTTTTCATTACTTTGCTGTATGAAAGGACAAATGTGACATTTTTGAAATCAATAAAGCAAATGTCAATTTTCGCAAGTCACACAGGTGACACAGCACAGTGGGCTTTTTATCTCTGAGAAGGATGGTAAAAAATATAACAGAATATGATTTGTCAGTGTTTTGTTCACGTCAGCGTCTATGTCAATTCGAAAACGGAGTTGGTTAATAGCTCCATACAAAATAGCGGAGATTACGTGAAGAATAGATTTACCCCGGTACGTCGAAACGTGAATAATAGATTTACCCCGGTACGTCGAAACGTGAATAATAGATTTACCTCGGTACGTCGAAACGTGAAGAATAGATTTACCTCGGTACGTCGAAACGTGAATAATAGATTTACCCCGGTACGTCGAAACGTGAATAATAGATTTACCTCGGTACGTCGAAACGTGAAGAATAGATTTACCTCGGTACGTCGAACGTGAAGAATAGATTTACCTCGGTACGTCGAAACGTGAAGAATAGATTTACCTCGGTACGTCGAAACGTGAATAATAGATTTACCCCGGTACGTCGAAACGTGAATAATAGATTTACCCCGGTACGTCAGAAACGTGAAGAATAGATTTACCCCGGTACGTCGAAACGTGAAGAATAGATTTACCCCGGTACGTCGAAACGTGAATAATAGATTTACCCCGGTACGTCGAAACGTGAAGAATAGATTTACCCCGGTACGTCAAAACGTGAAGAATAGATTTACCTCGGTACGTCGAAACGTGGCGAATAAATTTACCTCGGTACGTCGAAACGTGGAGAATAAATTTACCTCGGTACGTCGAAACGTGGAGAATAAATTTACCTCGGTACGTCGAAACGTGGCGAATAAATTTACCTCGGTACGTCGAAACGTGGAGAATAAATTTACCTCGGTACGTCGAAACGTGGCGAATAAATTTACCTCGGTACGTCGAAACGTGGAGAATAAATTTACCTCGGTACGTCGAAACGTGGAGAATAGATTTACCTCGATACGTCGAAACGTCATTCAAATCCAAGGTTGCCGTGACCACCTCAACTTCTTGGAGAGAAAAATTCTCCCCTTGGGCAACAACTTCGCCATTGACGGCGATAAACGAGCATCCGTCGAAGTAGATCCGACCACCGTCACATCCTCTCGCATTAGCATACAAGTACACGCCCCCGGTCTAAAGTCAAAATGATTACCCCCCTGAATCATGTTTTCCATTTATAAAATAATCTTTGCGTTGGCATGACCAGGGGGGGCAACACCCCAATATTTTCTTTACTATGTTCTTCATTTTTAAAACTCAAAATATTCTTAACGTCAAAATGTAATTTAAAAGTTATATCAAGGGAAATTCGTCACAAAAAATATCATGCTAGTGCCACTGGTTAAGACCAAAAGCTTTGCTGAGAGAAGGAAATTCAGGGAGTTAATATTGCAATCCTAATGATGGTCAGCTTTGGCAAAATCATCTGACATTACTCATTGTCATCAGCATTGGGGGCTTAAGTGTTGTAAAAAAACACCAAGCAACATCTTATTCTAATAAAAAATAAAAAATTTCACCTTCTTCGTTGCACTCTGAATCAAGTCTATTTTCTTCTGAAGTTTTTTCAGTTCATGATAGCTTCCACTTGGGTTGGTGAATATTTCAATACCATCAAGACCCATGTGTACGCTCGGCGAATTCGGGACGAACATTTCCTCGCATAATTCTGTTCCGAAAGTGGCATCATTGGTAGAGATAACTGCATCGCCAAAGGGAACACTTGTTTGCCCAGTTATCTCCTTGATGCTCTTGGGTAGCATAAAATCCTCTGTTTGCCTTGTCTGGGAGCAAATATGGCAAAACTAGTCATTGAGCATGTTGTAAGCACTCATAATTGCCAAAATAGTCATGCAACAAAAATATACCAGCACTCCTCAATTACTAGATGATTGCTACTCAACTAACATCATCGTTGATAAAAGGCAGGAAAATTGCAGCAACCTTGAGACTTTTGTAAACAATCATTGGGCTAACACAAAGTAAATTTAAAAATTTTGAGATAAACAAAGTTTTGGTTGCATTTTCATTGTCATTAACAAGAAGCCTGTTGCTAGCCCAAGAACTATAACAAGGAACCTTTCATGCAAGAAACCATATGTACCTTTTCCCAAGGTGAAAACCATCGAAGCTCGCGATAGTTGCCATCATTTGCCATTATCATTTTAGGCCGAATCAACAATATCTTGCAATTGTAAAATATCACCCTGCAATTGTATCGCACATTCTTGTGCTTGACTGGCATGCCGATGTCACAGATAATATCCTGGGCAACTGGAGACTTAAGAATACTTTCCAGAACTTGAAATGAGTGCATGAATGTATCATCCTCGAAAAAATGATCCTCGCAACTATAACCTGTGTAAATACATTGAATATACTTCATTGAGGGTAGGCATGTTCAACACGACCGAGCTGTCACCTGACAGCAGACGAAACAAGAAAATTTCAGTTATTTTGAGACTATTTTCGAAACACTTTGTTTGAGCATTTAAGCACTTCGTAACTTTGATTTGTTAAAATGCTAACACGTACATTTAACGAGGAAAGACTCATACTATTGCTGTTTCACTTTCGCTATGTATCTTTCGTTTTGTTAAATACCAGCTTCGGCCTCTCGATTGAGCAAAATTAACGATGAAATTTAAATTTATTGCAAGACGCAAGAAAGCATCTAGGTTCAAGATAAACTTTGCGAGTCCTACACAAAACAAAGTATGAATCCAAAGACAATTTCGGTTCGAATAAAATCATCTCACCTGACACTTCCAACTCTGGACCCAATCTGTAGCAAGCCCCTTTTTCTTTCGCTTCGCCAATACTTTGTAGGATTCGCTTCAGATTGCCTTCAAAGTCCAAGGCCCATTGATTTAGCGAGCACACAGCTAGAGTAATCTTTCTACAAGCCATCACGGAAGAGCTTCGACAATTTTGAATGAATGGACACTGTGCTTTCGCTTCGTGAATCATATTGGAATGTTATTGTTTTGAATTTAGTCGCGCTAAAAAGGGCATTATAAACTCCCCCTGATTTACATATGTTATGAATGTACGTCAGGGACTACAAGTAAATTGTTTGATTATTAACTTGATTTCGTCATATAGAAATAGTAAGCGAAAGTTGGTCGTGCGTTTTCATGGCTTTCCAAAGGAGAAAAATACGAGAAAATGTCATTGATTAAAACACAATTAAATTAAACTTACGTCTGCAAAAATGATTGTGAGACTGTGATGTGATTTTGCCTTTTTTGCGATTTAACAATTGCAAAATACATTAATGACATTTGTTTTTCAACAAAACGTCACGCATGCGCGATTTTTGTTTAAGCTATTTGGCCAAGGCACTGGACCACTGGTGGTCCTATGGTACCCCAATGGTAGCACCTGTCTAATGGTGACTTTTCCAAAATGTAAGCAGAGCAACAGCAATCTTTCAAAAAGCGATATAAACAAAAATAATCACTGTTTTTGAACTCTACAACAACTCTACAACAACTCTACAACAACTGGAAGGCTAACTTGGACGCCATCTTTGAAGCCTGCATGATCGCCGCCATTGAGGGTACGGAGGCGAAATATATCACTTCGAAATTGCCGGATATTTTGCAAAAAACAGTGGTCTTTGAGCCTGCTTAGTGTCAAAAAACCTTGAACAATGTTTAGACTTCAATATAAAACAAGTTTGAACGACATTTGTACATGTTTAAGCTTCTTTTTAGAAGGATGAAAAGCGAACTTTGTTTTGGCACGTGAAAACATGCCTTATAACTTGAATACAAAACTGACACCTCTCGTTTTTTTTCATTAAAAGGATGTAAAACACACTTGTCCATCCTTATAATATTGTTTGAATCTTTGAAAATGAAGCTGTCAGGGCAAAAAACGCTGTTTTTCGGTAAATTTTGTGTTTCCGAGCAAAATTAGCTCGCCCCAGTCCTTTTTGAAAGTTCAGAGCATAAAAAAAAGAAAAACACTTTGCAAAATATTTCATAATATTAGCAAAAAAATATTTTGAGTTCGTTTTAAAAAAAATTGTTATGCCATACTATTGTGTTATTATTAGTTGCACCATAAAAGAGACAATATTAAAAAACAGTCAATACCCATTTAAAAAAAGACAAAAACACAAATGACATTCCGTATTCATAACTTTTGAAACACTTGAGCAAAAATTGTACTGTAATACAAGTATATAAAAAAGATTATATAAAACAAATTCCGAAGAAACAAGACATCTTGAGATTGCAAAATATGAATCAAAACAAGACGAGAAGTAAACTGTAAATTTTCGACTTTATTTCAAAGTCATCCTCAGACAGAAAGTCATCCTCATTCTGTCTGAGGATGACTTTGAAATAAAGTCGAAAATTTACAGTTTACTTCTCGACTGTTTGGTTAAACATGACAATCAAAAACTAGGAACAACAGTTTATCGCAAGCCAACACATACTGACCGACTACTAGACCAATCATCTTACAACCCTACATCACACAAAGCCACCACAATCAGAACATTAACAAGACGTGCACAAATCATATGTGATTCACCGGACGCTCTACAAAATGAAAACAACTATCTCAAACGTGTTTTTGACAAAAACAACTATAACTCTGACTTTATCAAACGCAACACTTACAAACCCAACGAACCCAACGAAACGAACAACTCAGTGACAACAGCAACGATACCTTACATCAAAGGTACGTCTGAGACTATCTCGCGTATCTTACGACCATACAACATACGTGTCGCACACAAACCAATCACAACATTACGACAAGTACTAACGAACATAAAGGACAAAGAACAACCTAACGAACGACAAGGTGCAGTTTACAAAATAAACTGCTCCGACTGCCACGCCTCTATATCGGGGAAACTGGCAGGAACTTAAACATAAGACTTACTGAGCACAAACGAGCTACTAAGAAACAAGACAAAACTAATCACATTGCCGAACATCACCGAATCACAAAGCACAACATTGACTGGGACTCGGCAAAATGCATCACTTACAGTACTGACTATAGACAACGGCTTACATTAGAAAGTTGGTATACCAACTTGGAACAAACCCCTGAACAGATCACAGCAATTACCGGCACCTTACAAACGACTTATTCACAATACAAACAAACGATCAACTAAAACATTACACTTCAAACTAATTCACAATGACAATACATAATTGACACATTACAACTAAAACGTCACACCTAAATCACATATCACAACTAAAAATAAAATATTTCACTTCACACTAATCCACAATGACAATACATTTCCTGCACATTTCCTGTACACACAATACAATGACGTAAGAACCAGACAATAAATACGGCTAACCTGACGTTTACTCCTCATTTGACTCTGAAGATGACTACCGCTAAGGTTGTCGAAACGTAAGTCAACAACATCAAAAATAGTCCTTCTCAGGACTTTATTAACCTGGACGATCATCATTTACAAACATATAACGATACTCCCGGGTTCAAACCATTTACTTTATTACAGTTTACTTCTCGTCTTGTCTTGATTCATATTTTGCAATCTCAAGATGTCTTGTTTCTTCGGAATTTGTTTTATATTATACTTCTTTAAATTGTCGGCTGGTCATGATTTTTGGTATAAAAAAGATTATTAGCCTAATATTATAGAATCATCATATATTTTCACAAATATGACCAAACATTTTAAACACACATCCTAAAATATAATGTATTACATATACATTTATCATCATCTGTATTACAAGAAAAAACTAATTTTACAATCAATATGATATACTATAAAATTTTGATACATAATTTAGCTTTGCCTGCTTTAAAATCATTTTAAAACCCTGGTTCAAACCACTGAGGACGAGGGTTGCTTTTTGGCATTTATGTAGAGCAGGTTATATTAGCAATACTTGTCATAGTGTACACTTGGCTATTTATTTATGAGCATGAACTTGCTGATAAAATGCTCAATACACAAATGTGGATGTATGTCAAATTTTCCACCAGTTCTTAAGAAGTGGGAGAAGTAAATGACAAGAACCAACAATCACCCACAATTCAAAATTTCAAATCATCACTTTCACACATTACAAAAAGAGCATGTGAAATTCTTACTAAGCAAATCTAACTTTAAAAACAATAAAATTGCTATGAAACATGTTATATTAAGTGGATTGTGTGTATTTTGCACAGCATTTAAAGATACAGACTACCTGTTATCAGTTTTATCTTAAATTTTTGGTCTTTCGACGACAAATAAGAAATTCATATTTCGAAGCAAGTTCTCACTTTTATGTTTTATATAATACAGCGTTACGTATACAAAACATGTCTTGGAACGTCCACAGTGCATCTTAAGACATTAATTAACCAAATTTTGCTAACGGTTTTGAAAAAAATAAAACATTTAGGCTAGCATTCTTTTTCCAAGTTAGCAGTTTTTGCAAAACAATCCGTCGCGCAAATAAAACAGTCCACGCGAGATACACGCGAAGCGGCTAAGTGGCTTCAGTCAAGTCTAGGCCAGTGAACTCGACATTTGAATAACTGGAATGATAACCGAAGCCAAAAATTGAAGCCAAAAAAATATTTGTTGTCATCATTCGTCATCACACGTCAGGCTCTAGTCTCTCGCGTGTTCATTTTATTTTTTTAAATCATTTGTCCCTTGGTAATGGTAGAGTTCGGATCTTGATCAGAGCGTAAAAATAACGAAATGTTTGTAATGAAAAGGTTCACGGAAAGTGAATCAAAGTGATAAATCGAGAAGCAAGATGAGGTGAACTTAGTCGATCTGCTCTAACGCTGCGGTTTTCTGTTAAAACATATCAAAGTCTTTAAGGATATTCAATTATTGATATCGAGATGACAACCATTTAGTATTTCAAGTTTCAAGCACTATCAAAATCGATGAAAAATACAATCGCTCTGTAAAAAGTAAAAATGCGAGTTATAGACTCGATATTTTTTATGAAACTGGATATTCAAGTTTCTTTTTTATTCGGAAAAACAGATCTTAAAATCCACTTAAATGACAAAAAAGACAAACACTGTCTTTTTTGTTTTCCGTTTGAAAGTTTACCTTCCGACGAAAGAAAAATTTATGCTTGAATATTTTTTCGTCATATTTTCTATTGTATTGTCTTTTTAGCAAACACAGTGTAATTTTCAGTTGGCTTTTCCTCGTTACAAGTTGTAAGTTAAAACGAACTCACTGTAGTAAAGTTTCAGCTGTAAAAATAACCTTTGCGATGAGTTGGCCTCGTGTGTTGTTTGTCGTGATGTTGTTTATATGTTTATGCTTTTGCAATTTGTATTCAAATTTATATTGGCCGTGTATGTTTGGCACTCAGGGGAATGAAACTGACGTTCAAACCGCGTGAATATTCGACTTTGAAGGACTGGAACTGACGTACAAACCGCGCAAGAGACTAGGACTTTGGCTTCAATTTTATATCTATAAAATGTATTGTGGTTATCATTCCAGATATATATATATGGAGTTCACTGGTCTAGGCATTTGTATAATGATTAGCCTTCCAGTTGTTTTAGAGTTCACTGGCTATTTGGCCAAGGCACTGGACCACTGGTGGTCCTATGGTACCCCAATGGTAGCACCTGTCTAATTGTGACTTTTCCAAAATGTAAGCAGAGCATCAGCAATCTTTCAAAAAGCGATATAAACAAAAATAATCACTGTTTTTGAATTCAAACCAAACAAAATTTCGGCCCAGAGCAAGTCCATATCATATCATATCATGGTTTTTATCGCGTGGAGCTATTGTGCACACGCGTGGGGAAAGAGGTGTGGTAAAAATAGACAGGAAGTAGGGAAGTGCGTTGTGTTTACAACACAAATAGAAATCGTCTGACAACAGAGCAAAGTCAGTAACTTTTTTTCAATTTCGAAGAAAATGTGGAAAGCAGCAGCAGGCCATAATGTTCAGATGGATAACGGAGACGACGACGATTGGGAAACCGATCCTGATTTTGTGGTGAGCGTATATTACTGCTCAAACGATTCATAATATCTGAACGGATTAGATACTCTAAGTTACAGTTTTCTTAGAAATCGAGTAGGTCTAAATGTAAAGCATCTTTTGTACAATTTTATAATAACGATAGCGTTAGAGATAGTTTGCTGTTTGTTCTTATACGAATGGCATGTTCTAAGTCTAGGTATTTTCCTGATTACCTATGATTCTATTGCTTTGAATATGTAATATCAAATATGTATGACTATTTCCGGACTTCAAAGCGAAATACTGGCTATAAGGAAACAGCGTTTTAACGTTTGGTTAATCTCTGCACATCAAATAAATAATGTACTGAAGCAACACAGTGTTGATATTTTTACAGTCTGCCAAAACTTTAACTTTTAGAAGTAATGAATGATCACCTCATAATCCTCATTGAAAGTTTGCCAGATTTGGGAGTGTGGCAATGGGCACTCTGTGCTTGATATATTTCAACAGTATAGTCGACAGACTGTACCTGAATAAAAAAATTGAAACTAACAAGTATTCCACGTGTATTAGGCTGCTGCACCTGAAAAATTTGTGTGTATTTTGACTAGACTATAATGTTTGTACAGTGTACTGAAGATCTTGGGTGTGTAATTTTGTCAAAACTAGGCTTTTAGGCATGCATATTTTGAATCTTGGGTCACTTCTGTCTGAATGCACCTATTAACACACTTGAGATCTTGTTAAAACATGCCACAATTTGCAGTCTGGAAAGATGGCATAAAATCCTACACTAAAGTGACATGTATGAGTAATTTTGCACATGTGACCCATTTTTTACCTTTGTGCAACAGCAAAACCTCTCATAACTTTACATTTTATTCGGTTAACTTGGAAATGTTTGATTTTACAACAGAATGATGTTTCCGAGAAGGAACAAAGATGGGGAGCAAAAACTGTGGAAGGCTCAGGTCACATGGAATCAATTAAGTGTGTTCATCAAATTGTTTTCATAAATTATTGATAAATTTTGTCGTTATGATGTCATGCATGTAATTTTATAGCATCAACGATCTAAGAAAGAATGTCACTAAAGATCATCAAGATATTAAGAAAGGTAATCTTTCTAATTGACACTTCAAAAATGAAGATCTTAACCACTCAAATGCATGTACTATATTGAGCATGTCCACATAATATATCTTTGTAGATGAAGCGGAGAAAGGGTATCCTTTTTTTTATTACAACCACTATGAAGCCATTTCCAAAAATGAGCAGACTAGTGAGATATATAGCAATTGCACATTGCATAAAGCTTGTTTTTAATTCTAAAAGAATTTCACTAATGCTTTTTTATACAACACTGTGTCTTTCATTGTAAATCAAAGTTATCAGCCTAACTTCACTAAATAGACCCAAAGCATCTTACGGATATGGTGGTAAATTTGGGGTTCAGAAAGATAGAATGGATAAGGTTAGAGTGATTTGAAAGATGTGATATTTTTTAGAGAATGAACAGAGGAAAAATGCTTTCCATTTTAGTCTGCTTTGGGTCATGATCATGTTGAAGACCTGTCCAAGCATAGCTCTCAAGTTGATGCAGCCAAGGGATTTGGTGGCAAGTTTGGAGTTCAAAAAGACCGCGTTGATAAGGTATTAATTAGAGATTTATAACAGGTGCTTTCATTCAGTTATACAACAAAGTTGTTGAGTAATGAAGTATGTTTTTGACTCAGACCATTTATTTCGCTTAGTCTGCTGTTGGCTTTGATTATGAAGGCAAAACTGAAAAACATGCCTCGCAAAAAGGTAAACAGACACGACAAATCATGCAATCCAACTGAGGTTTCCTTAAATCTTAAAATAAACTTGCAGTAATTCACAAATGTCAGTGATAAGGTTGTGGAAACTACACAAAAAGCAAATGTCTTGATTTTTCCTGCCAGACTATTCCAAGGGATTTGGTGGAAAATATGGCGTTCAGAAAGACAGAGTTGATAAGGTAGGCAGCTAAAGTATAACTTGCATGTGAGATGTCAATGGCACTTTGACAGTGTACTGGAAAATAGTTTATAATTTACTTTAGTCAGCTGAGGGTTGGGAGTACCAGGCCGAGTTGGAAAAACATGAATCGCAGAAAGGTAAAGAGAAAAGAACTTGTTTTGTTGATATTTGTGTAATTACTAGTTAACTCGTTTGAAAATTCCGACTCAATTTTGCATCCATTCGTGTCACTATTGCTCTCAAGAATGTGACTTTGACTGTTGTTAAATTGCCCAGATTTGACTTAAGATGTCAGTTAACAAAGCCATGCATGTGTATCGTGTAGATTACAGCAAAGGATTTGGTGGTAAATATGGCATTCAAAAAGATCGCGTTGACAAGGCTAGTATTTATATATATGCATTGTGTAGAGAGTCTCATAATGAGACGTTCACCTTTACGCTTTCGCCACCATTGCACCATTTCGCAGGAGTCACCATTGCGCTATGGCGATAGCCCGGAGGGCCCATTGTTGTACACTTTGTACATATAAATATATAATATCACGAAGTTTTTAGTTTTTTATCACGTGATAATCCATGTGTTTAGAGTGCTGAAGGTTGGGATTATGAAGGAAAAACAGAAAAACATGCTTCTCAGAAAGGTATAATTGGCTGTGTGGTTGCGGAAGGTTAACTGAACGTAGCGAGCCTAATATTTTTCTTTTTAAAGACTATTCAACTGGTTTTGGCGGAAAGTACGGGGTCCAAACAGATCGAGTCGATAAAGTTAGTAAACAAAGAATATCTTTGATGACTGCATGGCTAACTTTTACCAGTGCAATGTGTCTTTATGTTGGCAACATCATTTTTGGTTAATTTGTCGATTGACTTATACTGTCGTATTTCATATTTGTAAGTTGTGCAATATTGTAATAATCCATGTGTTTAGAGTGCTGAAGGTTGGGATTATGAAGGAAAAACAGAGAAACATGCTTCTCAGAAAGGTACGATTGGTTGTGTGGGGGGAGGATTCACTGAACGTCGCGAACGTAAGATTTTTCTTTTTTAAAGACTATTCAACTGGTTTTGGAGGAAAGTACGGGGTCCAAACGGATCGAGTCGATAAGGTTAGGAAATACAGAATTTCTTTGAGGACTTTCAAATCCAAAATGCCTTTTGTCTGTTCTGTGTGTGTATTTGGCGCGCGCAGGGGGGGGGCAGGTAAGAGAAATGGAAGAAAGCGCTTGCTTTACACCATGAAATCATGGGATTTGCAAAAGTACACACATTACGACAAACTGATCATGTTATATCCCCTGTTATCCCAATTTCAGTCCGCAGTGGGATACGAATACCAATCGGTAACAGAGAAACATGCTTCGCAAAAAGGTAAAGACTTAATTCCAGAATGTTGTATGTGTTAATTGACTTTTTGCTGAATTGAACGTCAATTTGAACAGATTATTCTGCTGGATTCGGCGGGAAATATGGTGTGCAAACCGATCGTGTTGACGAGGTGATGTTTATAAACGTTTACAGAAATAGTTCTGCTGTTTGCTTTAGGAAATTTGTTTACTTTTCTTTGTTATTTCATAACAGTATATTATAGGAATGCAACATACCGCCATAAATGCTTCTAAGCCAATCAAAGGCGTTATTTCACCGAAACTGATGCTTCCCATATAGTAATAAGGATTAATGATTCACGTAGTTTAAACCCAGCGGAAAAAAATATAACTGTTTGAAAACAAACCAAAGACCTCTAGGCAATAACGAAAAAACTTTAACCGGTTTTGTTATCATTCTTTGCAATACAGTCTGCCGGAACATTCGAAGACATGAGCGATGTGAAATCGACTTACAAAACAGCGAAGCCAAGCGTGAGCACAGGTTTGTGGTCATTGCATATATTTGTAAGGAATAACTATAACTGAGACATACTGCAGTCTGATTGGTTAAGCAACCAAGCGTTGGTGGTCTGATTGCAAATCTCTCCGATGGTAATGTTTGTGTATGATGTAAAGCCATAACTCACACTACAATGGGTGATGACTTTCTTCATAGGAGCTGCGGGAAGTCTGAAAGCGCGCTTTGAAAACATGGCGAAAGCCGGCGAAGAGGTAAAGTAAGACATTAGTCAACGTTGAAACTTCAGTTTGAAAGACTGGGGCCAAATTACGTACCTGAGAGTGCACTTACCAGAGATGAACGCATTTAATGGGTGATAAGAATTTGACTTGTTTCATACAGGAAGACAGAAAGAGAGCCGAAGAGGAGAAGGCCCGTCGCATTGCACGGGAGAAGAGAGAACGCGAAGCAGCCGAAAGACGACAGGCTCAGGTAATTTTTCTTTTCGATACTTGGATGACTGGTTTGAATAGAACTCGGTTATCACAACGATAAATTTCGACCACGAAACTACTTTGTACAACTTTAATGATATCTTCTAGCCAAATCAAAGGTCGGAATTAATAACCGAGAACAAAGCCAATTTTGAAACTTGGTTTTTGACCATAAAATACAGATCTTTTGAACTTGCTTTAAGTTGAACAACCTCGACGTTGGAGTTTATATTTAGTTGACAGGTTTCAACTCAACACGCTCCGAAATGCACTATTTGGTTGCTTGGCTAACTTCAAAGACAATTCTTAGAAGGGAAATCCTTAAAACATGCAAATATTTTATTTCAAGGAGGCAGAACGGGAAAGAGCTGCTCAAGAAGCAGAGGAATCCGAAAGAGCCGAAGCAGAACGTGCAGAGGCCGAACTGGCCGAAGCTGAGGCGAGAGAACGCGAGGAAGCAGAACGTGCTGAAGCTGAGGCGAGAGAACGCGAGGAAGCAGAACGTGCCGAAGCTGAGGCGAGAGAACGCGAGGAAGCAGAACGTGCCGAAGCTGAGGCGAGAGCACGCGAGGAAGCAGAACGTGCCGAAGCCCCTGGCGGTAATTATGAAGACACTGGCGATGATTATGGCTACAATGAACCAGAGGATGATCATCTTTACGGCAACGTTGATGATACTGTCGTAAGTTCTTAATATTTAAGCGATATAGCTTTGACGTAATGTAACAATAAAGATTACACGAGTGAAAGGTGCAATGACGTCAGCATAGAACATATTCCAGGTCATAAGAGTAGGTGAAGAAAATTGGAAAATGTGGCTAATGAAACGGTGTTAAAGTTTTATCTACACCGTAGATCGGGCAATTGAAATTTTGACCGTAAGTCGCGCGGGAATATTGCTTTCCCCAAGAGAAATCTCTGAGTTCGATTCATCGTTTTCCCTATGGAAACATTGATGACTGTGCTCAGCAAAAATTCAAAGGATGATCTCATTTGTTTTCTCAACCAATTTTATCTTTTAATGTTTGTTTTTAGGACACTGGTGTAACAGCTGTTGCCTTATACGATTATCAAGCAGGTACGTTTGATAGCATACACGTTGCATTTCATCCAAATTACACATAGTTAGCAAGTCATCCAAATTACACATAGGTGTATGTCATCCAAATTACACATAGGTAGTATGTCATCCAAATTACACGTAGGTAGTAAGTCATCCAAATTACACATAGGTAGTATGTCATCCAAATTACACATAGGTAGTATGTCATCCAAATTACACATAGGTAGTAAGTCATCCAAATTACACATAGGTAGTAAGTCATCCAAATTACACATAGGTAGTATGTCATCCAAATTACACATAGGTAGTATGTCATCCAAATTACACATAGGTAGTATGTCATCCAAATTACACGTAGGTAGTAAGTCATCCAAATTACACATAGGTAGTATGTCATCCAAATTACACATAGGTAGTATGTCATCCAAATTACACATAGGTAGTAAGTCATCCAAATTACACATAGGTAGTAAGTCATCCAAATTACACATAGGTAGTATGTCATCCAAATTACACATAGGTAGTATGTCATCCAAATTACACATAGGTAGTATGTCATCCAAATTACACATAGGTAGTAAGTCATCCAAATTACACATAGGTAGTATGTCATCCAAATTACACATAGGTAGTATGCCATCCTAATTACACGTAGGTAGTATTTCATCCAAATTACACGTAGGTAGTGTGTCATCCAAATTACACGTAGGTATTATTTCATCCAAATTACACGTAGGTAGTTTGTCATCCTAATTACACGTAGGTAGCATATCATCCTAATTACACGTAGGTAGTATGTCATCCTAATTACACGTAGGTAGTATTTCATCCTAATTACACGTAGGTAGTATGTCATCCTAATTACACGTAGGTAGTATGTCATCCTAATTACACGTAGGTAGTATGTCATCCTAATTACACGTAGGTAGTATGTCATCCTAGTTACACGTAGGTAGTATGCCATCCTAATTACACGTAGGTAGTATTTTATCCAAATTACACGTAGGTAGTGTGTCATCCAAATTACACGTAGGTAGTATTTCACCCAAATTACACGTAGGTAGTATGTCATCCTAGTTACACGTAGTAGTATGCCATCCTAATTACACGTAGGTAGTATTTTATCCAAATTACACGTAGGTAGTGTGTCATCCAAATTACACGTAGGTAGTATTTCACCCAAATTACACGTAGGTAGTATTTTATCCAAATTACACGTAGGTAGTGTGTCATCCAAATTACACGTAGGTAGTGTGTCATCCAAATTACACGTAGGTAGTATTTCACCCAAATTACAGGTAGGTAGTATTTTATCCAAATTACACGTAGGTAGTGTGTCATCCAAATTACACGTAGGTAGTATTTCACCCAAATTACACGTAGGTAGTATGTCATCCAAATTACACGTAGGTAGTATGTCATCCAAATTACACGTAGGTAGTATGTCATCCAAATTACACGTAGGTAGTATGTCATCCAAATTACACGTAGGTATTATTTCATCCAAATTACACGTAGGTAGTATGTCATCCAAATTACACGTAGGTATTATTTCATCCAAATTACACGTAGGTAATATTTCATCCAAATTACACGTAGGTAGTATGTCATCCTAATTACACGTAGGTAGTTTGTCATCCAAATTACACGTAGGTAGTATGTCATCCTAGTTACACGTAGGTAGTATGCCATCCTAATTACACGTAGGTAGTATTTTATCTAAATTACACGTAGGTAGTGTGTCATCCAAATTACACGTAGGTAGTATTTCACCCAAATTACACGTAGGAAGTATTTCATCCAAATTACACATAGGTAGTATGTCATCCAAATTACACATAGGTAGTAAGTCATCCAAATTACACATAGGTAGTAAGTCATCCAAATTACACATAGGTAGTATGTCATCCAAATTACACATAGGTAGTATGTCATCCTAGTTACACGTAGGTAGTATGCCATCCTAATTACACGTAGGTAGTATTTTATCTAAATTACACGTAGGTAGTGTGTCATCCAAATTACACGTAGGTAGTATTTCACCCAAATTACACGTAGGTAGTATTTCATCCAAATTACACATAGGTAGTATGTCATCCAAATTACACATAGGTAGTAAGTCATCCAAATTACACATAGGTAGTAAGTCATCCAAATTACACATAGGTAGTATGTCATCCAAATTACACATAGGTAGTTTGTCATCCAAATTACACGTAGGTAGTATGCCATCCTAATTACACGTAGGTAGTATTTCATCCAAATTACACGTAGGTAGTGTGTCATCCAAATTACACGTAGGTATTATTTCATCCAAATTACACGTAGGTAGTTTGTCATCCTAATTACACGTAGGTAGTATATCATCCTAATTACACGTAGGTAGTATGTCATCCAAATTACACGTAGGTAGTATGTCATCCAAATTACACGTTGGTAGTATTTCACCCAAATTACACGTTGGTAGTATGTCATCAAATTACACGTAATAAAATCAAACGAAGTATTCATCCAAATCACCCGCATATGTCAATCT
The DNA here is from genome assembly GCF_021976095.1 of Xenia sp. Carnegie-2017. Taxonomy (NCBI): domain Eukaryota; kingdom Metazoa; phylum Cnidaria; class Anthozoa; order Malacalcyonacea; family Xeniidae; genus Xenia; species Xenia sp. Carnegie-2017. The sequence goes on from NW_025813481.1 coordinate 8,236,048, forward strand.
AACTATACGAAGTATGTCATCCTAATTACACGTAGTGTGTCATCAAAATGACACATAATATGTTATCCTAATCACACATACTCTGTGCCTTTTTTTGAATAAGAAATGTTGCAATTTCTGTTTCATTTAAGCTGATGATGACGAACTGACGTTTGACCCCGACGAGATAATCACAAACATCGAGCAGATAGACGAAGGATGGTGGCGTGGCTGCTGTCGCGGAAAAGTTGGCATATTTCCCGCAAATTATGTCGAATTGCAGTAAAACGTATCGCAAAAATTTGCTGGAAATTAATTTGGCATTTTACACCTTTCGCTCATGCTATAGTTTGTCGTCGTTGCGAAAGACTTCATTCGAAATAAGTTATTCAATTGTGTCGTGGTATGAAATGCGAACTTTAGTGAACAAATTTTTTTATTTTGGAAAAATTAATTCGGATACTGGACAATTCATTTTTCCAAATAGTTCAATATCGATGATGTTTTGTTGACCGAAAGTTTATTCTCGTCAAAGAATGAAGCGAATTCTTAATGTCATTAAATTTTTGCTATTCAAGTGTTGCCGTCGTAATATTATATACTTTTCTTTTGATCAAGACATGTAATCGGTAGTTTATCGTTTTATAGGAAATATAATTTTTTACAACTGACTCTTTGTGCAAGAAGTTTTTTCTAAGATTACAGCGAAATAGCGTGATTTCGAGATATTTCATTTATTAACCTGACAATTTTCGCATATTGCGCACACCGAGTGCCTAATTGCGGTAAGTCGGAAATAAGTCATCGACGAATCCTATTCCAAACTTTTAAAGATCTGAACACCTTTTCCGACAAGCCAAATCGTTTATTCCTTCGACAATTCACAAGGTTTCCGCCACAGACCGTGAGCACAAGATATACCAGCATGTACTACTGAAACACCCTTTACCCAGCCCCAAACCTCCCCAATAACCCCCCTCCCCCCCAATAAGTAGTACTCGAACGCAATAAACGGTACCTTTTCGTTATTGCTACTGCGATTGTTGCTGATCGGAAGTTTGAGAGAGTTCGTTCTCCGGCTGACCGGAAGTTTGTTGCGCTGCTTGAGCTACCTGCACCTGTTGAGCTTGCTGTTGTGCTTGTTCCGGGGTCGCGGCGATGTAGACTTGTTGGGAACCGTCTTGCCCCGGTGCAGTCAATTGATAGATCTACATAAAAACGAAAATAGAATATGACAACAGGAAACTTTCGATGCTGTTCTGAACAAGACCCACAACAGACGTTCAATCGGGCTACGCGAACTTTGGTTTACAATTGCGCGTTATTCTTGGGTTTCAGTCACTACAGTGGCCACAGAAAATAAGGAAGTTCGCCCACGCCATCTGGAAGCTCACAATAGTAGTGATAGTAAATTCTTTTGTATCTGACCTCAAACATGGCGGAATTATAGCAAAAAGAATATCATTAGAAAGGGGGGAATTAAACATCTTTGATACACCCAAAAATTCAAGAATGGTTGCCTGCTTACGAGCTTTCAACAAAAACCTTACCTGACCAACAAATGAGGCGTATTGCTGCGGAGTTCCAGAAGCTTGCGTCATAGTTTGTCTAACATTCTGCGCGTCCGACGATTGCTCGATTTCTTGACTCGCGACTTGCTGCTGACCAGGTTGAGACTGCTGTGCTTGCATGGCTCCTTGTTGCACCTGAGCGACCTGCGCTTGCCCCAGTTGCGGTTGTGAAGTGACGACACCCTGCACCTGAACAGTTCCGGTCTGTTGTTGCGTCTGTTGCCCCGGTTGCACCTGTTGTTGCTGTTGTATTTGTTGCACGGTCGCCATTTGTTGTATGCGATTAATGTACTGCATTGAACTCGGGAAGGGAATCTGAAGGAATAAGATTCGAACATCGTTATTATAACGAATATTTAAACCGATCTGGAATGGATCCACTAGAAGAAACTTTACATAAGTCTCAACTGGCGTCGTCTTCCTTTATATCAATATGCAGCAGAAATAAAGATCGACCAACCTGATACGTTGCTTCCCCTTGATCTGGCTGTTGGGTTTGAATTAGTTGCTGCTGAGCCTGAAACAAACCACATTTAATTAGAAAAGTAAGCGTATGTAAGCGAAATGTAGCCATAAGGATTTTTTCTTTCTTGTGTATTATATCAAGTACTGCCGAAGCTTTTTCTCGTAGAGTTGTATATATATAAGCATTGCTTGCATATTTTATTTCGTCAGGAAAAATATCGTCTTTTCTGGAAGATGTAATGAATGCTTTGAATTTTGATTGAAGTATACATCGCCTCCAATAGTTATATGTTGATAAAAAACTCGCTAACGGATACTCACGGTAGGCATGGAAACGACGACCGCGCCTTGTTGAGGTTGAGCTATACCACCAATGATTGCTGCCTGTGGTTGATTGGTTACCTGAAGCTGCTGGGCTTGATTTTGATTGGCTTGGACACCGTGAGGCTTTTATAGAAGAGAGAGAAACAAAAGTAAGCTATCATTGCACAAAGAGATAGAACTACGAAAAACTGCATTGGGATAGGCGTTGAAGGGCAATGGTTATTCCTGTAAGGTTCGTGCGATGAGCGTGTGAAGGTGATGACCATCCGTACACCATTCATGGGATAGGCGTGTGAAGGTGATGACCATCCGTGCACCATTCATGGGATAGGCGTGTGAAGGTGATGACCATCCGTGCACCATTCATGGGATAGGCGTGTGAAGGTGATGACCATCCGTGCACCATTCATGGGATAGGCGTGTGAAGGTGATGACCATCCATGCACCATTCATGGGATAGGCGTGTGAAGGTGATGACCATCCGTGCACCATTCATGGGATAGGCGTGTGAGGGTGATGCCCATCCGTGCACCATTCATGGGATAGGCGTGTGAAGGTGATGACCATCCGTACACCATTCATGGGATAGGCGTGTGAAGGTGATGACCATCCGTGCACCATTCATGGGATAGGCGTGTGAAGGTGATGACCATCCGTGCACCATTCATGGGACACGCGTGTGAAGGTGATGACCATCCGTGCACCATTCATGGGATGGGCATGTGAAGATACGTAATGACCAATCCAGCACGGTTCACGAGACGGGCATGTGAGGGTTATGCCGACCGGGATAAAACAATAAACGATGTACACCAAATTAAATCGATTATCTTACCTGCTGGTATTGTTGTGAGAATTGAAAGTAATACTGAACTTGGTCTTGCGGTGCCATGATCGTGTGACGGATGGTTTCCTGTGTATAAACAATGCTCAAGTAATATACACATGAATGCCGACTTGTAGGGCTGTAGTACTGTCGATGATTGAGATGAGGGGGGGAGGGGACGTTATATTCATATGGGCATGTTAAAATACGCAGAAAACAATGGTTTCAATAGAACTTAAAACAGAATACGATTCACGTATGTGTATGAGCCCACTCAATTATTGATGTTACACATTACAGCCGACTTGTTAGACCTGGAAATTTTGACAACAAAATTTACTTAAAGAAACATTTGGTAGATTGTTTTCATTTAACGTAAAGAGAGTGGGATGTATGACTGTAAAATTTTTAAAATTACGACAAGCTTTTACTATCTTATTTTGAGTAGAATAAAACAATTCTACACGTAGAGAAAACTGATGGAATATTCGATGGTTTTTCTTTGGGTCAGGCGGTATCATCATTTGGACAAGATTAAAGAATTAAAATAGATTTCACAGGCAAACTTCCTATATTATCACAAAAATTCCTACATCATCACAACGTCAAATGGAGAAATGCATTACAGCTTCTCATGTAGAGCCAAACTATTCAAACATAGTCCGCTTTCTTATAGCGTAAACATATATAATATTATAGTATTGACGAAACAAAACCTTAACATTTTTGCAATCAAATTTTAGAAGGTATACTAGTCTTAATACTTTATAGTTATAATGTGAATTTATAGTGTTTTAGATACTTACTAGTTGTAGATAATCAAACTTATTTCCTTTTGTAATTGTTGTTGTGGCAAACTGCATTTTAGCCTAATGGCTATTCAGTGTAAGTAATAAAGTATCGTTATATCAATATACTACTACGCATTTTTTGATAAAACGAGCCTTCAATCGCCGAAACAATGCAAAACTGTAAACGCAAAATGTGATTGAATAACGAGAAATTCCATCTAATCCATTTAGCCAAAACTTTCGCGTTACTTTGTAGTATTTTTGGAAGAACATCATTATTTTGAAGAATCGTTTAAGGTGTTTGAACGTGGAGTTGCAATGTTCAAATGGCCCAATGTTTTTGATGTTAGGAACACGTATTTAATGAAGTGTATCAAACGATATGGTGGAACAAAACTTGAGCGTATTCGTGATTTATTCGAGCAAGTTTGGAAAAATGTATAACGCAAGATATAGCTACAATGACGCAAGTACTGGGCTCGAGGCAAGATCTGAAACTCCTCCATACCTGTCGTTTGCTGGGTTTGAGATCATCTCGAGGAACAATGTCGATGAGGAAATCAAACATGTCATACTTTGTGATTGCCATTGCGATGTCGTTCCTTTGTAAAGTTCTTCTCTTGTTGTCTTCGGTGTGAACCCAAGCCCGCAATGAAAGTTCGTTGATGAAAATCTCAGCTGCTTTGGCGAAAAGGACTGGCGCCTCAGCACTGATCATCTGCACGATAAAAGCATCGCATTTAACAGGACATCAAGTCAAGTCTTTGGACAAGGTGTTACAATCGAAGAGAATTTTTCACCGACTCAGAGCCAAGTGATTCACTACTAGACATAGGTGATTCACTGGACATATGTGATTCACTAGACATAGGTGATTCACTGGACTTAGGTGATTCACTAGACATAGGTGATTCACTAGACATATGTGATTCACTAGACATAGGTGATTCACTAGACATAGATGATTCACTAGACATAGGTGATTCACTAGACATAGGTGATTCACTGGACATAGGTGATTCACGAGACATACGTGATTCACTAGACATAGGTGATTCACTAGACATAGGTGATTCACTAGACATAGATGATTCACTAGACATAGGTGATTCACTGGACATATGTGATTCACTAGACATAGTTGATTCACTGGACATAGGTGATTCAATGGACATAGATGATTCACTACACATAGGTGATTCACTAAACATAGGTGATTCAATGGACATAGATGATTCAATGGACATAGATGATTCACTGGACATAGACAGGAGCTTCTTTCAAATCTCACAACAATATATATGAATGAACATTTATTTGACTGATTAAAAGCATTTCTCTTTTGGATAACATGAACCTTGATTGTGAAAGGCGATTGGAGTGCCATTATACACCCCATCACACATGCATCAAGGAATTATTCACCTTAACTTCCTCATCTTGTTTCATAATCTTTTTTATTCGAGCTAAAGGCAACTCTTGAGTCTTAAAGTCAGTCTGGAAAGCAAAAGCAAGATGAATTTATATCATTTAAAGAACATAATTTTTCCAAGACAAAAATGAAACTTCTTACGCACCATATCCCTAATTTCTTGGGTTCTTTTGGGCCAAAAACTTGCAAGCAGCTGCCCCGCTTCAGTTTGTCCAGGATTTGGCTACCAGAGGAAATTAAACAAAAACATGATATGTGAAGCTAGTACCTCAAGCACAGTTCACTAGTGTAACTTTTAAACTTACCACTGCCTCGGAATACACTGGGTCTGTCATCATAAATACGTACAACGGAGATGCTGAAAACCATCAAAATGAATTTTACTGAAAGCCAATGCCATCGGAACGGTTTGCATGAACATAATAGCCAGAAATATCAAATTAGTGTAGGGCAACTTAAGTATTTTATATGTTAGCACAATTGGAACCTCTTCACAGAACACCTTAATACATTGCTCAACATATTCATCTCTAGCAATAATCAACATAAAATTGCTGCAAGTCATTCATCACAGTTAGCTTAATCTTTTGTGTCAACGCCCTACAGTTCAAAAAGCAGTAAAAATTAGTAACTCTCTCAGCATTGAGAAATTGTGTAAACAGGCTCTGAAACAGCCTCTCAACATATGCTCCAGTTGCAGTGGAAAAATGCTAGCCGGAGTTCATTGATGGGAACACAAGTTACAATTAATAACAACTCTAAGAGGAGTCTGTTCTTCTACAACAAATGAGCTAACCGAAAGAGTCTAAAGAGTAGAAGTTCGAAAAGAAACATTGTGTAAAATTTAGTAGTAACCAGATAATATTCTTATTTCTTTGACAACTTTATAAAGAATTACATTTACGGTTTCAACTTACACTGTTACACAACTATTTCTTATTTGAACTGCTCGAAATCAAACTCAACAATCAGTGAGGAGTTCCATCGTTTGCACATAAAATTTCCCTTTCGGTACTTCAGGATTAAAAACAAAAATACTGCAAATTAAATATCAAAAGACATAAATTTTTGTGTTTACCTTCTGTTTACGATACACGTTCATTGAAATCACTTCACATAATAGTTTTACCGCCAGCAGAATATAAGGTCAGCAGTAAAAAATTGCGGCAACGTCATGTAAGGAGATGAAACGTGCCATTACTTTGCCAACAATGGTCTAATTGGACAAAATAGTTACGATAGTAATGATGAGTAGAGCCCAGAGCCAATCAAAATTCACAGTTGGCCGAGCTGGAAAAGTAATAGAGACGACCCAGGCCTAGAACCCAATTCCACAAGATACCTGACACTGCCCAAATTCTATTGTTACGAGAATTACGATATGCGGCGAGGATGGGCGAGCGAGGCAAGCCGCCATCTTGTGGCAATACTGACGATGAGTACGACATAAAAGGTGCTTCTTCTACATTGATATTTCTTAACGCAATTAGATATTTCAAAAAAATTAGATTTAATTTAATCTGAATTTCACTGCTCACATATTCGTAATCAACAATATTTTCACACTAATACTTTCTACTTATCGACTCAATATTAGTTTACATTTTTTTAGTTTTGTATTTTTTGTCACGTTACTTACAATGCAAAACAATTATTAATGTATTCACAAGAATATCACTGCAAAATATACTACAGAACATGTTAGAAACCAATGCTGAAACAACTCAATCTGTCAATTATTCATTTTTTGCTAGAAAGAACTAGTTGGTGGATTGCGGTGATTCAGCAAGTCACACTTACGCTGGGACACGGAAAGTACGCTTTTTTTTCTGTGCTTGACAAGATTTTTTGTACATCTGTACAAAAATATATTTACAAAACTAGCAGCTTCGCCTGAATAAATTTAAATCAATATTCGTTTGTATGTAGGTTGCATATCTCGGTGAAAAATTTCAGCAATGCATACATGAATTGGCTAAAGTTTTTGATCAGCATGATACATGAAATAAACTTCAAATAAAAAACTTCTAAGGACATCACTACGTACAAACCAACACAAATAAACTGGTGAAATGTGTCGAACGATTGCTCTTAAAAAATTGCACTAAGCTGGCACCAAACAAAGCTGTTTAACTATTACGTCAATACGAACAGTATAATGTCAATATAAACACAGGAACTTTCATCGAACCAACTAAGAAACCTGTATAATTAGACACGACGCATGCACATTATAGTTTTATCATCAAGCAAAATTGCCGTTTCATAATTAGTGTTCTGGCTTTTCTTGGTGTATGTTTTGCTTGAAATGAAGGCCAACATGATTGCAAACCGATACAACAAGAATACAAAATACGAACAAGTTAAAAATGACCAATAAAGAACTCATTCGCTTAACTTCTTTTGAAGTTCGTTAAAATATTGATCGAGCAACGACAAATGGTTGAGGATGTTTTTTCGGCCAAATCTTCTGGATGCCGTGTCGAACTTTTTCATGTCCGGGTCTTCTGTGCAAGAGAATGTTATGTCGTAGAAATCTTTAAGAAGACACCTGAAAGTGAGGAAAAATAAACATAAAAACATATTCACTAGAGCAGATAATGCAGATGTAACGAGAGATTTGATTGGTCAAAGTGCCATGTTTGGCTCAATTTATGATGCAACGCGAGCTTCTATTGGTAAGAAGTCTCGTTTTCCCACAAGTTGGCAAGAAATTTTTGATGAACCTTTCTGCGACAATGGAGTTGATAAATCGAGAGTTCTAACAAATCAAAAGATGTCTGCGAAGTTAAAGGTAATTTAAGTGAAAAGTCTAGGCTTACCGGACTTTATCGATTTCTTCCACCTTCCTGTTCTTTTCCACATTTTCGGGTTCCACAGGTTGTGGCTCACGTTGGGCTGCTTTCTCTGCTAGAGTCTTGATCGGGAAGTACTCCACGTTCACATCGTAAATGTCATTTGCCAATTTCTCCGCCTCGTGCTCATTGAGAGGAGTAAAAATGGTCGATTTGCCATTCTTTTTTGCAGGTGGACCTTCGCCGTCGCTTGTCGAGTCTAAATTCTTTCGCTTGGTGTTCGGTTGCACGTTTTCTTTCGAAGGTTTTTCGCCCAATGTCGTCTTCATTATTGAAATGAAATTACTTCGGCTGCTAACAGGCTCATTATCATCATCAGATTTCGAAGAAGGAAAATCGACGCTTTGTTTTGAAACTTGGAAACGTTTTTCGGATGAATCTGCTTCATTTATAGGAGATCTGCGCTCTGGGCATTTCACCGAGGGTGGAGTTTTGATCACAGGTGATTTGATTCCCTGCGATTTCCCCGCTGTAATCGGAGCTATGTACGTTTCGCTTGTGCTTGGTTGTCGAAACACAGTCACATTGGGTGGAATAACCTTGCTTGTTGGAATTTTCAAACCGGAATTACCGACCGTTTCAAAATCAGCAGAGCTCATAGGTAACACAGCCTTGTCTGTACGGGCAGAAAATGCAGCGATCTTTTGAGATAACAACGGTTGCTGTGGTCTATCCGAATTCGTTAACACAGTTTCGGGATTCGATAGCAAATTTCGAGCATTCGCGGGATGGAGTCCGCCGTTCACAATAAATCCCGATGTAGGTCTACCGTGGCGAGTTTCACCTGACCAAAAGTAGGTCCCGGCATGTTGATATTGCGATCGTCCTAAACATAAATCAGTGAAAATGCTCCAGTCGTGCACGACGATTCTCTATTCATATGGTAATCGGCTCAAGAGTGGTATGACAACATATCTTTCTTATAAACAAAGATTTCATAAAACTGGAATAGAATTTATTAACATGGATGTTTTGCAAGCTTTCGCCTGGAGCTTTGGCGTTCATTTAAAAATTTGCGATCGATTGTTTCTTGTTTAACACATTCGGTTCTTGCATTATATACAGGTCAATAATAAAAAAAGATTTATACCGTCTAGGTGATCGATAGACAACAATAATTTCTTTTCGATAAAACACGTGCTATTTTGCATCGTTTCAACTAAATAAATTATGATTTCAAGACGCGTGAAGTAAAAAACGACCGACCACAAATTCTCAAATTTACATATCACGAAAATCTTTAATAGTTCCCGAAGCAGGCAAGCAAACATTGACGTGGGGAAAGGGAAAGCCGATAACAGTTCTGAGGAAGTATTATATCTAAGACAAAAAATTCGTTTCATAGTTATTTAAGTTTCACGTCAATCAACGCAACAAGAAGATGATGAAAATTTACAAACCTTGAGCCAGTAGATGGCTGTTTTTCACTTTACCAACATTTTCATCTTGTCTATTTCCTCTCTCCTTCCATATTTTATACGCATAGGACTTACGGTATTGGGCGTCTCTTTTGTTTGCGGGCGCAGGGGACTCTCAAAAGTCATTGACTCCTTGATTAAATCTTCAGGCTTTCGCGGGACTTTTGGTTTTTGCTTACCCTTCTTGTTCGGTGATCTGTTCGCGGGTGTTCCCTTCGGTTTTGGCGAAGGTTTTGACGAGAGATTTGTTGCAGTCCTTCTACGATTTTGACTGGCAGTCAAGACGTGCACGGCATTTTGAAAAAGGCGTTCTTCGACTGAGTTTTGCTGCTCTCGAATCACGCTTCCTTCGGTAGCCGCTGCTAATCCGTCGAAGCCTTTGGACGCATGCTTGGTTGAGCTTTGTTCGCAATGATCATTTTCGTCCATCTCGGGCTTATAGTGCTTGGGTCTGTTAATTTTACGACGATTCTTCGGTGAGCCGTCAAACTGTCCTATAGAAATAAAATACAATATTGTTGTCGAGGGAACTGAGAGAGAAATTTTGGGATAATCAATCTGGAAACCCCTGCAATTTTGACTATCATATTCGTTAACCCATGAAGAACTAGACTTGCATCAAGTTAGCTTCTTGATGCAATTTTTATTTGATAAAAACGCAGTGAAATTCGAGCGAATGGAAACTTGAAATATTAGTTGTAAGTTTGAAAGGAATCTTGAGCAAGCGTCAAAAAAACCCATTTTTAAGAGGTTGGGCAGATGCAGGCTAGCTCAAAAAATGAGGAGAGGCTACTTAGAACTCAACTCATATATTTTCGTCTACCGTCACGGCTGAAAAGTTAAACATTTTAAAATATAAAGCAAGACGGTCAATTCTACAACTGTATATCAATGCAGAAGCAACTCGACTTTACAAATTTTGATCTCTTCGCAGTAGGCCTCTAAGATGACGGTCGGTTACTATGTGCTGTTGTTGTGCCATGATTGTGTCATAAATTATTTCAGCCTGAACAATGTCAATTGACAAAAGTGACCATTGTCAATCAACTTTCGTGCCTAAAATGTATGTTATTCAAGATATTGCAAGCGTGTCTGCCTCGCCCTCGCTATTTTCCCCACCCGTCTAAGAATGTCAGCTTCTTCGACAGCTTACAAATTGAATTGGCATTTCAAAATGTCAGATATGGTGCAAGTAAGGTAACAAGGAGCATTGAACACCATACGCTATTAAAACCTCTGAAATCCTCGAGCTTTCTAGCTTCATCTATTGTCAATGAAATGGTAAACAGATCATAAGAGCGATTTCCGTATTTGAGAATAACAGTCTTGGACACGAGGATCTAATGTTGACAAATAACGGATTTTGCTATAACTCAACGGAAAGTCGCTGCCCAACATGGAGTTCACCCTTCAAACAGGCTATTCTGAAAAGTGATGTTCTTTTGTACATGGAAATGAATGTCATCTATAACACCATCATCAAAAAGTAACACTAATATTTCACCGGAAATATGTTCGGATTTTTTAATGAGACACATTAAGATTATGCGCATAAATGCTTAATAAAGACAAAAAAATGAGGTTTTGACGTCAAATGTTGTGCCAACACATTGACATTCGTCCGCCTAAACTTACTTTCAGCTAAAACAGCAATAGAACAAAACTTCCCATGAATCGACAAAACTTTCAAAGGACAAAGATCGTAAAACATATCAAGTATATATTTTGTTGCTCTGTTCGAGCCCACTTTCAACAGACATTTAAGAAATACTGTACTAATTGTCTTCACATAAGCCGTACATCAACTGTGGTTACACTTGACTAACCCACCTTTTACTTTACCAACAGCGTCAGGAATATTGTCAATTTTACGTCCATCTTTCGCATAGACTCTTATTGGTTCTTTTGAGGCGTTATCTAGCATCGCTGGTCAAGAAAATTGTATGTTCTGCTGACGTAAGGCTAGCTTTGAATAACTAGGCAAATCGTAGTCAACTGTCTTCACGCTGTAACGAGCTTTGTCGTAATGCTGTTCGGTCCGGCAAGAAACTGGCTATTCTACGCAATTCTTTCGTTGCCAATACGTTAATGACCAATCGATGGACAGAACACAAGAACGCTTGTTTCGCTGGGTATCTTCTGATCGAGTATGGAAAAGATGGCTGCTTCTTCCTCCTGTTTGCCGTGTGTCAATCGTTTGAGAGATAGCTTTCGAAATGCTAATATACTTGGCATGGTGGCCTTATTATCAACAGGTCATCTATATTGTTAACATTTGCAAGTTTAATTCAGTAACTCAGCGAAGCATAAAACGAGTTTTAGACAAAGAAATGCTACTTAAAGAATACGTCATTATCATTTCATTTTAGCTCGCAGAAGTGACAATCTTAAAAGGTTTATGTATAATTTTTTCACGGCCAGCAGCAGCTATCTATAAAGTCTGTTCAATGCCAACCTTCATGTTGTTCGTCATGTCCTTGAAGCCGAAAAGGGCTGCAAAGATTTTTAACAACTCACAATGCAAATAAAAAACAAATAAATTTTATTGGCTTAGCGGGAGCTTGCGCCATAAGGTTGTTAAAAATCGCCCTGCGTAACATATCTAACATCCTCTATAGTTTAAATGAAATTTGGCCAAAAAATTCGCTATTACTAAATACTGCTGCATGTTTGTGAGAGAGAAATTGCCTTTCGAATCGGTTTATATAAAGATAATGACAAGCAATTGCAAGACTAATGAGCACTATTCAAAACAAAGCAACAGGTCGATGTTTAACACGTCTGTTAACTGACTGATAATAAACTTCCGTATTCAGTTTAGCAACACTACGGTAGCGCCTCTGTTGGATTTCATTACTTTCTTAACAACTATCTCCATTCAGCCTAGTTTTCATATGATCATGATATTGCCGTAAAAGTTGTCAGAAATGGGGTTTCATTATACAAATCATGAATGTCGTCATGCATCGTGGCCGCACTCGAATTTGATGATCTCGTCGCCATTTATGACACAAACAAGACCAAATCGAGAAACTGAATTTAACTTGCTCTTGGAAGGGCTGAATTGAGCAGGCAAATCTCAAGTTTCTTTATCTATTGATTTTTTTATTTGTTACAGTCAGTGAACACGCACTTATTTGCAAAGCGGAAACTGTAACGTTTGATATGTAGACTGGTGTCGCACTTGCAGCACGGAGGGGAGGGAGGGCAGGGAGTTTCATTTACCGAGAATTTGATTGCCGGATGTGTTTACATTTCGAAAACTTTAAACGCAGCTTGTATTCTTACGGGAATCCACAACCGATAGCACTCTTATATGAAAGTTAACGTTTCTGCATCGAGAATTGACTTGGTTTGGTATGGCCTGCCTGGTACTGTTTGATCTTGAGTAATGAGTGGTCTACCTGTCTGGCAAAGTCAATGGGCAATGTTGCCTGACAATTTTCAACTCACCCGAGCCCACTGTTTAAATACGTAGTGGCTTAGATGGGTGTACTGACTTATATTTTTTGGGGGGGAGGAGTGGTTGGTACATTTTTGATTTTTTATGACATAAGTGTAAAAACTATTCACAAGACTTTCCGGCGAATATTGTTCAACTGCCCTTGTTTGTCCAACAGACAAAGGTCTATGGAGAGGATGGGTCCCTTGCCTAATATGCCCATGTAGGCTTGCATTCCGCGCTGATTTAGCTTTTGCCCACACTTCTTTTGTAAAAAATCTGAATTTGACTACTTAAGTAGAACATGCGTTTGCGTTCTGGTTAATTTTTTTCACCGTAAACGTGTCGAGCTCAAGAGACTCAGAGAGTTATATTGAGTGTTTGCTCTTGTGAGTCTCACCTCGTCTCGTTTCCATGGCGCTAAACACTGGTCGCAAAGCTCAGCCCGACGGTATATAAAATTGTATTTAATATTCACGTAATTTGCAGGTACCTGAAGACGGCAAGAACTGTTTATCTAGCCCAAGAAATAGTCGAGTGGATGCGAAATAAGGTATCGGTAAATTAGAGTGAAATGAAGCCAAAAAAAGGTTGATGTTAAAATTTTTACATTTCCAACATCCAATAAAGTAATGTTTCCAAAAAGAGTTCGAATCGTTTCCGTCTGTACTTTGTAGTCGTACTTTCAGTGACATATGGAAACTAACACACTACATGTTAAGATATGGAAAACATATGGAAATATATTAAAAATCGACGTATAGAAATTTAGAAATGCAACTGAAAATCTTCCGGGGTACAGAATATTCTCCAATTCATAGAGACATTTCTCGTACAGTTACTCATCTGAAACAAGCCAAAAGCAAGTAATAATCTTTGTGTGGTCTTGGATTTTGTAAGATCGAATCTCAAACGCGATTCATCAAGAAAATCAATGCTGGAGACATCCATTTTTCGAAATTCCCAGTGTTCTAGGTTAACATAATTCAGTTGAATTTGAAGTGTCTCGAAGAAATCACATATATATGTGCAGTAGAGTAGCCAGCCTCCAAATTTAGTATTGCTATGCAAATATTGATTGGTTATCGTTATTCATTTCTTAAGAAATCTATTGTTTGAAATCTAAAGTCTGTGATCACCAAGTATTTGAATAGTAGCAGTGAAAACTCGCGGGCTGGCTACAACACCACGACCCATATCTGCATGCACGGCAATTACATCGAACTTTTTTCAATTGATGTTTGATTCAAACATTTCATTGCATTGAGCAGAGGTAAAGTTGCAAAGGCTAGAATGCACACGACTTCTTCAGTCTTTTTGCTTATTCTTGATTGTTCTTGGCTTGCAAGTCCGTCATAGCCGCCATGTTGGATGATTTCAACAAAGGATTTTCCTCATTTACAATGCAAATTTCATCCAACATGGCGAACATTCCATTTTTCTCTTACTCACAGGTGAATGGCGGCAAGCCACGAATATCTGTACAGGTAGAGCGGCGGACTAGTCTCCCGAAGGTGCGAGTTCAAATCTCGTCCAAGTCACATGTTTTTCATGTGCATTTAAAACTGTGTTAGGATTAACATATTATATATAATATCGGTACATGTGGTGTGTATTAATCGAAACTGCCCGCCTAAAGTTAATAAATTTCATTGTTTTTGTTTCTGCATTCGAAACGTTAGATGATACTCTCTAAAAATATCGAAACATGAGCCTCATCTCGATAAACGCTACGTGCATGGAGATAAAATCACGAAATAAAAGAAGACAGAAATGAGCAAAATAGGAAACGTTACCTGGCAACGCAATCCCATCGTCAGTTTCAGGCAAACTTGCACCGAAACATATTCGTTGCGAGTATCGTTATTTTGTTGCCAAGTCCGAAGGTCTGAATAATCAAAGATGCGTATCTTTGTTATGAACATTATTATTTCACAGATTTTATAAAAACGGGGTGCTGGACAGGCCGTAGGCTACGCCAAATAATTCGTAATGGTTCGTTATAAACTTTTAAGCTCGGCAACTACCTGGAAAGTTTGCTAGTAAAAACGTACGAAACTATGTCCACGCATGTAGTTTTCGTCGCCATGCAACTAAAACCGAAGTCGTCTAATCACAACCTCAACAAAATGGCGCGGGCTGAAACCTATCACAAAAGGTTAGCACTATTTTCCACCCAGCAAACCGCCCTTTACTTTACACAATCGGAAATAAATTAAAGATGGCGGCTAATGGGAAAGAACCAAAAGCTAAAAGGAAACCATGCATGCACTGGTGCTAGGTCGTTTTGAGATGGCGAGTAATTTTATCTTTTTATAATACAGTTTTTAATATCAACATATGAAAATATTTAGAGATAAATGTTGCAGTATAAATTTTCATGCAACCACCTTAAGTTATAAACTAATAATCCAGGCTGGAAAATATCGTTTTTCGACGATTGTGTAAAATATTATATAAAATATTATATTGTGTAAAATATTAGATTGTGTAAAATATTATATTGTGTAAAATATTATATTTCAAAGTAAAGGGCGGTTTGCTGGGTGGAAAATAGTGCTAACCATCACAAAAAAAGGACCGAGAACAGCGAGATCCTCAAATTACGTTTCGTGCACACATTACAAACTTCAGCGCCTGCAAAGTCACATAAAGCAATTAGCTAATCCACCAGTTTTACAAAGAATGCACTTTAACAACTATTTGTTCAATTGACGTTGTTCTGATGTGCATTTGAATGCAACTTATATTCCAATGACTGCATTTGTAACGTTCCTATTGAAGTCTGATCAATTTGATGACGTAATCTTAGTCAGATTTGTACAATTACGATACGATCAAAAGAACAAAATTGTTCAATAATTCATGTGTAGGAAATTTCCATATTAGTTATTTGCATGCGATATAAACACGGGCATTGCTCCAGCGCGTATATCACCGGTGAACGATGTGGCTGTGAGACACAAATTTGTTCGATCCGTGTCTCACAGATGATATTTTCAAAATATTTTTAGGCGAAAGCATTGTGATCAAACAATACTCTTACGAGGAAAGCTACAACTATTTCCTGAAAGGTAAAATATCAGACTCATATTTCTGTTAGCCATATTTATGAACTATACGAATCGTATTGGCGTTTAGCTGTGAAATTTGCTTCTTAAAGTGGGAGAAATTCTTCTGCGCGATGTGCAGAATTTGGTTTGCAAAGAATAATCAGGTAACTTGTGAAACTGCTACAGCTGAATATAACATAAATGTAAAGCGAACTTTGTACTCTGCATGATCCATGAGAGAAATGTTTAAAGACTTGTTTGACGCTCAACAATGTTTCAAGTTTGACGTTATTCGCAAATGAAACTTACTTATTAAACAATATCTTTTGAAAATTGTCAAAAATTGTCTCATTTATAAGAAAAACAATTCTAAAAGGAAAGAGATTCAGTGCGCTCAAACAAGCGGGAATTTATTCACAAACAATATAAGAGAAGAAGTTTTTTCGCGAAAACACTACGTATCCTAGTGCATTGTATATTTTACGAAACTTCAAATTATTGTATCACAAGTTATACTCGACAGAATTTATGGCAAGAACAGTCAGACTATTATCTGCCACGCCATCGTTTCAATATGCCTATGAAACCAGCTAAACCTGTTTCGTCCAAGTATTTATGTAATTTTACAAATGCGAGTTTGTTTTGGATGAGCGTCGAAAGAGAATAGCTATATTTGCGTCACGAAAACATTTTATTTTCATGTACAATACGGAACGTATAAAATACAGCTGTGTGTTTTGCAATAACCTTCAATTATATACACACCCATAAGATAGTACAGTCAATTAACAACTGTGATTTGACGTCTCTTCAACAAGTTAACTTATACTAAGACTGTTTAGACCCCAGAAGTCTAATGACGTGCATGTATTGAAAACTTTATGCTAGTTTGACGAGTTTTTTCGCTGAACTAATTTACACAGACAATATGAAAAAATTTCGAACACGGTACAGCCAGCGTGTCCTTCCTTGAAGGATTATTAGAACACAATAAGGCATTACTTATTTCCATGAATAAACACTCAACACCCTCTATTTTTATTAAGCCAATTGTTTTTGGGCAAGTTCTAAACGCTTTGGCGATTGACAATGGCACATAGATGTGACTTAATTTGTTGTGAAAAATTTTAAAATTTGATTAAAAGAGCCTGATCGCCCAAACGATACGTGCCGGGACACGTGGGGACATTTTACCCGTTCTGATCGCCTGCCAGTACATAAGTAGAAAGTATTTCTGTGTATGTGATCATTGACTACGACTAAGACGTGACTTCGTACTTCAATGTCTAATTCAATTTGTGATTGATATTTTTGTGACTTGGAGCCGTGTATCGTACCAGCAATACGCGATGCACCATCTGCACATAAATGGTACATGCAAATAGATGGAGTTCGATTGCATTTCCGTTAACTAAACAAAAGAAGCAAGTGTCAAAATATATAAACCTTATCTATATTTCTGACGATAAACGTCTAGAAGCTGATTCTTTTTCGAACAGCTTTAAACCGCGATGGGAACTGTTCCCTTATGCTTCTCTGCCATGTAGATCGAACCCGCGTGGTGTAAACCAAAATCTTTTTTGCTAACTACGCAAGCAAAGCAAATCTCAACGATGATAAAATATGTCCGGGCGGCATTCCTATAGTAACGATAAGCGCCCAGAAGCTAGTTGTTTTTCGGAAGGCATTTCCGTGCATGTGAACATTGACTGTGACACAGACGTGACCTTGTTGTATTACCGACTCAAATTAAGTTACAAAAAACTGATCACCCTCAACGTTTGCTGCGTGCGAACTCCTTTCTGCTCGGAAGCCAGACCAAACCAGCGAGGGGTAGATCAACATCATAAACAGTTAAGTTTTTAAGCAAATTTTTTAAATTGACGATGCAGATTACGTGCAAATGCCGGCCAGATTGCCGTTTGAGAGAAGTTTCATTTGAGACGAGTTTGCTTTGGAACGTCACTGAAGCTATACTACAATTCGTCGCAGACGCAAAGCGTCCCTACAAGTTGCAGTACATGATGCAAAAACATGGATTAATAGGTTGCATTTCTGCTGCTAACTACACAAACCAAACAAGTCTCGAAGATGGTCGAGATAAGTTATCGAAACATTCCTATTTCAGACGATAAGCGTGCAGAAGAAGCTGCTTGTTTTTCAACTAGTTTCAACCCAACACGCGCCATTGTTAATCACAGAAAAGGTATTTCTGCAAATATTACAATCGACTGTGACGTAGCGCCGTATACTTAGGAGAAACAATTATCGGTCTTATTGTTACATGGACTTGGAGGGATTTTGATGTTTGAGATTGTTCATTTCTGCGCTGTTGTTATATTTAACTGACACGGTGAACAGGAAGTGATGTGTAGGAATATTTGAATTTGGGACGAACGAACTGCAAGAGTAGCACTCGGAAAAATTAGTAAATTGCTCAATCGAAAAAACACTGTAGAAAATTTTCAAATCATTCGTAATGTCGACGTCGAGTTAGCTTTAGACGAGCTTATTCGGAGCCGTCGCCCGAGGAGGTATTTTTCCCGGAACGTGCATTAAATGCATTCATTCATTCAACCAATGAGAGATTACATGCTCAAAGATAGATTTTCGTTGCATTTCTTCTGCTAACTACACATACGACATAGACAAGTCTCAGATATGAAATGAGTACGTACATCATAAGCGGCCTTGTGCATATGAACGATGGCGGCATTTTGGGTAAGGCAAAATGTATTACATGTGTAGCATAATATAAATCTGGTATACATTTACGTTTGACAATTGAGTGACATGCTAAATTTATTACAATACGTGTTCCAAATTAGCTGCAATAATCGTGCTTGATAATTGAATCAACGAAGGAATAAGTGTGATACAACAATGAATAATCTTTTAAATATTTTCGACCGCTTTTTTCTGTGCTTTGAGCTTGCACAATCTTGGGTTGCACAACATCTTTCACGTGGAAATGCTAACCAGTTCATTGAGTTCAATAATATATAAGTATTTAATAAAAACGACAAGTTTATTTTAAAATAAACATGTTTCTACATCTCATGATGCCATCTTCAGTATTATAAGGAATTATGTATGTGATGAATATATATGAGTAATATGATACTGTGATACAATTTATACACTTATGAATAGATTATTATATTACAATCAAATAGTGGTTAGAATTAATGAAGAAAGTATTTACAGGCTGAATATAATGTTAAAACGAAAAACTTGAACGTTGAGATTAGGGTTAGTTTTGTTAATTTAAAGTGCTTCTTTGATTTTGAGTGCGAATGTAGTACCTGCAGTGTAGATGATTTTAAAGCAAGAGGATGAATAGTTAGTTTTGCATGAAGGTGATTTTAAAAGGTGTCGAAAGATATGTGAATTTTTGTCAGTTGTTTATTTTAAAAAAACTTGTCGTTTTTATTAAATGCGCAATGTCAATAGTGCTTTTACGCAGTTATGGTAATATATAAGTAATTAATCAGCTTATGTAAGTTCTATAGGTAACGTGTTTGAAGCCGAGTCTAGACTTCAAAAACAAAAGATGTCCAGGACAGCAATTATAGCTGTTTTGAAAAGCTTAGTAAAATAAAGCCCGGTTTCCATATGATCGTTCCTGTCGTAAGGATCGTCTTTGTCGCTTGCAATTTGTAGAAGCTACAGAGACGATCATATGGAAACGCTCAACTCAAATGACAAAAGCGATCCTTACGTTAGAAACGATCCTTGCGTATCGATCGTTTGAGATAGACTATAGTTCTATCCTTGCGACAGAAACGACCGGAAACACCTTTTACGCGCTTGCATTTTTTTTATGGAAACCGGTGCAAAACGATCGTTACGCCATAAGCGACTTGATATATCCCATGATACATCCGTAAGTCCACGTACTTCTTGAACAAGAGTATGAAAAATTCCAAGACGTTCTCTTCTTCGAAACATGGGACGAAACCAAAAACGATGTTTCCGTTTTTGCTTTCGCGCTCGCCTTTTCAGCACACGCAAAAGAAAATAACACGCTACAAGTCTTCCTCTTCGATTCACTGCCGCCATTTTGAGTACATCATACAGCAAGTGTTTGGTGACTAGTTCAAATTAGATACGATGCATACGAGTAATGGAAACCAGTTCATCGCAATAATCGCTTCTGTCGTTTGCTCACCGCAGGGGACTTTTCAACAGGCAGAAACGACTCTAGCGACAGAAACGATCATATGGAAACCAGGCTTAAGACAAATGCCAGTCTCAAACATTTTCTTTCTCTTGTAACGTGCCGTAGCGTGTATTTGCACGTGACCTGCATCGTCATGCAATTTTTTTAACAGCGTGCGCGCAAATGACCGTTGAAAATTTTTCGTTATAAATGCATTCAAAAACGAATGTCGCCGGCTCAACATACATATATTTTATATGTAGATTATGTTCCATACTGACCGGCCTTGCAAGCTTATATATCGTTCAACAATACACGAAAGAGCTCAACTTCAAGTATCTATGTGAGGTATGAAAATATTTATACTAGCGAAACAGATTTTTGCTTTACTATTTCGCACTGTCATAGATTTTTGTTCTTCTACTTCGAATTGAGCACATTATACCGAATAAATTGCTATTGCAATAACCATGTCTCCACAATTATCAATAAAGATAGACAAAGATGTGTATGATCTATGAATTTGTTGTCAAACGTAAAACGTAGCGATTTGAAGTTACAGAGATTTTCATTTTGCATGAAAGCCTTCTCGCCGCTCTTTCCTCAGTAGCTAGTTTTCAAAGTTTCATATTTCGATGGCTCAGTTTTTTACATTGCACGATAATTTTAACCAAACCTATTTCATTTTTAGTGCAATTCGACGACTGGTCTGTGTGCACTTCTTTAAAAGAATTGCCACAAAAAAGACTAATCGCTTATGAATTATTAAGTCGCCTGACTGACCAATAATGGCTCAGATTTACTATCAGACCATTATTGGACAAACCAATGCAAATGCTCGAAAAGCATTCTTTACAGATAAAACCACACCTCAGAGTTTTAACGATCATTTCAGCGACAAAATTCAAATTGATACACAATTTTTGATTGTAAAACGTCAATGCTTGCATATGACAGATTTTTTTATGTTTTACAGACACAACAATGAAAGACCGTTTATGTGAGACTCCTCGTCGCTCCAGTTTTCACAAACTTGCGTTCAATCTTCTCGACCAATTCCTGAGCCTCTTCGTCGTGACGTCAGCGGGTATATTCGTATGGCGTGGGGCGTGGTTATTCTTCGACGAAGTTCTCTTCCCCAAAAATGCCACCGTCAGCGGAATTGCATCTCTCGGAATCGGTTACATATTCGTAATGATGACTTTATCTTTTATCGAGATGTGTGGCGGCCATTTCAAACTGAAGGAGAAACATCGAGAATGGCGAATATTTATGTACCCTTTAAGCATTGCTGTTGTGCATTCCTGGCGAGGCGTGTGGATTCTGTTAAATATTTATTTCTCCAAGAGTGAATTACTCTTTAGTTCCCATTTTGTATCGTTTCTTGTTCTGGTAGCGACCAGTACCCTATCAACAACAATGTTCATACCATCCTATTACGCAAACGATTGCTTCGTGATTCCTTTCGAAGCAAACACCATGTTTGAGACGGGCAACACACGCTGCAATCCGCTCTATAAACTTTTAGATTATTTGTTTGCGATAACAGTAATCACGATGTCGACGATAGCATTTTGGCGTTCAACCTGGGTGGCGCTTGATATTTATGCTTTCCCGCAGCACAAGACTTTCAGTAATGTTTTTTCCATACTGATTGGTTACACTATCATCGTGTCAATTAAGATAGTGGAAAGTCATCTGAAGAATGTATTAATAAACCAAAGTAAAGCCGTAAAGTTCGTTATGCAAGCAGTTTTCTGCTACGCTATGGCTTTTGCCACCATCAACGTGTGGCGCGGTATTTGGCAGATATGTGATATTTTCCTTCTTCCAGGTTAGTCTTCTATTACAACGCATGGCATTGTGGGGAAGCTCGATGCCTTTGCCCGTACATGCTATCATTGGCATGGCATAGATCCCTCACTCATTGCCTCTTTGTAAAACCATGCTTGTTAATTGCACTTATTAATTGCAGAGATGAGATATCTCCGTATTCGAAATAAGTTTACCAACAAATTTTGAACATTTTCTGGGATGACAGTCATTCAATAAATAATCAATTTTTAATCATTTTAACTGCCATTCATAAAGCTACGATGTATACTTGACAACTGAAATATCAACATCGACTCTAGTCTTGAATAACAAGTTCGCCACTTATTTCATGCCAAGGTTGTTGTACTAATCAGCATGGTTTTTACACCAAGATTTTTATACCATTCACCATGGTTTTTACACACCAAGGTTTTTGTACCATTCACCAATGGTTTTTACACCAAGGTTTTTGTACCATTCACCAATGGTTTTTACACACCAAGGTTTTTGTGCCACTCACCAATGGTTTTTACACCAAGGTTTTTGTACCATTCACCAATGGTTTTTACACCAAGGTTTTTGTACCATTCACCAATGGTTTCTGTACGAAGGTTTTTACACCTCTAACCGTGGTTTCTCTAATAAAGTTTCACACTATCCACCATGCTTTCATTATAAGGTATTTGTACCTATTACCATGGTTTCTCTACCAGATTTTTACACTGTCCACCATGGTTTTCATACCACGATTTTTACACTACCCACCATTATTTCTCCACCAAGGTTTTCATAGCCCCCCCCCAACTTTGGTTTCAAACCAAACTTTTCATACCACCAACCATGTTAATACATCAAGATTTTCGGACCACTATAACATGTTACTCAATGGATTTTATTACCGCCATAAACTAATCTTTGTTTTACTCTCAATACGATAACAAAATCACAAAGTAAACACAAAAGCAAGAAAACTTCACGAAGTGACTATACAGCAATAAGTGTGCACGCCAATCCTTGCATGTCCTCGAATGCACATAACAAAGCATGTTTATCAAATGTCATTTTTTACGATTGTCTTCACGAGAAATTGTGAGTAAACCTTCAACATCACTTTTCCCATTTATATAGAGCACACTATTCTTGTGGCTATTACATCGCACTTCCTTGGTCTCCTAGTTCTTTACCTAAGCCGAAGTGTCGTCAATATTGTGGGCTGTCCATTTAGCATTTCAGTTGATTCGCTTGAGAATCTGAGCGCGTTCGATAAGACTATATGTGGCGTTACAAACTTCCAACGCCCCAATCATGGGGGGCAAGACAGTGTTTTCCGTCGTGATGTTGAAAAAGGCGACGAAATGAACAGCGTGAAGAAGAAATTGCTAGTTAGCACTTCTTCTAAAATGAACGAGAAACGACAACGACCGTTGTTAAATAGACATTCTGTTATGTTAGAAATTCGTTTTGTAATTAGCCCACTGAACTCAATATAAAACTGGAGGGGCACTTTCCTCCAGAATTTGAAGATAATTGTTGCACTGTGTAAAATTTTGTAAAAAGAATATGTTCAAATAAAGCACTTAGTTGTATATTTTTGCAACACGTTCCCCTACGCACCATTTCACGCTTCACAAGGACGTCGGTCAACTGTTGAACACAATATTTCATAATTCAATAAAATAAACTGTTTCCAAATCGTTGCAAACTCTGCTCTATCAATTCAAAAAAGCTTGGGAAGAGCAAAATATCCTTTATTGTTTTCTATAACACTTTACTTAATCCTTGATACCTCCCGAGGGAGAAGTGACAAAAATATAACGAAGGGCAAAATAAATAATATTAGAAAAAAATTTGCTAAAATTTCCGAAAAGAAGATGAACAACGGCGCGAATAGCGAGAGGCTGCCTAAAGTAGCCGTTGAATTTCTTAGATCAACACCACGATATACAAATATCTCCCCTTAGATCACATGAAGAACGAACTTAAAACGACTTCGACAAAGATGATACGGGATACGACATACAGTCATACTTGCACTAAAACGAATATCAATTCTAAGTAAATTTTTTATGGGCAAAAGAGCAGGTGTTGAGTTACAAAAGTGCAGTCGGCTGAAATAGTAGGGCCACTTCACAGTGAGACTTGGTGCTGTATATTTAATTAGATTACTGGCTGCGATTAATGTTCGACTTGGTTCATATTGGTAAGAAAATGCAATTGTGAAAGGCTGTCATTATGACGATCACATGTGTAATAAGATATGAGTGACCCAAAAAATGTGTAAAAAAATGGCTGTATTCTTCACTTTCTAGTCTAAACTGATGCTTGACGGCGTTTGAAACCATTGTCATCAAACCATCGCTAAACGAAGGTATTGTATGAGCTTCTATGGCCGACATGTAGATAGTACACTTATCCATATAAACATAATGATGTCGAACTTTAACTTAAGAAGTCACATTTATTTTAGCTATTTTGACGTAAATTTCACGCAAGACTAATTTGTTGATAAACACCTCACTTTCTACATCTTAATCTCCACGACAACGAATGCTTGATTTATCGCAAACATGCATGTTTCGAAATGTCTCACGATTCAGTCACGAATAAAAAGGTTAATTTTATGTCAATGGCCAACCCACTCACAAGATTCAAACCTTATTGAAATCTTACACGCAGAACTAAATCTTTCGACAAAAAACGACAACGAATATTTCACGATGATTCTTTTCAAATGCTGAGAAACAGATGGAAAGAATAACCGACGAAGTTAGCTGAAAGCATAATAACAGTTATTGCATGCCCGTGCAGGAGCATTATTCACACCATTATTCTTGTTTTTCTTACTATTTACTTTTCTCTTAATTAAAATTATATATAAAATTTCTCTTGATTAAAATTATAGTTCACATCGCATTCAGTATTTTTTCATCACGTTTCTCCACACATGACGAGCAACGATCCTATATACAAAAATTTTATTCGGAGAATACGTTATTGTCAACCGCTCCCCTCCCCGTATATTCTCTGCTTTCAGCTGGCAATTCTGTTGATTGGATATTGAACTATTGCCTAATGTCAGAGACAAACGACGTCACAGGAGCGAAGACACTCATTGGTTGAAAAACATGTACATATTGCGTGTACGGTGACATCTTTTCGAAATCTGTCTTTCGGCAGTGCGATTGAACTAGGTTGAGGAATAAAACTACTATACGCGTCATTCATTACTATTTCGAAGGTAAAAAATCACACCAGTATTCTCTCATTTACTATTCAGATGAACTTTAAATTGCCATGACGAAAGTTTAAAAAACTCAAATTCGTTTTTTACTACAAAATGTAGGGTAAAAAATTTTTGCCTTAAGGTGTAAAAGTGTTGTAATCGAGTATCTGATTAGTTACCGCAATTATATGTAGATTTTTTTAACCAAAATTCTCTCTTATAGTACATTTGAAGATTTACAAGGACGTGCGGCTACCGGTGAGCACAATATTCTTGAACACAACAACTTCGGTTGCGCATACAGTTTTTGATTAAAAAAATGCACGGTCAAAAATTACGTTCTTTTTTTCACAGACAGCATGATAATAGATCAACTTCGTCAAACATCCCGCTATTCCAGCTGCAACAGACTTCTCTGCGTTCTCAACTGATTCCTGCTTCTCTTTGTCCTGACGCCATCGGTAATAATCGTATGGCGTGGCGCATGGTCGGTTTTCGACAACTATCTGTTTCCCGACAGTGCTTTGGTCAGCGGACTTGTATCTATCGGAATCGGCTACATATTCATAATGATGAATTTATCTTTTATCGAGATGTGTGGCGGCCATTTCAAACTGAAGGAGAAACATCGAGAATGGCGAATATTTATGTACCCTTTAAGCATTGCTGTTGTACATTCCTGGCGAGGCGTGTGGATTCTGTTAAATATTTATTTCTCCAACAGTGAATTACTCTTTAGTTCCCATTTTGTATCGTTTCTTGTTCTGTTAGCGACCAGTACCCTATCAACAACAATGTTCATACCATCCTATTACGCAAACGATTGCTTCGCGATTCCTTTCGAAGCAAACACCATGTTTGAGACGGGAAACACACGCTGCAATCCGCTCTATAAACTTCTAGATTTTTTGTTTACGATAACAGTAATCACGATGTCGACGATAGCATTTTGGCGTTCAACCTGGGTGGCGCTTGATATTTATGCTTTCCCGCAGCACAAGACTTTCAGTAATGTTTTTTCCATACTGATTGGTTACACTATCATCGTGTCAATTAAGATAGTGGAAAGTCATCTGAAGACTGTGTTAATAAACCAAAGTAAAGCCGTAAAGTTCGTTATGCAAGCAGTTTTCTGCTACGCTATGGCTTTTGCCACCATCAGGTTAGTTTTCTATTACAACGCATTGCATTGTGGGAGAGCTCGATGCAATTGTGCAACAGTTCCAGTACACTGTCCCAACGTGTTTCCGTTTCGAAATCATTGATTGACTATAAGCCATAAAGCTACGATTTAGACTCGACAATCAACATGACTCTAAAGCATCCAAGTAAAGTTTCCCCTCTTAAATAAAAGATCTCCAAAAAACAGCGAAATTGACTTGCTTTTTGTCATCAATATTGGCTTGCTTACTTACGGAACTATTGAAGTTCTTGCGACATGTAATTTGAAGAAGTTATGGTCGATCGCTTTTTTATTCGCACATCTTGAACTCGTGTTTATTTCGTTGCTATACCATTTGTATTTTACCTTAAAATGTTTTCTTGTTATGGAAATTGATCGCCTACCTTGCATAGGGCAAATTTGTAAAATATTTTAGAGAACACATTCGACTGTTTTCATTCATGTAGATTACAAAATTCATGTGGCTATCATATCGCATTTCATCGGTGTCCTTGTTCTTTACCTAAGCCGAAGTGTGGTCAATATTGTCGGCTGTCCATTTGGTATTTCAGTTGACTCGCTTGAGACTTTGAGCGCGCTCGACAAGACAATTGAAGCAGCTAGAAAATTGCAACGCCATCATGGTGTGTTGGAGAGCTTTTCTGTTGTTGATATTGAAAGAGAAGATGAAATCAATCATGTCAAGACACCATTGCTAGTTGGTACATCCTTCGAAGAAAGACGTGAAACGACGACCTCAATTAAGTATAGTTTTTCCATGTTAGAGTCAGGCAGTCTGTCTACTGAATCTGAGCTCAATATAAAACACATATGTCTTGTTTTTTTGCACAAATTTTCTCTATATTGCGCATAGTATAAATTAAATGCAGGCTTACAAAAATCAAAAACGACTTCATTCGCGATGAAAAAGCTTCGAAAAAAGATCGAAAGCAAACTGTAATCGTGCTTTAGCTGGTATTTAAAACATTGGATTTGTATGATTCTATCTTTTTATGATTGTATGAATAATACCTCTACAAAATGGTTGAAAAATAAGTGAACGGTTGGGATGAAATCGATTGGCAAAAACAAAACAATATTATTGTTTTCCACGTAAAAATTTATATTACTCAGGATGTAGTATACATTCGCCTGAAATTGGCGGCTTTTCCGCGGATCATCGCTACAGAAAAGTGTAATCTTTTTATTTTTCAAGTGCAAATCTATAACATTGTCAATGTTATAAATATTCGCTTGAAAATGTTTCTCGCATCGGTTTAAAATAGGCTTATATCTTCATTTGTTATGATTCAAACAGAAAACAAGAGATTCGCTAGCATATTTAGGGTTAAAGCCTTTGGTGACTAATGAAGATGGCGCCGTGCAGTGCATTATGGGAATTTTGTAGAAAAATCACTTTCTTTTAGCACAATGAGAATGCACAGTACCATAGAAATTACGTTTAAAGTTGATGCAAAGTCATTTCCACATGAATGAAATACTAAATTATACATGGATGTCTGCATTCTGAAAATGCAGAGATAACTATTTGAATTGAAATACCTCTCAGTACACAAGGCAAGGGTAAAAAACAAAACCTCAATTCGAATCCAGGTATTCAGTAAACGGAATCCACCAGTTTATCTATCATACGGAATCCAAAGATTATCTATCAAACGGAATCAACCATATTATCCATCATACGGAATTCACCAGATTATCCATCATACAGAATCCTCCAGATTATCCATCTTACGGAATCTACCAGATTACATATCATACGGAATCCACCAGATGATCCATTACACGGAATCCACCAGATGATCCATTACACGGAATCCACCAGATTATCCATCATACGGAGTCCACAATATTATCCATCATACGAAATCTACCAGATTATCTATCATACGGAATCTACCAGATTATTCATCATACGGAATCCACCAGTTTATCTATCATTCACGGAATCCATCCGATTATCTATCATAGGGAAATCGATCGCCATGTTGTTTTATGTACATTTTAAAAGGTTTGCCGTATTTGTTCAGTCTGTAAAGGTCATTGCCGATTATTTTGTATTTCCTCCGGCGGCGTTTCGAACGACGAGGAGCCACGACCTCATCGTCTTCGACGTTTGAATCTTCATTTTCTAATTCCCAAGGCTCGGTTTTCTAGTTCAGAAAAAAAGACGTGCGCGCATGAAAGTCACAGTTCCAAACTAAACTCTCGGAATTCTAATTCCTTCAAGATAAGCATTTCCCTTTATGAACACAGAGTAAAGTTGGTCAGCTGTCAAAAAACCTCGAAGATAACCTGTTCATGTCGATAAATGAACTGAAGTACAATCAAAAACAAATTCAGGGCTTTCTGCCTTTCCCCATTCTACTTTATTAACCAGCTGCCCTTTTACCATGGACGGATTTTGTAGGGGAAAGGGGGTGCAGGGGGTATGTCAACCCCACTCATCTAATTACATCCCCCTAAATAAACTGTTCACCCTTTTATGAGACATTTCAACCCCCGCCCCAATTTTTAGGGAAAACAAATAGTAGTACAGCTAAACCGAGTTTTTCTGGGCAATGTTTGACTCCCAACACAAACTTCGTTGGCAGCACTACTCGACCGCACCTATAGTCTTTACTTCCTCACTTTGTCTTACGTCACTTCCTTACCGGCTCCCCCCTTAATTTTTTACCACCACCTTGTAAAAAATACGAAAATCCAATCATGCTCTTCACTGAAAAAGAGTTGAAAAATACTCACCCATGATTCGTGATATAAAACATTCAATAGATACAACGCATAGTCTCGATTCTGTTTTCTCGTCGGACACCTAAGAAAAGCTCAATCTTTATTCTCATGCCAAAAATGAGACATTTGCTAAGGAAAACTAAAAAAATACTTTACTCAGATCAGGAGGCAAATGCCTTTTCATGAACAGGGTGACGAGGTAGCTGGACGAGGAAGCAGTTTATCGACCAACGAACGGAATACAACTCAAAGGCTACTTCCAGCAAAAAATTTCAAGCCAACAATTCAACTAGTTTTCGCCTTTCAACGCGCGGCAAACGGAATGTTCGTTACGCAACCGTATGCTAAAATGCGCGATTTTATCTCTCAATTGGATTCATGCAAACTTTTGGCATGTTTATCAACAGTAGGGTAACAGACGAAGGTCAGCGTCTGAGCAACTCCTTAGGGCCCTGACTTCAAAGGGAGCCTGATAAATCATTAATGGCATAATGATAGTAGAAATTTCAATTATTTCGAAAAAATGATGCGCTATATTTTCGATCTAAGGTTAGATAAACCGAGTGACTAATTACTATGATCGCTACAGTACTTCATGTTCCAACAAACGACAACAAGTTCGTGTCTTTGTGCATTTTTACGCTCGAGGTTAATATGTACATGTTTTTATTTCACTTTGTCTTTATTTCATCATAACATATACTTGCAATCTATAGACAATGTGCCCTCGTGAGCCATCAACAAGGCGACTTCCGCACTTTGGAAGCAGGATGTGCGGTTAAATATACCTCCGCCTGCATATAATTAGAAGCCCTGCTTGGAAATGTAATACTTTTTGTCTGGTTGTCTGTCAGTGTTTAGGGTCCCAGGAAAAACTCTCCCAAGCAACACCCCCTCCCCCCGCAAACTCCTGTATATCGTATGCAGCATTCCGATTATACATTCAGTTTGACGATTGATGACGTGAACTTATGGGAAAACATCGGAGCACTTTATTTTGACAAAACATAACGAAAGTAACGTGGTATTTTCTAGTTATAAAAAAGATGTAGCGTAGCCGGCTCGCAGGTTTTAGTCGTGCCTTATCAATTTCAGTTCTGTATCATAATTCATATCTTTAGAAATCAATTGTTTTTCAGTGGCTACATACTTGTCAGCGGTAATAGTCAACTCATCAGTTTCTTCGTTATAACGATGCCCCAATAACTCGATCATTTTCTTCCGCGCATGCTCGTCCAACGTCAAGTGACCGAGCGATATCTATAAAAAACGAATTTCATTTCTCCCGGGTTCAAATGGACAACATTTTTGATGACATTTCCCTGGTCAATTTTGTACCTTCAGTTGAACAATGTGAGATTTGGGATGCCTAATCGAAGGGCCAGCAAATAGATAATTTCTGGTGATGATTTTCAGGGGACGAGATTCAACTTTCTCTTTCCCAGGCCACTGCGTACATAAGTCTGCAAAGAAACAAAAATTTAAAAAAGGTGAAAAAAACTAGTACTTTGGGTGGATTCGAATGAAGCACAACACAATGTTGTCTGTGCTTTCCATCACCTTTCAAAGCTTCACAGTGACGTTTGATTGCAGGTGGTGTGAGATGAAAAAAGTTCGGAATCTAGTAAAAACAAAAATCAATTCTTCTTTGCATGAAAAAGTGCTTAGATCTCTGGTATTGAGTGGAATTTTGTACCTATTCAAGCTTCAAAATGAGATATGGAAGAAAGCAATTGGTAGATTGGAGAGGATGGGAGGGGAAGGGAAGGGATGTAAGAGGAGGCAGGGATGAAATGGGAGGGGAGGAGAAGTCAGGGGAGTCTGGTGGATGCAAAATTGCAATAAATTAGCATTCAGTTTTATTAATTCAACATGAACTTCAAAGATTGGGTAGAAATTTACATTTTCTTATGAAAAACCGAAATTATTTAATACTTTCAAAAGTTCGATGTTCCCCAGGTCCCTGTTTGGAAGTCCTCCAACTTTATTATGTTTCCTGCGGCCCATTCGTACTGGCAGAGGCACAAGCCATGAGTTGTAAGAAGATGCGGTGGCATAGACTGATGGCCAATCAGCGCTGTCGATATCCATCCTCTCGGCTTTGGGACGAATCTGATGTAATGAATCATGTTTGAAATTGAATACTATCATGAAAAAGAACGAGAAATTCAAAGCTCTCTGAATCCTACTGTGCTAGCATCATACCATAAATTTTGGTCGCGAGTCCTTATTCTCTTGTGACTCTATATGCAGAAGATTTGTAAAATAGAAACAAATCAATAAATTTGGATGAAATTCGATATTTGCCAAATCGTGAAAACATGCTCCAATAGACATTCCGTATCAATAGCATTCGGTTGTATACCATCAGAAATATAAATTAAATTGTAATTTGTAAATTCTAAAGCCTTTTAACAGACTAATGAATTAAAATCTTGGTTAATATTCGCTTACTGTCATCTGCACCGCCATCACTATCACTCGTTTCAAGGGACGTTTTCAACGGTTTTTGCGATGCAATCGATGCTGAATTTCGAGAAGAAAACCTCTTTGAGATGTATATGCTATTTGGTATATAATTTCCCGAAAAATGTACCTTCCACGTGCGAAGAAAACGCGATGAATTTGTACAAATCTCGTGGGCAAAATGACCCACGGACGCCATTTTGAATTGCAACTCGCTAATTCCCATTCACCAAGATTATGTAACGTGAAGTCAATATCATTCAATATCTACCTAATAGATATTTCGTTACATAAAAAATGAGCACACCCTTGATCTGTGATCAAGACTCTTGTTTTCTGAAACGTTTTCTGCTATTTAGAATATCACTTTCTCCAGTTCTAATAAAATTCACTGAAATAATTATTTTTTATTATAAAATGCCTTGTGCAAAAACATAATTACGTAATATTCAATGAGGACAGTATTAGTAATTATATAATCGACCGTGTGGATGATCTAAGCAAGTTACTTCCACAATTTCCTGTTTTTGTTTTCTGCTTGTTTAGCAAGATGGCAGAATTGGATCGTTGGGTCGACATCGCGAAAGATTGCAAATACTTGCCTGAAAATGATCTTAAAGTAAGCGTTTTTGATCGGTATGGCA
Source organism: Xenia sp. Carnegie-2017 (assembly GCF_021976095.1). Lineage (NCBI taxonomy): Eukaryota > Metazoa > Cnidaria > Anthozoa > Malacalcyonacea > Xeniidae > Xenia > Xenia sp. Carnegie-2017. The sequence continues at coordinate 8,268,430 of NW_025813481.1, forward strand.
TCTATCTCAATGTGTAATATATGGGAGATCAAATTGAAGATGTTATTTTGCCATTTATTTCAAATTACGTATGTGTGCTGCTTCCTTTAGTTTTCAAGGTCGTTTGTTTATATCTTCAGAAACTCTGCGATTACGTTTGTGATTTGCTGCTTGAAGAGTCAAACGTTCAGCCGGTGTCTTCTCCAGTAACGGTCTGTGGGGACATCCATGGTCAGGTAAGGATCGACTAGATCGTACCAACGAATTGTTTGGAATGTTTGTTTGACAAAAATTCCACACATAATAACAATCTACATACACTCGTCAAAAAGAATACTTATTTTTCAATCAGCTGTTCTAATGCTCTGTGAGAGATTTGTGAGACAATACTTTTGACTTTACAATGAATTAACGATGTGCTCTAATATTTCTACAGTTCTATGATTTGGAGGAGCTGTTTCGAACTGGTGGTCCTGTACCAGACACTGCATATATTTTTATGGTATGCTCGGTTTTGACTGGACTATCATGCATGTGTATATTTCTTCCTATATATTGATTGTAGGGGACATGATAGGATACAGTGTGGAGATATTTCCAAAACAAATTTTGCTGTCATTTCATTTTAGGGGGATTTTGTCGACAGAGGTTATTACAGTTTGGAGTGCTTCACAAGACTTCTAACATTAAAGGCCAAGTATGATTTGAAAATTGATTGTCTGACCCCGATTATAACACGCAATTTCAACTTGGCCTGTGTATTAATTTATTTGCTTTTTTTAATGAAAATTTATGCTATGAAACAAAATCTTATATCTTGTAAGATGGCCCAACAAGATCACTTTATTGCGTGGAAATCACGAAAGCCGACAAATCACCCAAGTCTATGGTTTCTATGGTAATTATAAAATGCATTTGATTCATCCGGATCTTGTCTTGACCAATGAAGGAAAATTCAAGTGAAGCCAAATTTTTGTTCCTCTAAGCTTATAATTGGAATACAAAGTAAGAGTAGAATATACAAGAGCCTGTCACATATGGTGCCCTTTTTTACTTGTTTGGCATCTTTTGGAGTCTTGTCTGAGTAATATTTGCAATAAAATCAACCCAAATTGAGCCAGAGTGGATTTGTTTACAAATGTTGACTGCCCAACTTTTCTGTTTGCACATTTGATTAATCTTTTTTACATTCAACCCTTTGTGTTCTATTTTACAGATGAATGTCAAAACAAGTATGGAAATGCGAACGCCTGGAAATACTGTTGCAAAGTATTCGACCTGCTGACCATAGCAGCTGTAAGCTATCAATGTTCATATTTATATTATGAAGCAATTTAATGTTCACTTTCTTATTTCTGTGCTTTAGTCGTTCATGAGTACATGAGGTCATAGGTTTTATGAAAGGTTGTTCCGAATTCAAAGTAATTTCAATCAAAACCCAAATTGTTTTCAGCAGATAAATTTCATTTACTTATTTCATCGATGTCCACCATAGCGCTTGCATAACGAATCAGCTGAAATTGTTGTGCTCTTTGAAAAACTTTGAACCATTTAAAGACGTTGTTAAGAGCGTGCGCTGTGCGTACCTGTTCTTACAATATTGCCTTTATCATTCAGATAATCGATGATCAGGTGTTATGTGTGCACGGCGGTCTGTCGCCGGACATCAAGACACTTGATCAAATACGAACCATCGAGAGAAACATGGAAATACCGCACAAAGGAGCATTCTGTGATTTGGTGTGGTCTGATCCGGAGGACGTCGAGACCTGGGCCATGAGTCCCCGTGGTGCAGGCTGGTTATTTGGCTCTAGAGTTACGCAAGAGGTTGAAATATTGCTATTGTCTTATGAGGGGAGTTGTCTCATTGGTGGTAGGGAGAGGGGTAGTGGTGGTTAGGGGTGAAGATCTAATCACATTAGAAACGGGCGTCGTATAAGTTGACTTTCCATGTAACTTGAGTCGATGTAAATTTTGAACCTGGCAACATTCTTACATGTTTGTAGATGATGATCTAGGCATACAAATGTTTGCACAATTAACTATTTGAACTGGTCAGCGGTTAACTTACTTTGACGATGAACTTCATGGGACACTAACCATGACACTGACCCGTTCAGAACTAGACTTGTTAATTTGTACACAGTCGTTTTTGCGTATAAACTTTACAGCATGGTGAAAGTAGAACTGCGTCTAATTTGAATTTCAAGCCCGTTTACTTCGTACCGTTTTCGTAGCATTTTCATATCACTGTTGACAGTTACGCGTGTGTTCTTTCGTTCTGACAATTGATAATAGTTATGGAAACGCTTCGTAAACGGTGCAGTGTAAATGGTGATCTAAGTATTGACGACCAACCTACGGTTGATCGACGATATTTTGCTGCTGAAAGGGAAGAAAACGAAGAAGAGTCAAATGGGACTCTGAAGATGACTACCGCTAAGGTTGTCGAAACGTCAGTCAACAACAGCAAAAACCGTCCTTCTCGGGATTATACCAACCTGGACGATCTACATCTACAAACATGTAACGATACTCCCGGGTTCAAACCATTTACTTGAAAACAAAGAACATAAAAACAACTTGCCTTCTCCGTTTCTCGTTTAGTTTGTCCATATAAACAGTCTGAAATTGATATGTCGCGCGCATCAGCTTGTCCACGAAGGGTACAAGTACATGTTCGACGAGAAACTGGTGACCGTTTGGTCAGCACCTAACTACTGTTACCGGTGTGGCAACATTGCCTCCATACTCGCTTTCACCGATGCCGATAGGAAGGAAGCTAAACTATTCAAAGCGGTCGCCGACAACGAGAGGGTGATCCCTCCTCGCACCACCACGCCATATTTCCTGTGAAGATGCTATTACAAGGTCGGGTTCGTGAATGATAAAGAAATTTTTCAAGACGAGAGGTAACTTCCATCTTGAACATGCATGTATGTAAATCCGCAAATAATAGTCTTCGAGCGGTTTAATTAATCCATCTTCGAAGAATTAGAGATATAACTTAATCCAGCTTTGAAATAATTAGAGATGAACTTAATCCACCTTTGAACTAAAGTATGTGGATAAACTCGTGGATTTATTTTCATTGAAATAATTGCAATGCAGAAGAAAATTCAATGGAAAAGCACACTTATTCGACAAAATGCACCTTTCCATTGAATTTCTGTATAAAGTTAAATATTTTACTGCATGAATTTAGTTTTTGGTCAAAAAATTAAAATCTGACCAATGTCTGTTAATTAACTTTACTTGATCAGAGGTATAAATTATGAAAATATATTGTGCAATTCGTAATTAACTCGTCCATTACCATTTACGCACGAAAAATGCGATTCGCTTTTCAATAGTAATAAGTAAAATTCAGCCAAGTGAAAACCAAGCAAACATCGATGATAAAAATCGTCCCATGTGACCAAGAGCGCCTGTCCTTTTTATATTATTTATCCCGCTCAGGGTCGCTCGCCCGCGGCCAGCCTGCGGTTGATGTCCTCAATAACGGGCGGAAGTTCGGCTATACTGTCAATCACGTAATGGGCGCCTGCATTCGCCAAGGTTTCGTAGGATTTCGAGATTTTCAGTTCATACTCCTCGTCACTGAGTTCGTTGATTTCTTCCTCGTTTAGAGCCACGTAGTTACCCTATAATAAAACGTATTTCTCAGCATTGACACGTGGCAATTGGTTGGATTTTTGCATCCAACTTGCTTGAGACATTCATACCCTCTTGCTACAGTTATTTCAGTGCTGATGTAACTACAATTTTGTACAGATATGGTCTCTATATTTAAACTTTTTCTGGGGACAAGGAAGTAGCGCAGCTTTTAATGAAATATTGTGGCTGTAACATCAAAAGTTTCCCAGAAGCAATAACATTCATAGCAAATCTAGTTGCTATTTTCATTGGGTGGAATCTAACTCATTGTAAAAGGTTGATTTCTAATTCATATAACTTTGTGTAGCCTTGGTTGCTTAAGTTCTTCATGAATGGGAATTAAAATTTTCATCTTTATAGGAAAAATGCTTACCGTTCTTGCAAGTCCAACACTCCAGCATCCAGCAGATGTGCCTTCTCGGATGCCATCTTTTGTATCATCTACTTTCACAATCGCAGAGATAGGATTGACATCCAATTGGATGGCATTCATCCATACCATATATGGGTATGGCCGAGCCTGCGGAACTTCATCAGCAGCTACATAACAGTCAGGGATGTAGCCATTCTTTGCGGCAATCTTCTTCAGGATGTCCAACATGGGTGTTGTGAAGCCTGTGGTTGAGCCGATTTTTAAACCCCAATCTTTTTGAAGCAAGTTAACTGTTTCAACTGCACCAGTGATCATTTGACTGTATTCTTCCAAACATGCCAGCTGCATGGGGACTGAAGCTTGGTACATTCGATTTACGTCTTCTTCATTTGGGCTTCGTCCAAATTTCTCCTTCCATCTCTGTCGTACCGAATCCATGTGAGTAATGGTACGTATGTGGACCTTCTTGTGCATTCCCATTGGTTCCCTAGCTTCCTCATTTGATATGGGCACACCTTCCATTTCAAACACTTTGCGAAACACTATTGCAGGAGAATACACCCCACAATCTACAACAGTGCCGGCCCAGTCGAGAATCACTGCTTTTATCTTCCCTTGGTACACACGTATGTTTCTATATTCTGTTCTCGGGTTGGCCAATAGGGAGCCTACAGCAAAATTTAAACTGGTTAAAATTCACCACAAGCACCAAAAATATAATCAATTATTGATTGGCAAATAATAAAGCAACATTTCAAGCACAATGTAATAAAGGGACAAGGTTATTCCTGCCAGATTAGTCATGTGATACCACAGTGTGTTTATTGATTGATACTATTTGTCTTTTGGTCAAGGTCAATTGAGTTCTTGAGCAGCATTTCCATACTGAATTTCCAAACATGGGATACTGAAACTCTATCCCTTCTTTCTATTGGCTATTCATAATTATTAATGTGAGGATCTATCTCTCTACTAAAATGCGATTGTCAAATACACATATTCCATTATACAAAATTGCGCACTAATATTACAAGCAAAATTTAAGACAAATAAAAAAAAAACGGTATAATTTACGCTTTTTATATGGCGAAGTTGTCTGGCAAACATGATCTACAATTTTGGGATAGCGCCCCCTTTTACAACCTCTTGCAGTTTGCGTTTGTTAATACTCAACAAAACTTTCAACTGGCGTTTGAGCCTATGATACTTGCATCGCCAAGAAAAATTTATGAAAAGAGCAAACACGTGTTTGGTGACATTTATAAATCATCCATTGTTTTTATCGATCACTCGCCATGGAAGTGTAAACGGTTTGAAACGTTCATATATTCAGTAATCTACGTGTAAAGAACATAAACAAAATTCCCCTGCCATAAAGTATAAACGTAGACGAAGAGAGAAACAATTGAAACAAATGTCTACCATTGCATTTCCATATACTAACCGCTGATGCTTTCGAAAGCTTTCGCAGTTTTTTCTCGGACAGGTTTAATCTGCACCGCTTCATGACTCTCGTTTCTTTTGAAAAATTTAATCAAACAGGACGCTTTCGGCAATTCTTTCGCACAGGAATTCACTCTCATTACTGACAACATGTCTGGCAACCTACGGGACCTAATTCTTCTACCAAAGGCTTTCAAATGTTAGTGAACTCATTGAACTTGTAGAACGGAAGTGCAACACTCGAGTGACGTGAGTGTCGTATTTCAAAATTAATCCGACGCAATGATTTCTAAATGCAGTATAGCGTATGAAAAACACTTATTTTCTTTAATTTGTATTCCTTTACCGTGGAAAAATGATTTTTTTACTTATTGAATAAGCTCATATGTCAACATAGTTTTCTAATTGACGTACATAATTTCACATTTGTGTGTAAAGCCAAAGGGACTCAGGGACACAAGGAGAAGAAGAAGAACAGGGTTGTTATTACGAAGAATGTGTTAAGTCAAACAGTTTTATAGGTTACAGGATCACGCTGAGAAACGAAATTTGTAATTGCTAACCACTTTCCAACTTTCATTTCCCTGCTGAAAACAACTATGATCATACTTGCTCGTAAATAATCACTCAAAAATTATTTTTGAAAATCTTCTCCCTTGTAATCGTGTATTGCTAATATGACACGAATCTTAAGTTTACAAGCCAATGCTATTTTTTTGAGTAATTTTTTATCCAGTAGCAGATCTTGGGTAGGTCAGAATCATTGTCCTTAACCAGACTACAATTTCATATGATATAAAATGAAACACTGTCCGAAGAATACGTCTTTTAACTCAAATTTAGGTTGTAACCATGGCAATTTTCACCGTAATTTTTCGGTTTTATTTTGGACAGAATGATGATGGTTTTGAAATAAAAGCGAACTATTACCGTTAAAGTTATCTTAGTTGCAACTTAAATTTGAGATTACTAAGATTTTTAGCGATTATGTTTTATATTTCAGAATCATGGTAAGAATAAATTATGACAGAAACATGACAGAATACATTATGACGAAATCATTATACCTTCAAAAAAGTGTTTTCTGTAACATATTTATAGCAATGTATATTGGATCGCTTTCCAGGATCCACTACTGCATATTGCCTAACCCTAACCCTAACCAAAATACCACACCTATTCCTAATGCGGAACTTTATAAATGACGATGCCTTCGCCCAATAACAAATCGAAAAACGATGACGAGTCAAAAATTGACGACGGCTTTGAAATATTAATCACTGATGAAATATTGCCTCAGGATCTTATTATTACTGACGTTTATTTAGTTTTTTTAAAAAATATTTACAGTCTAATAATATCCACCATTTCTATTTACATGTTTGCCATCATTTCAGCTCCTCTATTTTCAAGCCATCAATTTCTCTTCTTTATAATATTCCATTTTTCAACAACACAATACTTACACTATTATCTGCAACAGACATGCAAGCCAATAGCATATATTACAGAACACCACGACTTTTGTCCCCGTCGGCATGGACGTAAGGTAATCGATAATTGGGGGTGGGGGTGGGGGTGCGTAGTCATACGTGCATGTTATAATGGATAAAAAACAACGTATTTGAAAGGAATTTAGTCGGCATTCATGCATATATGAGTACCTCCCCTCCCCATCCAATTACCGATCTTTCTACGTCCTTTTTGTAGGTGTAACTTTTTATAAATACTGCTTCTAAAACTACGACATCTTTGCTTTATTCGGTATAATTGACGCTGAAAAAGTAGTTCTGCCACACTTTAAGCTTTTGCGACGTCATTGATCTGTAGCTGCTGTGTGTCATATCAACGGGCCAGACTACGCATGCGCTACTAATTTCACAAGATGGTGTCACCGCTGTCAGAAAAAGAAACTCGGTTTTTATTCGCGGACGGGCGAACAGTGAGATTATTTTTAAACACATCGCCATCTGTGTTGCCGTTTACGTTTTTTAATACTGCATTGTTTGTGGTTGCGTTTATAAACACTTCATTATTGGCGTCGTCAAAATCTTTTGGAATTTCTTTTCTTTCAGGTCGTGTCTGTACGACAGAGCCGCAAGACGGTCGATGATAGAATGAGCTGTTCGAGTTTCTGTAACCTGCGAGTGGGTGATTAAGGGAACTCGATCTTTGGCTGGTCACGGAGATACGTATGGAGCCTAGGTACCAGGCCTCGTAACGGGTACACTGGTACTCCTTCCGCAGGCACCACGCTATGAGACGGCGGAATACGACGCGATAAGACGGATTAAACATTGTGTAAAGGATCGGGTTTAACGCGCTGTTTAAGTAATGAAGCCATTTTGTGACGGCTGGTATGGCTGGTCTTTCCATAAGCCAAGGAAGACATTTCTTAAGATAAAAATTCCACACTAGTCTGGAGTAACGCTTTCAATCAAAGAGAAAGAATTTTATCAAAACTTTTACCTCGCAGTACTTGAAAAAGAAAGAAAAGACGAAAAACGGCGACCAACAAATAACGAATGCCACCATGACAACGCCCAGGCTCTTTGCGGTCTTGTATTCGTTTACAATGCTGCCAAAGAAATGTTTATTGGCTTCCGGGTTTTGGGACCATCGTTTCCGGCACAGTCTGTGTATGGAAAGAAAAGCAAAACATCACGACTAAATCCCTATTTTCCCCTATTTTTTAAACTCAATGAATTGGATTCATTTCCATTAATTTTGTCAATGATTACCGATGATTCAATGAAATTACAGAGGATGGATAATTATGATGACTGTTGTGCATTATGTACTGCAATCATGTTATATAAGCTAAGTGGACTCCCAGAACAGGCCTGGCTACTAAGGATATAATTACTAATACGTAGTACTTCCACATAGTTTTCTATGATTTCTATATATAATGAGTGAGTCGACAAAACTATGTGAAATGTCAAAGAAATGATCTTAGCGACTAGGCATGTTCTAGTAGTCAACTGAGCTTAAAAACAACTGGAGTACGATAACTTAGTGGCAAGCTTATTACCTCACAACTGTAACAATTTTGCTGTAGCACACGATCATGACGCCCAGCGGTATAGCAAATCCGAAAACAAAAATGATAATATTCTTCCATTTTGTGTCTATGAGATAGACCGATGCCACAGCGATTGCGTAACCCCACACGGCGAAGATAATCCGATGTGCTAGAGATGGCGTCACTGTTGTACGATGTTTGAACGGATTGCTTACCGAGTAGAGACGATCGATGCTTATCACTGCTAAATTTGCAATACTTGACGCTTCACATGCTAAATTAAGCAAAATTGACACGTGATTTAAAAGGGCGGTAAGGTATGGCAGTCATTGATGGTAGTGTGTGGAAAGTTGAAACATTGCTCATTTGGTCTGTACTACTGATTTGTTTTGCCATAAAGTGGGAGAGCTGAAATGTTTTTCAGAGATGTGAACAATAGAGGGGTGAAATCTGATGTTTGGGGAGTGACGTACATTTTCATTGAACATAACTTTGAAAAAGATGGTGTGTATTCTAAAACAATTTATTCACATCGCTTTTCATTCACAAGATATTGTAGTTTATGAAATGTCCGCTTTGTGCAAATTGTGACGTCACATTGCGTAATCAGAATTTCAAATGCAAGTATACTTTGCGTGTATGATGCGTCAAAGGAGCCGAGTTCCTTTTATTGTGAAGAGTTAAGAGTATAAGAAACTGCCTAATCTTCTTATTCATTTCAAGCAAAAGTTGCATAGAAACCTAAGGATGTCCGAAACTTTGCAGCGATATATTTTGCAAAATAACGTCGCAACTTGTATGAATCGTACATTGCATTGAAAACTTCAATATCTTGAGAGTGAAAAGAGATATGCGTAAACTGCTCTAGAAAGTGCGCTGCTGTTTTAAAGTTTCTGGTGAATGAAAATGCAATTTGAATTGTCAAATTCCCTGTCTTATGCACTTTAATAACATACCTATATCCGTGAATGTCCATATGCGCCGCAAAAGTCCCCTATCTGTCGGCTTGCTTACACTTTCCCAACGATTGATCTCGAATGACAACCAAAATGGTATGGTGACTAACGCCACAATCAAGTCGCTTATCGCTAAGTTTATGAGAAAATGATTCGTCACTTGTTTTCTTAGGCGCTTGTAGACGCGAAATATGACGATTATTGCAACGTTTCCTGTGATAGCGATTAACATAACGAAGCAAAGTGCGATCACCGAGCCAACGGTGCCTTCGTCCGAATGGGAATCTATTGTTTTCATGGTAGTCAGTGCTGGACTTGGTTGGTTGCTTGGTGGCAACGTCATTGCGTAGAAAATGAAACTAGAAAAAAGAATTAGTATTTTACGATGGCACATTTCAAGCAAAAAAATCTGACCAACTTATTTTGTTGACTTTACTGATGTACAAACGTTATTAAATGACATTCTAGTTAATAGAGCATTTTAGAGATCATCGGGATAAATTAATGTTCCCCACGCACTCCTAATTGAAATCGGGGGCATGCGTGTTTTTGCTGAAACAGTTCTCTGCAAAAGCCAAAAACGACACGTGGCTGTTGATATTTTGTCCAAATTATTGCAGCTTGATGTGAAAACCACTATGGCATAAGTAGGTGTCGCGGTTGATAATTTTTAGCTTGAAATAAAACGGTAAAAGTTACCAAGGAATTGTTTTGAAATTTAACAACATCAGTCCTGTGATCGTTGAAGGAATGAAGATTACACTCGGTCAGTTCTCGTTAAATTCAGCGGCACAGTTTGCACAGTCCAAATAAATTATGACTGCTTGTTCTTGGACATATTTAAAATTGAAAGTTATCTGATTGGTAAAAGATTATATTCTTCGGGAGGACATGGCGGCGTCGTTGTCGTGAACGTATTTTAACTCTGCTTATACGCTAAGTCTGTTACTTCTTGAAAGACTATCCTTCAATCATCAACTTGAGAGTAAAGTACACAGACTGTTACAAAAGAAAATCGTCGACAGATGTTTTTAATATAAGACTTTTTAATGTCTTTCATTAATACATCTTAATCTATATATGTTTCTCTGATCAATCAAAATTAAAGCATTTGAACATTGATGATCTGTAAAGTAGCCGCTGTTCGTTTGAAAATACTGCAAACATAATATATATTCGCATTTACATATTTTCATCGACAAATCCCGTTCCCAGACGTGGGATCTCGTATAATCAGACTTTCAACGTTATTTAATGCTGCTAGATGTAGACGTTTTCCAAATAATTACGATTATTTTTTCATGAAAACGATTCACGATTGTGCATAACGTTTGCATTTCTTGCTTATGTTGTTTTGTGAATCGAAAAGGTGAAACAGGCACATTTTCAGATTGAACTGTTCAACTAATGCCAAAAGCTGATATCGTTGTCTACAACCACACTTCCGGAACATTTTTATAAGCGCGCTAAAACAATTTCCCAACTTTTTAAATGCTGAAAAAAGAGCCTAAAGAAATACTTACTTTCTCCGAAGTTAATAGCGTTCCTTATGTTGTAAGTTAGTCTATAAGATAAGTGTTGCTTCGCATTTTCGCTCGTGGTTTATCAGTCTCAAACAATTACAGAACACCTAATGTGATTGGTCCAAAGGAAATTGAGACAGCGCAAGAAAATCGAACCGAAGAGTATTTATAGCATGTTCTCTATATATAAAATCGTATAAACTACGTATGAAATCACTTGTCAATTTTGTATGTCATCACACCGAACAAAGTCTCTGAACAAATGCGAAATGATTAAATGCCTATTTCAATCCAAATACGATTTCCAAAATATTGGTATACCTGAAATTATCTCCCATCATTCAAACGCACAGTCACTGAGGTGAAATCACGAAATATTTACTTGAACTTTCGGACTCGAACGAAACACGAACTATTCGTGGATATGTATATTGCACCTCTCTCTCTCTCAACAAATCAAACGCGCAGGGCAGCCAATCGTACCTATATTCCACTGACCTGCTATGCTATAGTCAAGTCTTGCTTCGTGCCACCATCGGCAAAGCATACACTAAACATTGATATCGTAAAAGGAAGTCTCTAACCCCTTGCGTTCTTATCAGCTGAAATCATTAATTAGCTGGCATGCAACTTTGTTCAAATGCGAAAAACACGATGTAAACATCGCTATGGTTACGCATGCCCTTATGCAATTGTGTGGTGTCCTGCAACCGATCGTTGTGATGGGCGTGGCACTTGATACAGTTCAGTCAGATGTTCTTTTCACGTTTCTGTTGCTTGGTGGTCGAGACGACAATTTGTTGTCACATTTCACGGGTAGTGAAAATTTTGGGCGTGAATTTTTACGCAGGTCGGGTGCGATTTCCAAAATAGTCGCGATGGAAGTAAAAATACTTTCATTGCACTTGATACTTGCCAGCGTGTACTATTTGCAAGTAATTATTTTGTATAATTTGATTCTCGTGTTCAGCGGTGTTATCTTTTTGAGTCAGACAATCGTGATGGAAGAGAAGTAACGGGTATACTTGTAATTCATTCCATGTAACGTCCGGGTTATTTTAGTCGAAGTTATTTTCCATGCATGAAACGCGACAGCGGTTTATGACTGCTTTAGTAAATCCTCGAACCGCTTGTATTATACGTTTTATCCAGTAAATTCGATAATCAAAGAGGTTGCCCTGTTTTATTATGTAAAGTTGTTTGTATGACCGACTGCGCAACCTCCATTTTGATCTAACGACGTGCGCAATAGCACTGAACAAATGATTGTTTAGTTTAATTAATGCAACATAGTGCATCTGGCAAGGAATCATCATCGTGTCTTCCTCCCACGTCAGGTCCGCATATTCATGGATGCCGTGGATCTCGTTTTAATTGCATTTATCTATTATTTTCGTTCCTTTCGTATTGAACTGCTTAGAGCGATGTTTAATTAGTTTTAATCATAATAAATTTTCTGAGCCCGTTCGAAGAAAAAATATCGCGTGACTTAGGCACGACACAGAATTTGGGCAAACTTTGTCGCGAGCGTTCAGTGTCAACTGTGTAAGATGCACAGTTTTTAATTGAAAGGAGATTCAACGGACTATTCTAGCTGTGCTCAATTCGTATGTGTTTATAGACAGCAGTTCGTGTAATTTATTTACGTATTTGTTAACGGCTGTTTCAGCTTGTTTTGCCATCGACAATTTCTGTTGTAATTTGATGAAAATATCTCGTATCTACTGTATATGTAATGACAGTATGTCATACGATGTAGAATACCTGTGGGCTCGATGCGATTGTTCTTGCTGTTGTACTGTAAGATTCCTGCCTTTTTCTCTGCCCACCACCAGTTTCGTGATTGATAACGGACTTTCCTAGCTGTCGATTGCAGCAAAGCGCCGTCACCGGTTTCTTCACGTTGGCAAATAAAGCGCGGCGTTTTTTTAATCTCAGCTTGAAGGTTCTAGAAAGAAATGACCGTCACCGATCCTTTGACGTCTCGATCTAATTTATGGGCTATGATGGGACGGGCGTATTTGTGATAAAAATCACCAGTGAGAACGATGCTCACATGACATTCATGAAAGCTTATCTTGCGCCATCCTGTCTGATAAAAAAACTTTAATGAGCGACGACGCTAGCTGACGTCCAGTTCGATTCACTTCGGAGTTTGCTTAGGTATTTTACTCCCAAGATTTTGATATTTGCTGAAATTATGTGTCGCCATGCCAATTATTTTTTGCTGATGCTATAATCCCTTGCCCAAATTAGAACGGATTCAACAAAGGGAGAATTGCTCATTGTATATGTTTTATATAGAGTGATGTCTACTCCTCGCTTTGCTGAATTGTGACTTAGCTATAAACCAGTCATATGGCTATTTTCCATTCTCATTTTCAAATGTAGGTAATTGATCCACGTAATCAAAATGGCATTGTTAGTGTCATCGTATTTTATCGCTCTAAGCATGCGCAGATATGGATCCATATGTTTTCGTAAAGACAACGTATTTTTCTATAATTCTGCTGACACAAAACATAACATCCTTAGCCTTTTCGCTTATTTAATTCGATTTTCACATATGGTATCTAAAAGATTGTATGATCTATAAATTTATTTTGAAAACTTGACACATTTTTGCATGAAAAGGAAAAACTGTTGGTAAGGATTAAGATTTTCGCAGATTGATCGATAGATGAATTAGTGCGTAAGGACTCATTAATAGTCCATCAAATTGCGACGTCGATTGATTTCCTGGCTAAGTCGTGATGTATTCATCCGTTTAGCGATGAAATCATTCAGTTATCACAAGTGCGTTGTTTTGCAAATTTTTCCAACTTTAGAATTGAAAATCTTCCCATCAATAGATAATTATGTTATTTCATAAATGCTTTATCCTGCCTGCTGTCATCGTGTTTTGACTTAAGTCATCATCGAAGAATGAGAAAATGAGAAAATGAATTTCAGCACGGTTATTCACGCACTTGAATCAGAATACGAGAATTCGAAGATGATGGATTCTGACACGATTATATATAGCAAAGAGATTTGACTGGTTTCCAATCCCTTGCATGTTGGCTGCGTAGCTTAACAGGTAGAGTGACAGATCATGCAGTCTCCCCAAGGTGCGAGTAAAAAATTCGTCTAAACGACTACATGTTTGTCATGTGAATATAACCATGTCAGAATTCATAAAATATGCCTCGAAGCCGAAAGTGCCTTTTATGTGATTAAATTCTCGCATAATCTGTTGACTTGCTCAAGTAGACGAAATTCACAGAATTTGACGATATCCATAACACATCGCCTCTTTGACGTCTTTTCGTAAATGCCACCTTTTCCCTAGTTGTTAATACCTTTTTTTACGTCCAATCCGATTAACTTAGAACGCTTAAGCTCTGAGTAGCTCCCTGAGTTGCACAAAAAGTCGGCTAAAATAGATCTTTATCTCGCCCAATGCAATGTCTAGTAACTTAGCAAGTGTAGGCACGCTAGGTAGCTATGAAATTCACACGACTTGCGTCACCTTTTCACGTTCATTTCCTTAGCATGAAGAGTGCAAATGAGAAACCTGCGTAAGCGAAAATAGTATAATTCACATTTCAATCAATTAATAGAATTTAGGCGCCACTGCTTATCTCGTCGATGTTTGCTCGTGTAGAGGGACGTTTCGGAGGGCAGCTTTGCAATCAAGCCACTTTTCAGTTGCGTATTTCGCAACTTTTGCCGAGAAAGTGTAAGTTTGAAAGGTAATTTCCACGCGAGGAAACATTGGCCGCAATGAAAGGAATTTCCATGCATGCGTTATGTACACGAGGAACGCCAAAATCTTTGATTTTCGAAAAAATCAGGGTTTTGATGGATATCAATTAGATAGAGATAAAATTATCACATCATGCACAAATGCTAGAAACAAAAGCAACTTGACATGAAATTATACACATGATCCATTTCAAATTAATGAAAATGGCATCTCAGTTATTTTGTTTGTTGGGTTGTAAACATGCGGATAGCATCTCTGGACAATTATGTGCGATAAGTTCATTCCGTTGAGCATCCATCAAATCAGTGCTAAACCGACAAGACTGCTGATATAGATACCAGATAAAGCTGCATGGAATGTGCATTCAAGGAATACAGAAATAAAAGACAGTTATTTTTATGGATACTGTAGCCATATAAATCTTAATATAGACAATAATATTCAACCTTATCTTTCTTCGTGCGAAAAAAAACGAAGTACTTTGATAAGTAGGTGTACTTGCACTTGAAATGTCTCGACCTCGAAATGGTGATTGCAAAAAAAGCGCCCGTGAAAGTTGGAACGCGTTTAAGTGCCTACTTACTGGTCGAATGTTTGAACCACGTGATCGACAATGAACGATGTACTTCAATATTTGCTGTCGAGGACTAAAATCGTCTGTTGCGAGTTCTATTCAATTCTGGAGTTCTGTCATCTGTGAGAAGTTGAACATGTCTCTGTCAAAAGCATAGTGCAAGCTGTAAGAAATACGGCAACTTGATTATGTATTTTAAAACCATCTATGAAAAATTTGGACACATATAATCAAAACGGGAATGTTAAAATGACGTTCATCTTCAGTTAAAAATCGACGTGACTTACTTTGTCGTTTTCGCTATTTGTCTAAAAGCCACAGAGCCTAGTCGTGTCTCTATCCGTTTGTCGTTCACAAAAACAATTAATCAAGCGCCGAAAATTACCCTTCACTTTAAACGACTTTACAGCTGCTTTTCACCGAGACAATTCGACAGAACTTTTGATCCCCCTACAGACTATTTCCGTTTCCCATGACTAGCGTTAATGTGTTGCAAAGTACTGACGAGCGAAAAAAAAAACTCGTCAATGGCAAAGATTTGCACTACATATATACAATTTTTTAATTGAAAAAAAATTTGTTAACGGTAACCTCAATCACGCTGGATATTCAAAACTAATCAAAGGACCCCTGCTTGCAGGGAGAATCATTCTTACTAATCTGTTGTGTTGTTTAGAACAAAGGTAATCTTTTACCCTGTCAGTACAGTTTTATTAACACGAGCCATTTACGGTTCTTCGCGACTCGCAGTATTTGTAATGAAAAATTCATTTGTGGCAAAGTTGAAAAAGCTGATCAACAATATCCAGTGGTGCGGCCAGCCCACTTGTTTATTCATGCCTTGGGAATTTTTCTGTGTTAACTCACTGCAAATATATAGATCGCTCAATAAATGAGTAACGACAATGTTCAGAAAGTTGCACTGCGCGACTAAAACTCGCCGTTATAGCCGCCACGCTCACTGCACATATGAAAATGACATTTCTCGTACTTTTACGCAAAGTATTGAAAGAACTAGATTCCAACAATATTTGAATTAGGAATGACTAGTACCACCGAAAATAGGCACACGGAAGGACACAGACCTTTGAGCCTTTGACCGGCTCCGTTTTGCCTAACTCTTAACTCTACAGATATAACTACAACCGCCTTCAGTTTTTTTCCGACGTTTATTTGGGCAAAAATTGCCCCTTAAAGGGGCTGACTCTCATGTTCTCATTCTTTGTCCTCCTTGTCTCTCAACATGGTTTTTCACTGTGTCTTTATAAAAAGATCGTTAGACAGCAATTATTCCCGTTGATTGGCGTCTAATCACGAAGACATATATCAAATTGCAAAGTGCGGCAATTTTTTTGTTTTACAGCAAGCACGCAACTTTTACGAAAGTTTTTTATTAGTGAAATATTGCTTTTTAGTCTGTTTTTATCCTCGCAAGCAATTGCCAATGATGACAAGAAATAAAAAAATTAATAAATGTTCAAAAAATTATTAAAGTACCGCGAGATGTTCTCGATCATGCAAGACACGAGCAATTTATCGTGCAGTATAGCACAGAGAGGATTCGGTTTTTCAAACGCAAAAATAATGATTCGACTTGCGCATTAAAAGTACAGTTTTTGAACGATTGAGAGAGAACTGAAACTAAGGCTGCCTTGTAGGTTATTCCCTTCTATTGATTTTTTGATTTAGCAAACTTTTCAACTTAGTTATTTTGTTGCACTTCATAACCAGTATATGCAAGGCAGGCAAAGCTGCCAATTTCGTCACCAGTCGCGTAGCCATCACGCAAGTTCTCTCATGCTATTTAAATTTCAGATAATTACCATCAGTATTGATTTTTGTGGACATCTACTGTTAAGCAGCGAGCGAACACCGAAATATTTTACTAATATAGCAGGAGTGAACTTGCTGGTCAGCACATCAGAATGTAATTCACTCTGCTCAAAATTACGAAATCTCCTGAGTCGGGTCCTCGATCTGCAAATGGCGATTTTTTGCAATGTTCGATTTCTTGCCCCATACATAAGATTGAAATAGCATTTCTTTCAACTCGATGCCCTCTCAATGTGCGCATGTGCCTCGGAAATAGCACTACACTTGATAACCATCAACAACCTTGCTCAAACCGATTCTTACCTTGACACTTCTTCAAAGCATAAGCTTTCTCCTTCCACGACCTTTAAACTATCGCACAAAAATCAACCGATGCACTTATCGCGTTGCAATCGTTTGCAAGTTTAGTTTCAACACTGGCTACCAGAACTAAGGTATGCGATGGTCATATCACGTCAATCTTTTCATAATTTCAAAGAGAAACACCAAGCAATTCTTATCTCGAATCTTTCTCGCATCTTTAATTGCTTGTTGTCCTTTGTTTTCGTCGCAACTGTTTTGAATTTTTTGAAATAGTTGTCATACAATTGAGGTACTTTTAATTAAGTACAATTAAAGATGTCCAGCAGGGATCTGCCAGCAGCTGCGAAGTAAATATCGCATTCAATTACCACATTAGGTCGTAAATCGATTGTAATTTACATTATCTTTTTGCTAAAACGTTCCATGCTACAACGGCTTCACCCGCATCAAACTAATTCGAACAAGATTGGAATGCTTTTATCGATTTCTAATTTCTGCCGAGGACGTTGTCTTTGCCCTTGAAACAATTCGAGCTTTATTATTTGGAACTTGGAATGGCATCGCTGTGCCGGATGCATAACACTTTATTATGGTTTCCCCAATTTGTACTGAAGTTTCACTGTTTCAGCAGATAGCTTAAAATGATAATTCAACAAATTTTACCGCAATTTAAGCAGGTTTTTTTTTGGGGGGGGTGGTCTATGAATATTGGAAGAGGAAAAAGATGGAGGAGGACTGGTAATCAAAAGAAAGATATAAATGATATCGATTTTCAAAAAAGCAAATCTCCTGAAATACCCCTTATTTATTAATCTCCTGAAATACCCCCGTATACATACCACCGCTGTTTATTTTTCTGGGGCCGGTTGCACTAAGCCTGGTTAACGTTAACCATTGGACAGCAAGTTTTTTTAAGCTTTTGTAAAACCTTTTAAAAAAGCAAAAAGTATAAGATTCGAACTGAACAATCTCTGAAATAAAATTTTGTTTCGAAAATTACGAAATTTCTTTGTCGTAAAAAAAATATAAACACCTTTTTTACAAGTTTGAAGATTTTTGCCATCCAATGGATAACGTTATCCCGGCTTCTTGCAACCGGCCCCTGTTATAAATCAGCTATAAGTTAAGATATTTTCTGGACCATCAGATGCCACTTCAATAGTTAAAATATAACTGACGCCTTAATCGCTTTGACAGGAAATCGTGGTATAAGTGGGGCAATCACCCACCCACCCCCGACGAATGAAAATGCTATTAAATACGAGATGAATAGACTCACTAGCAGATCCAGGGTTAAGAAAAATAAACTTCAGGCGCCGACTTAGAAATGAAAACAGTTTTATAAGTTATGTGCGACAACGGTATTAATTAATTATGAATTTCAAAAGAACAAAATCTTACCAGTAAATAGGCTGTTATTATTTGCTTTGCCAAACGTTGGATCCACGAATGAACAGACTTTCCTCGATGGATGATACATACGTGTCCAATATGACTTGTGTTGTTGAAAATGACGAGTACGATGGAGTTGATCAGGAAAGACGTCGGTTTTCCTGTAAAGTACTTGTAAGAGCTTTCATGGTTTACACCGCATCTCAGCATCTCAAAATCTGTAAACACTTTATTTGAAAGGGAAAAATTATGAAATCCATGCAAATAAGGAGAAAAAAAATCCATGTGGCGCTTGTTTGGGATTCTGAGGAGAATAAACTAATTTTTTTTGAGGACCCTGCATGTGAAAAGGGATCTAAGTGTTGAAAAAACGTCGAACACTATTGAGTTGCTGATCAATGCAACCGTTTGGCAATAATTTCAGCTTTTCTCAGAAAGAGAAAACTTTCATAGAGTGTTAGGCCCCAAAATCGTGGAAAAATGTAGTGTTGGCAAAATATGAACTCGTTCTCCAGCAGGGCCGTAGATAGAACGCTAATTGGAGTATGCATGTTCACATATTCGTTTGTGCATGCCTTACTGATTTTTTTAGAGAGCCGAATTGCACCCCCCACCCCCCAATTAGCGTTCTAGCTACGGCCCTATTCCGCCTATTAATCAATGGTTGGAAACACTACATGAATACAACGGAATTTTGCATATTCGAATATTAATTTCAGTGGGTTTGGTTAAAAAAATGCGACATTTCAACACTGCTTTACGCCAATCATTGTTGAGTATTTACGAATTCCACGTTATATAATCATGTAACACCCGCTCTCGTATGAACGTTGCATGGGATGGCTTTAATCAAATTTTCTGCTGTCGTTTTTCATGCCCTCGATCAAAAATTATTTCATGTATACAGAAATCATAAAAAATTTTGAGAAATGATTTGGTCGTTTCGTGAAAATGGCAGGAAACTAATATAAACAAAGCAAGTTTTCCTCCAATGTGACAACGTGAGCCGCTTCTTTATTTACATTGGGTTATAAACACGGAAATCTCGTGATTGGCATAACCCATACAATCATTTTGTCCAGTGAGTGACGTCATAACCTTTGTGCTCAACAAAATTTAAGAGCAAGCAACACTTTTGATGATTTTTTAAAAAAGCATTCTGAATTGCAAAGCTCTCGAAACTTGTTTCATCATTCAGCCATTTTTCAAACGTTGCACACCTCCCTCCTCTCGTGTTGGGATGTTCCCCTCCCTCCCCCCCTGCTACCATCATCCCACCCCTTTACCCGTTCTCAATAAAAGCACATCACGAATCACGATGTACGAAGAGGAGAGAAATCTGATAAGAACTTTGTATTTGTTGTGGTCTTCAAAAAAATATAAGCAAACCGATCAGAAAGGTAATGAAAGTTGAGTACTGTTATTTTAACACGGGGACAAACAAGCGTCTGCTAGTTTTATGTTAGCTTTGAAGACGAGCCTAAAATGGCCGACAGAGAAACGAACTTTGACAGTCACAATGGAGCTTGTAATGGCGATATGGATCCGAAAATACTTAATAAAAGTGACGATGACGATACAGGCTATCACAAAGAAGATGGCCATCCCTTCAAGGGAAGCCCCAAAAATGATAAAAAGTCCAAATCAAAAAATACGATCGAACTAAGACGTAAAAGAAGCACTTTGAGAAGACAACGTCCTGTTGACGTTAAACATAGGGGGGAATATAAATCGAATAAAGATGGAAGTAGTGAGGATAACACGTCTTCTGACGACAATACAAACAGCACAAGACCCGATGATGCAGAGCCATCTTTGGAAGTGAACTCGGTACGTCTTAGGGAGGGAAAGAGCTCGAGGAATGCCAGAAATTCGGCTGGAGCTAGCGGGGGAGTCTTCAACGACGATTTTCGATCAAACTTTAGCGACTTTCAGGATGATTCTAGCGAAGAAATGACCAGAGGTATGCCGGCTTACCGTTTTGTTTTGAGAGCTAACTTTCTATGAAATTCCATAGATTCTATTTCTATTGTTGTTTGTCAAACTTATTAAAAAAAGTTCACAAGACAAAGGCTACTTAGCGATCATACTCTGTGTGTTCAATATATTTTGCATGGCCAAGGATCTTGACCAAATAGGAAATAAGGAAAGTGTGGTAAATGTGTGGTGTTTTTGTGAGAATTATGAGGCATTGTTTACACTTGACACATACGAGATTCGGACTTCCGCTTTTAAAGTCACAATTTGTAACTGTCTGTGAATATGCCATAACCTTTTTCTTCTAAATGTAGGGTGAATAAAGTTAACCAAATAAATTTAACTGAATGTGCATGCTTATAAGTAAATTGAGTATAAATTTCCTCCATTTCTTTGGCAAGATCCGATGTTTTTGAGCCTTCTTTTCTTTATTTTGGCACATTAAACCAGTGTTGACTGTTAGTGAATGTAAAAAGTATGTTGGTTTTGAAATTCTGTCAAGTTCTTTGCAGCTAGAAAACACTTCATGAATGCTAAATCCAGTGGTTTTTCTGGCATATGTCTTCACCTATGTGTGTACCTACACAAACCAATATTTATTACAAATATCTGCACAGTGCTTACTCAAACTTGAGCTATATTAGGCATGTTTAGCCAAGAGACATTATAAGCACAACTCAATGAAGTACAAAAGAAACAAAATCCTCAGAATTTTTGCTAAGTTTCATCCTATATGATGCGTACAGAGTTTATTCAAACTCTGCTTGTACGCAATGAAACAAGGCCTCATTCTGTGGTTTATTCAAAGAGTTTTGATAGGTTGGGCATGATTGAAGACTTTCATAATGTTTCCAGATAAAATAATATGAAGTAGAGTAAAATGTATAATAGAAATGAAATGGCTTTTGTTGTTGTTACATTTAGTAAGATAATATATATTGTAGATTTTTATTATTTTCCTAATTTTCCCTGCACAAAATTAGATATGGAAAATGAAATAATCGATCCCTTGAAGAACTTGTCGCTGTTTGTGCCACAGAACAACTGGGAAGATTCCACTGAAGATTTTTCAGACATTGATCGTCATAACATCATATCTGTTGGAGGTAGTTAAAACATCATGAGACGTAATTTGAACATTAGCTAAAGCTTTTTTTTGATAACAGCTGAGTGTTGAAGTAGAGCCTACACCTGAACGTAACTGTCCCTCGAGAGTAGTTGCCTTTTTTAACTCTTATTAAAGAATCGCAAAGTAACCATGCCCTCTATTGAAACCCACCCCTCTATAGTAACCCACCCCTCTGTAGTAACCCTCCTCTAAAGTAACCGCCCCTATAAAGTAACTACCCACTCAAAAGTAACAGCACTTTAAAAGAAACAACCCCCCTGAAAGTACCCGCCCCTTTTAACCACTAATTTCCAAAGTAGCTTGGGCGGTTACTTTTTGAGACTCAACCTTAATTCATTTCTGTCCCGATGGGGCTTTTCAAAATTATGTATAATTGACCACCCACTCTGTCAACTTCATAGTGGCAGGAAACAGAGCACCCAGAGAAAACCCACAACTTTTAGTTGATAATTCAACAACTTATTTCACATTTGATACACTTGCTTGCCGATGCACGCCAATTTGATTTGGCCAAGCTGATTCTGGTTAAAGTATTCTAAAGTTGAACAGCGATTAATTCTGATCATCGACATACAGTCCGAAACGTCAATTGAAAAAATGAAATTTTGATCACGACTCTTTTTACCGGAGGCAACACACCTACTAATAAACTAAAGATTTGCCGGTTCTAGGTACTTACGGTTACGTCATCCGACATCCGCAAAAGTCGCATCCGGCACATCCCTTATAGAAATTTTCTGTAGCCACACTGTGGCTGCTCACATCCTGCTTCGCTGTAATTGTGTTTTTGCATTCAAGGTGACGATCGGAGTGCGAGAATGACGATTATTTTTTCTGCGTGCAGATTACCACCAAAAACCGAGATTGACCATCAGAAATTGTTCAGGTACGTACAATATCATGTTATGCTCTGGTAATGTGTCCTCAAAATCACTTCTTTGGCCATTGTTCGCGGAGGTTCTCTCTGCAAAAGCACGTTTTGTTTCTCAATGTCAGTGATTTATCCAGTCGTAAAGTGTCTTTGTTCTGTGTAAATTTCAGATCATTAACCGGTTATTTACTTCGTGCAAGACCAACCACCTGATCTTGCAGTAACCTCGCGAGTCGATTGTTGAACCCTGTTTTTTTGTGTGTCAGAATTGATATCCTAGTGCGTATGCCGTAAACCCCGCCAGTAGCCCCTACTCATGCGTAACTCATGCAGTATTCTATCGTCTGTGCACTAACCCTCTCCTTCATGTATTAGATCATGAAAAAGGGCTTGGAATAATACAAGCCTATTGCTTAGAAGCGGAGGTTTACGGTATTTCGGTCGAAAGCAAGCAATTGCTATGAACATGAATCAATTGATATTAAATGATGAGTAGGACATTGTTGCCATATTTTTTCCCACTTGTCAACAGATATTTACAGCACACCTTGGATCAGTACGTGGAAAATGATTACTCCTTAGTCTACTTCCATCATGGTCTGAACAGCAAGAACAAACCTTCTCTCTCTTGGCTCGTTCAAGTTTATATTGCTCTCGATAGAAAGTAAGTTCTTTCCTTTTGGCAATCGAAACTTGTAGTTTTGTGACCAAGTATCGATAAATTGCCCGTCATTTTGATCCAAGCCTTCGCAACGCACAGCTCCTCCCTAAATTCCAATTACAAGATGTATTTTTTGATTATGTTTTATTTTTGTAAGGATTTCCAACAGCTTATGAAGTTACTGCTAGTCACAGTGTAATTACTGTAATGAAGGATCCAATATCCCAAAACATATTTCTGGTTGTCCGGCTAAAGCGTTTCTAAGAACACCTTTTGTCTCCCATAGTGCTTTTTAGAATCTTTTCTTATTGCCGTTTTCTCATTTACTCTTTACTGAATTGGATCCTTCATTTTGTCACAGGTACAAAAAGAACTTGAAGGCTTTATTCATTGTTCATCCCACGCGGTTCATTACATACGCATGGAACGTTCTAAAGAAGGTCATAAGGTGAGTACGCCGACTGATACACGTGGCAAAAATCACAAAAGTCCCATTCTTTTCTAGCGCAAAAAGAAAGGTCAAATTTTACTCGTGAGAATCATTGAACTGTATTATAAACTGGTTCGCTAACCTCACTGTGATCCCTTGAAGCCGAATTGGAAGCCAGTCTTTATGGGCTCTTTGAAGTTCCTCGATAATATTTTTTTGAAAGTCCACAACAATAGACGTGAAATACAGAAGCGCGAATTGCCATGATAACTATTACCTTACCACTTTGTGATTAAGGAAAAAAAACTCAGATACGAATGCTTCCATTTACGGCCTTCTTCAAAATGGCCTAGGACATTAGTATAGAAATTAGCGTTCCAGTTTATATTACAGTCTACTGGTGATAACGCGCTCAACTTATGCGCATTTTTTGGTTATTAAGTAATAGCCGTTTAACTCTTTTACAAAATCTTTTTCTAATTTGGGCATGGAAACAGAACATCAGAACCGCCGAATATTTTAATTTGTTCTCGAATAGCAAAAAAATCACAC
The DNA here is from genome assembly GCF_021976095.1 of Xenia sp. Carnegie-2017. Taxonomy (NCBI): domain Eukaryota; kingdom Metazoa; phylum Cnidaria; class Anthozoa; order Malacalcyonacea; family Xeniidae; genus Xenia; species Xenia sp. Carnegie-2017. Next base: position 8,292,856 of record NW_025813481.1, read on the forward strand.
TTCTGCACTGTAACTAAAAGTGCGATTACGTCTTTTGCATACATAAATTGCCATATTCATTCTTTACTTAACTGCTGGTCTGGACCTTCATTATAATTGCACAGTACAGAAACAAGCAGTAGCTCAACTTCGCTATGAAACTTGGCGCTGTATATACGGTGAACCACCTCATTGCCTATTGGTCTGAAACTGAAATTTACTGGTTGCCATTATGCTAATCACATGTGAACTTAGACATGCGCAACACAAAAAATTTCCATAGAGAGGGACTACTGTTTGTTTCTATACTGTGATAATGGTCTGACCATCGAACTAAAATACATGGAACGCTACCTGAAGCTACTAATTGAAGCCAAATCTTACACCCAGACGCGCGAGATTACAATCAGACACGCGTGTAGTTTTTCGAGTGAAAATTGATTGACTACACATGCGTGTCTGTCTGGGTGTAATCTCGTGTGTCTGGGTGTAAAATTTGGCTTCAAAAAATTATTAGGGTTTTCTATTACAGGTAGCGTTCCATGTATCTTAGTTTAATGGGTCTGACATTGTTTTTATTCGATTTGCGCAGTACAAAGTTTGTAACGAAAGTTATTTACATCGGTCGTTTGGCTGAGCTGAGGGAATATCTTCATATTTCGCAAGTGGACATTCCTGATGCCGTTATAAAGTAAGTGATGTTTTTTACGACTCACAAGTACCTCAGACAGAGTAATACAGCACAAAGTCTACTTCTATACGCACTTAGCGTCGTTGTTTTTCTTTTTACTGTTCGCTAGTGGAAGAAATGAAAATCCCCCTGAATTGATACAGATTAGTATCCCAACAGGAGGGGAGCACAATCTTAGCCAGTAACTGCAATGTTATCTATAGAGGAGACTAAATATGTTACTGTGCCAGTACCGACTGTGACTCAGATTAACCGACAGGAAAAGTCAAAAGTTTTGCTGCCTTTGAAGTATTGACTAGAATCTTCAACATGGCTTTTAGCCGTTCCACAACTCATTTTATTTCCATAACGAGAATAGAAACATTGCATTTTATTGTCTTATCCTTTGATTGTCATGAATTAACAAACCCGAAGACAGAATGCATAATCAAAGTGAACAAACTGTTCACCCCTTCCAACCGCTTACTTTGCTTTTGAACTCACAAAAAACCCGTTGCCTCCTCGTGTTGTGAGTTTGTTTTTGCAATGTTTTTATCAAAATCTAGGCGTGACGAAAATATCGCTGCACGGTCCAACAAACCTAAATATTCGCCTCCCGTGTTTCACACAGATTTGGATTCTCAACTTCCTTCAACGTCTCAGTTCGGAGTTTCTTTAGAAAGGTAGTCACCTCTTTAAGACTGTAGTCCTATATCATCAGTATGCATTTGTTTGTTCTAATCATTTTGTGTTAGCAAGGATCGCGGAAGATTGTTACCCGGGTGGGAGCTCGTATTCGCAAGTTTATGTGTTCAAATCCGAAGTCACAATTGATTTCAATAGAAACTATAATAACGGGGAACATGGATATGTGAACCCCCCCCACCCCTCGTTCATTTTTGCGATCTTTCGCGGTCCCTGTTTGGGGCAGTCCGAACCAGAAGTTGCAACTGGCAAGCAGCAGTTAACATGCCAATAAATATAGAACTAACGACGAAGTGTCCCGGAACTTTTCTTGCAGTATTATATCAAACAATGGAAAAGATATCCCTCCCGTGGTTGAAACTACTATTGACTTCTTGAGAAAAAAAGGTATCAATGCTTTTGATTTTTGCTTCGATTGAGTGGTCATCTTGTACAACAAAGCATTGACTAGAAAGAAGAACAATATCGGATTGACTATTTATCTCACGTCTTTCCAATCCAACCGAGAAATACACTCGTGAAGCAAGCTGTATTCGATATATATTTTTAGGGCTCACAGTCGAAGGTCTATTTCGCCGGTCGGCGAATGTCTCACTTGTAAAGAGTTACACTGAGAAATTTAACAGAGGTACCATACACATATTATGCTTGGCTCCGTTTCGTATTCGAGAAAGACAATAAAAATTCATCATTTGTTTGCGGGCTCATGTATGCGTGGAATTTTTGGTTTATTTTAGGGGAAGTGGTGGAATTTTCTGAAGAAGAGGAGGTTCACGTGGCTGCTGTCTTGCTGAAGAAATTTTTACGTGATCTTCATGAACCTTTGCTCACGTATCGCTTATATGACGATGTGATTCGTATACATGGTCAGTCGATCGCCATACGCTTGGTTTTTTGAACAAGAGTTGTGATTTGATTTAGATAATGTTGATTTCTCACTGTTTGTCGTATTGTTTCCGGTCTCTACAGAGTTGCAAGAAGAAGATAGGTTGGAAGAGGTAAAGAAAGTTCTGAGAAATTCTCTCCCTTCTCAAAATTTTGTCGTCCTCAAGTATATCATGGTTTTCTTATCAGAGGTATGTATAAACTTACATGTCAAAACGGAGTGAGCTCTTTTGCAAAAGCTTCTAGCTCACAGATTTATTTAAGATAGACAGAATAGACAATTGTTGAGCATCTCATATTAGGCATAAAGTCTTGAACGAGATTTAAGCCTGTTTTCCACTAGCCACGTATCGTAACGTATCGTAGCAAAACGTTACAGGGCGCATGCGTGCTCATGAATTTGATGGTCAATAGGCGTATGCACGCATGCGCCATGTTACGTTTTGCTATGATACCTTACGATACTTGGCTAGTGGAAAACAGGCTTTAAGATGAGGTCAACAACGAGGAAAGAGGGAATATATTATTATGTTGCAGTATCTCGTAAGATCGCTCGTTTAGCAGGACTAATCAAAATATTTGACTACGTTTCAAGGGCTTTTGAGGAGAAAGTGGAGCATTTTTTTTTAATAATTTCACTTATTTATGGGGGTGGTGCTTTAGCATTCCACTCCCCATGCTTCCAACGGGCCTGTTCAGTGTTATTTTCTTATTCTTTTCCTTTACGTATTTGCCAACTTTATCTTAGGCAAGGCATATTTTAACACATGTACTGGGAGGAGGTTGGCCTTTTAGGGCCTCGACCTAGTTGGCCCCGGACTGAAACTAAGTTCTATCTCCAACTTTTTGGGCCCTTTCGGCATTAGTAATCACGTAGTATTTCAAATATTTTATTGCAGATGGTGTATATTGCTCGCTTGAAGTAAAAAATAGATGTTTATTTCATAGCACGTCTCACGAAATTGCAGTTTTTAAAATTTAAAATTTTACTGGTGAAGGATATTTCCGGACCCACTGCCACATGGCTCACGCTTCACAGGCCCTTATGATGTGAACGGCCTCCCGATGTAAAATCCCTTAAATATCCTTTCATCTTAGGTGATGAGCAACTCTGGCAAAAACAAAATGAATTCCAATAATTTGGCCATCGTCATTGGACCGAATTTAATATGGAACAACTCTCCTGTCGCTTCCTTGAATGCGATGGGGCCAATCAACTCAATAACAAAGATAATTATAGAGAATATGTCGAGGATTTTTGACTAATTTAAAGTCTTGTATATATTTGTACGTATGTGAATATGAACTGAAGTTGTCTTAGTAGGCAAGATTGATTGAGGTTTATCAGTAATCTATTTTTTTGGCAAAATTATGTTTGGCAATTTTTCTAAACACTCACATGCATACGCAAGTTCTACTTCAAGTTTATCTTTATTGCGATGAACAACTTTGTTTTGATTTAATTTCGTTCGTTTTACTATTTCGTTTTCATGTTATACATCAAGCAGGTCAAGCAGGTTAGAAATCTTCGAATGTGTGCTTCATTTGCAATTAGAACTTTTCAATGAAATATTACTAAAGCTCTCCTCCTGTGAACAACAAAATGTACAATGATCAAATTTGTACTATAAGCTAAAATAGAGATAACGTATTGATATATATATATATTTATACATTGTTAAAATTGTGAAAGTTTATTATTTCTACAGCTCTTTATGTTTCCTTCTACAAATCATAACGCAATTTTCTCGTTTAAATGTTTCAGAATTGGAAGGGAACATCTGTCAAATTTTCTTTTCAGGTTTTATTGCTATAGTTAGTGGAAAGCTCAGTTGTTTTCGCTGGAAAGGAAAGCCAGGTCGAAAAACGGCCAGACAATGTACGTAGTTGGATAATCATCAATTAGCATGTGTAATTATAGATGATCGATGATCAATTATTGGTAGTTATCTATTGATAGTTATTGATGATAAAGGACAAAGCGTTGCATAGTTATTTTTAATCATGATATCATGTGCAACTAATGAAGTTTCGTCCACCTTTTCATGTTTATTGGCTTCAAACATACATATATCGCTGGATAGCAATAGTATTGTCTAACTATATGACAGTGCAGAGTAGTAGTTTGAATTAAGGGGGATAAAAGCGAAACAATATCAGGGGGCTGGGTAATCTGTCCGTTTTGGGAGTAAAAGTTATGAAATTATGTCCCTTCTTTATTTCTTTGCTGCCTCTGATATCTAAGTTAATGAACGCATCGTTTATGCATATATTTACATCATGATATCAGACTATGAAGAAATGAAAAGAAAGAAAGAAATGCAACGGTTGCAAACTTCTTTGAGGAAATGTGTTCGTTCAACTGGCGCCATTGTACTATGACCACTGTCGTATGTGTTACACATAATAATAACACGTGACATAATGTTTGATGTTTTATTACGTCACCGTGCCTTTCCTTAATGCTTGAGGCATTAAATTTTCTGTGCAAACTTCTAACAAGCGATTTGTTTGGTTGAAATGAAATTGAACTGCTTGTGTAAATTTTGCCTTCTAATCAAATGACTTAATTGTGGTGTTATAGATCTATGAATCTGTAAATGTTTATCGAGGTTGAGATCAATCAAGCAACATGTCTTTGGAAACGCGTTCTTTACTGCAATTTCAGACTTTCGTCGTTTTTCATATGTATAACCACTTCAGCGTCAAGATTTAACGATACGCGCAAATGCAAACTAGATCTTACGACGTACTGAACTCTTAAAAAGTTTATTCAAACATTTACCTACACCCATATTGGAGGACGTGTTATTGGTTCAATAAATGTTTTCCAGCAGCGTTCTTTTAAATTTTTACAATGGTGGAAAAATAATATATAACGCGGACAATTTTTGCATGTCGTCATATATTATTAATTGCAAGTCAGCATCCAACAAAGTTATGTGACTTTCTTGGTTCTAGTTTGAGCTCAAGGACGTCAAAGCTTTTGAAAGAAGTTAAAGCTTTTGCAACACTGAAAGACTTGAGATTTTCTGTAAGTTTACTCATTTGGTTGTATTCCTGCAATTCTTAAAGACTGAAACGCTTATGTAATAACAATGTTAAGAAAATTTGTTAACGTGTATACTTTTCATTGTTCGTCACGAAATGCTATGAAAATACGTTGATGAATACGGAAATGCAAATTTGAAAATGTTTTTGGAAATGCTGGTCTTGAAAGTAACAAAATCAATCATTTTTCGTTGGTATTCTAAAAGTTCTGTCATTTTTTATTCTAATCACAATTGACGTCTTATCCGTGTAAGATGAATAATAATTTTGCCAGTAATTGTATTCTATGTATTTCTCAAATGACCTGTTTTCTCACAGTCGCATTTTTATGCGATACTTGCATGTACTTTCTCAACCAGACTCAAAGTCTGTCAAACTTAAGTTGAAACAGACTTAAATATCGAAAGGCGTTATACGTGCCCAGCAAAGTGCTTTTAAAAGAGACATTCAATACAAAAATGACGTGTAAAAAGAAATATTTAGTAGCGTAACGTTTCATTTTAACTCTCGAGACATTATCAGGCAGTATCCAAGTACATGCTAGTTAGATGTGAACAAGGTTTAGCAAAACTTTACTTAAATTAAGCAACGAAACAGTAACTGTCGTCGGATCTTTACGGGTTCATCTTGTGTCGTATTCAGGGAATGTATTAGATAAAATAATATGACGTAGAGCAAAATAAATAAATCAACTTGTTGCTAATATAATGTAACTGGAATAGCTTTTATTGTTTATTGGATTTGGTAGATTTTCATGATTTTTTATATTTCTTCGTACAAAATTAGAATTTGAATCCGAACTACCGAAAATGGAGGAAGATTTTTCTGACATTGATCGTCATAACATCATATCTATAGCAGGTAGTTTTATTATCACGATACGTAAGTTTGACATCAGCTAACGCTTGCACACTCTGGTCCAGCCAGCCTGCATATTTATAGTCCGTGATATGTAAATTTCTTATCATTAACAATGTCGATTTCTTTAGACATCTATTGATTTTACAATGATTAGACACCAAAATACTTACATAAAGCGAACAACTTTGCAGGCTGACTGCGTGCAGGTCATGTCAACTTAAGATTGCTGACAGTTGTGTATTTTATTTTGTGTTTGTGGTCTGATTGGTCGCTGGCTGTAATATAAGCCAGAGACTATAGGTTTCTTTTCGGTCAAAAATGGTATACAGTCACATATGTCCTGCGACATGACTTTGTGGAAATTGAATGGTCTACAATGAGGTACAACCACTGATTACAACTTGCAGCTAGTCGACGTCAGATCATATCTTACCAGTTAGTTGCATCTGATTTAATGATCCCAAAAGATCCCTAAATGTCAAACGTTTCATAGCGCCAGCGGCCAGTACACTGTGAGGTAAAAAAGCGTGATAAAAAATTAATGTCGGATTATATGCTCATCATCAAGATCATACATTTCGTTATTAATTGTTGGCATATATACGTAGTCCGGAATCTTGATCTAAAAAATGAAATGAATTTTCAGCTATCAAGACATTTATTATCAACATACCATCACCGAAACATTCCTTGCATTGCTGCCGCTGACAACCTGCTTCAGAAGCTTCACTTTGATTGTGCTCTTTACATTACAGGTGACGACAGAAGTGCGAGAAAAACAATTACTATTTCTGCGTGCAGACTACCACCAAAACCCGAGATTGATTATCAAAAAATTTTCAGGTATATCATTTCTTATTTTCCTATTTATACACGCCTATATATCTTGACCGTGGTCCAAGAGTGTTGTTTTTTGCAATAAATTTGTTTACAGAATGAAATTAAAATTATTGAAATTGATTTAAAAGGCGTATGTAAATTGTTTAGGGAGAAAGTGAAATGTACTTAGATTGTAGTTATCATAACGAGAGTGAATTTTGCTATCCAAACGATGTGAAGTTTGTAGAAAACAATCCATTGTCACTCTCAACAAGCCACATCGACCCTTTTACTACGTGAATTTCTTCGTTATGAAAATTTAAAAATAAAAACGTTGTTTACCATTTAAGTTGGTCCGTACGTAAAAAGTATTTTCCTCGACCTGAGAAGTGTCCCTCGGCCTTCGGCCTCGAGCCGCTTTTGAGACCTTGTGAAATACATTTTAATCACGGACCTCCCAGCCGGTAAATATATATACTCTGGTAATTTGTTGTTAAAATATCGTCATTTGGCCAGAGCTAGCTACGTTTGGCAAATTGTTAAACTTTCACGGCTCGCATGCGCAGAGAGCTGACTCTCCCAAATTCTTTCTGTCTGTGACGTAACCAGTCTACAAGTGTCGTCGTGCTGTGTAAATTTTAGATCATTAGCAAATTATTATTTCGAGCACGACCATGTAACCACCATTGCTACGCCGCTGTTTTCTGTTCTTCTCCACACAAGTCAATTAGCACTGGTTTTTGAGAAAATATTTGGGATGAACACTCTGTGAAACCTAGCAATTGTCTTGAGGAGGAATATATTGATATTAAATGATGAGTAGGACATTGTTGCCATATTTTTTCCCACTTGTCAACAGATATTTACAGCACACCTTGGATCAGTACGTGGAAAACGATTACTCTTTAGTCTACTTCCATCATGGTCTGAAGAACAGACCCCCTCTTTCTTGGACCATACAAGTTTATCAGGCTCTCGATAGAAAGTAAGTGTTATATTAAGCCCTAAATAACCGAGCGCGAGGCCTTTACGGAAAATAATGGACCGGCAGAAATGTTTCTGAGCCAATCAAAGCGCGCCACTTAGCCGGAAGTAACGCTTGCCATATTATATACTTTCATTAATCACAACATGCATTTTTTTAAGGCACGCTTCTATCGCGACACACCAGGGGCAGATCAACGCTCATTTGACATGAGGAGTGCAGATTTTTGAAAGGGGGAGGGGGCATCGTTATCCTAGCTAAAGTTGCAAGGGCTTCAGGCTATTGTGGATTTTTAGGCTTACGGATGAGTGAACCGTGCGTATTTTACTTTTTCAAAAAATTTTTATGTTTTATATTAATGAATGCGTGTGTAGTAATTTATTTCAAATTTAATGTTTCAATGAAAACATGCAATGTAACTCAATTGCAAATGGTAAAACTATAAAATATGTAATTGCCTTTGAAATGAGAAGTTCTATCTTTACTTAGTCTTGCTGTACAATATCATTGCCTCTATTACTGTTATATTAATTGTCTAATGTACGTAATACCATTTTTGAATTTTTCTTCGGGTGCTGTAGAATTTGATCGGTTTGTAATGAAATTAAATTTAATCACTGTAATTAGAGCGTTGAAAGCTAGCAAAATAATTTCAGACAAAAGTGTTTCTAGGAACACCTTTAGTGTCGTGTTCTTCTTTGTAAGATCTAGTCTTATTGCTGTTTCTCTATTTACTTTTATTGAATTAAGGCTTCTATTTTGTCGCAGATACAAGAAGAATTTGAAAGCTTTATACATTGTTCATCCAAATTTGTCCATTAAAATCGTGTGGAGTATTCTGGAGAATTTCTTAAGGTAGTTACACTGTAGAATTAGCGCGGAAAATGTAAAACCATCAATGTGACCCGTCCCAGTCTTTTCATGCGCAAAGTCAAGTTTTATTTGTTATAACCATGGAACTGGTAGGTTTACCTTGCCGCCATTTTTTAAGCTGATTTGTGAATTAATCTTTCTCATAACGAAGATATACATAAAATACAGTTGTGCGAATCGCATGCCTTGATAGGCTTAGCAAAAAGAGCTCTGTTTAATAACGGAAAAACACTGTCACAAATGCGTGTTATAGTGGTCTGCAAAGTGGCGTTTGACAATAGAGTAGGAGTTAGCGTTCCAGTTTACTGGTGATAACGTGCTCAAATTTGGCAGTTTGTAGTGATTCAGTAATAACTATTTAAATTTTTTTAATAAATCTTGTTCGCATTGGGACGTGGAAAGTTGGAAAATCTGCCGTATTAAACTCTAGAACTTATTCTCGAGGCAAGAACTCGCACTTTTGCACTGCCTCTAAATCGCTCAGCACCGAAAATGTTTCATTTTTTGATTGAACATGTTGGTTTAGGATTGTACTATAATGTACTTTTTTATTCAATTTCTGCAGTAAAAACTTTGCAGCGAAAGTTATGTACATCGATCGTTTGGCTGATCTTGAGGAATATTTTCATACTGAGCAACTGGACATTCCTGATGCCGTTAAAAAGTAAGTGATGTTTTGTACGACTCAAAAGTACCACGGACAAAGTAATACAGCACAGAGTCCACTCTCATACGACTTAAAGTTATTGTTTTGCTTTTTCTTTTGCGCTAGTGGAAGCAGTGCAAATCGCCCTGAATTTCCATACACATTTACGACTGCATTTTACATCAATCCACTTTCCAAATGTGTGAAAATGCGTGAATTATTGTCTTTGCATGAAAATGGAAAAAAATGCGTAAATATATATTTTTTGCATGAAAATGTGTGAAATAATATATGTCATATAATATGCAATCCTCTAAACCGCCTGAGTTGTCAGATTATCCTGGACCATTTTAGGACTGTGTACATTTTTTTTTTACCTTCATTGAGAAAAAAACCAATGCAAGGTCCATAGAGCCGTTTCTGCAATGTTATGTATCGAGCAGACATGCTGTATTATTATGTCAGTACCGCTTTTGGGCCTGTGGTTCAGATTAACCGATAGGAAACCTGACTATTGTTGTTGAAGTATTAACTAGAATCCTCAACATGGCTGTTCATATTTGGGGATTATAGCCGTTCCATCTCATTATATTGCCATTGTAATTTAGCCATGAGACTAGAAAGATTGCATTGCATTGTCATAGACTTTGACTGTATTGAATTAACAAACTCGATGACAATTCACTTTTAATGAAAACAGTTCTTGTTTGTGTCGACTTTCCGGTTCACCCTTTCTTACTGCTTGCTTTGCTTTTTAACTCGTTAAAAACTTTTGCCTCCTTGTGTTGCGAGTTTGTTTTTACAATGTTTTAATTAAAATTCAGGCATGACATAGTCGTCGCTGGACCGAGCACAGTCAACAAACTTTCGACGTCTCAATTCGGAGTTTCTTTAGAAAGGTACTTACGTCTGTACAACTGTTGCCCTATCATCTGTATTTATTGTTTGTTCAATAGAGGCTTGTGTTATACAGATACAGAGGCTTGTGTTAGGCCAATCGAAACTAGAATAACAATCATCAGCAGCAGTTTTCATGGCAATAAATATGCAAACCAACGAAGAATATGAAAATTTTTGAATTTCGCTAGAAGTGTAATTTCGACAACTGTAATTTCTCTTCTATGTAAAAAAGATAAAGCTTATGCTTAGGCGTTGGGGGTGTTGTTCCGTTTTTGTTTAAAATGTAATCTGTTTGCTATCGTGGTTTTTTTTCTGGAACTTTTTTTGCAGTATCATAATAAACACAGGAAAAGATATCCCTCCCGTCGTTGAAACTACTATTGACTTCCTGAGGACTTACGGTATCAATGCTTTTGATATGTTTGCATCGATTAAGTGCAATCCTCTTGTACAATGAAGCATCGACAAGAGACAAGAACAGTTTCAGATGGATCAACGAAAGTGGTTCTCACCAGTGGTGTAGCAGACTCGTTCATTGGGGGCACTTATTCACATATTCATGTTGCACCGCATTAAGTTCCTTTGAAATGCATTGTTTTCAACAGATTAATTGTGTATGAATTTGTGCCCCCTCCCCCCATTAACGATTCTGGTACGTCACTGGTTCTTAGGCCACTTTCTCCCACTTTTTTCAAATCCATCCGAGAAATATACCTTTGAAGTTGTATTCGATATGTATACGTTGAATGACAAAATTTGCAATTTTTTCAGGGCTCACAGTTGACGGTCTCTTTCGACGGTCTGGTTATGCCGCGCGTATTAAGAGTTATGCTGAGAATTTTAACAAAGGTACCATAAACATGTATTATGCTTGGCTTCGTGTTTGAGATAGACAGTAAAAATGGGTCATTTATTTGCGGGCTCATGTATGCGTAGAATTTATTGTTTATTTTAGGGCAAGTGGTGGAATTTTCCAAAGAAACGGAGATTTATGTGGCTGCTGATTTACTGAAGAAATTTTTACGAGAACTTGCCGAACCTTTGCTCCCGTATCGACTATATGGCGATATGATTCGTTTTCAGGGTCAGTTTATCGCCCTATACTTGCTTTAGCAAACAGGAGTTATGATTTAGATGAGATGATGCTGATTTCTAACTGTTTTTCCTATTGTGTCTGCTCCCTATAGGCTTGCAAGAAGAAGATAGGTTGGAAGAGATAAAGAAAGTTTTGAGAAATTCTCTCCCTTCTCAAAATTTTGTCGTCCTCAAGTATATCATGGTTTTCTTATCAGAGGTATGTATGAACGTACATATCATTGGAGAAGCTTAATTTTTTTTAAAAGCATTTACCTCGCATAAAGATTAAGAAAATCGATTGAAGATCAACATAGCAGAACAGACAATTGGTTGGCATCTTAGATTTAAATAGTTAGGCATTGTAATAACGAATGAGCGAACATTATATTATTTTGCAATGTCAGATAAGATTTATCGTCTAATATTATAGTTGTAATTTTGTTCTTTACGTATTTTCCAACTTCACCTTAGGTAGTGAGCAACTCGGACAAAAACAAGATGGACTCTAAAAATCTGGCCATCGTTATCGGACCGAACTTGATTTGGAGTGAATCGGAGTCCGAAAGTAGCGTGGAAACGATCAACTCAATAACAAAGATGATTATTGATAATGTATCCAGTATTTTTGACTAATTTAAAGTCTTGTATATATTTGTACGTATGTGAATATGAACTTAAGTTGTCTTAGTAGGCAAGATTGATTGAGGTTTATCAGTAGTCTATTTTTTTGGCTAAATTTTGTTTTTGGCAATTTATATAAACTCTCACATGCATACGTTTGTGCTTAGTTACGTTTATTTGTAGCATGATGAACAGCTTTGTCTTAATTTAATTTTGTTCGTATTGCTATTTGTTTCCATTTTATTATCAAGGTTAGAAAGCGCGGAATATGTGCTTTTTTTGCAATTAGAACTTTTCAATGAAATGTTACGAAAACACTTCTCCTTTGAAAAACAATTTCTTTTATAGCCATTTTTATACGATAAACTGCAATAGAGATTCTGTACTATTATATACATTTATATATTGTTATAATTGCAAAACTTCATCATTTCTTCAATAGTTGCCAAATAATTGATATCTTCCTATTAGCAGGCTATAAACATGGACCATCATGTAGCCAGTGCATGCTGTCAATCCTTCAGTTTCTTTCCACAAATCAAAACCTAGTTTTTCCGTTCAAGTGTTTCAGAATTTGATGGGAGAATGTGTTAGTGAAATTTTTTAAACTAGCTCTATCGGTAAGGTAAGGGGGTGTTTACATGAATCCGAAATGACTTTCAATCCCGATCGAAACGTGAGGTCAATCCGTGTTTATGTGAAACTAATTGTTGTTTTTCTTCGCACTCATTTTAACCCATTTAGCCTCTTTATTTGCTTACGAGCTTCAATTTGCCGGAAGACAATACCCATGCCACATGCGTGCTTCGTCATTAATCACAATATCATTCCAGAATGAAACTCAATTCGCGTTTACATGAGATAACAAGTAAATTTCGATCCGGAATGAAACTAGGAATGAACTCGATCCGGATCGAGTTGTGACTCATTCCGGATTCATGTAAACATGCAATAGGATTTCTTTTAAAGTGGAATGAGTTCATTCCGGATCGAAACTCATTCCGGATTCATGTAAACACCCCCTAAGTTAATAGAGAATTAAAAAGATACCTGGTTATTTTCTCGCAAAAGTCTAGTACCCATTCCCCGTTGCAACCTGTTTGAAATTTACGTGCAAGCTGCCAATGCAAGCTACGTCACCCGTCAACCTCACTGGTCAACCTGCACATGGTTGTTTTCTACTTTCTAGTTTCTACTCAAACTTTTACTTCGCACTGAAGAAATTGTTTAAAAAAATACTTTCATTTCGAAGCAATGGGGCGACTTCGTCGTAAGCGAATGCACAAGAATATAAAAGATCAAAAGAAGAAATACAGAACGAAACGAAGGACCAAAGACATCGATGAGATTCATAGGGATTTAGAAACTACCGTGAAATTGGCACCACATTGGGCACCACATTCAACACAACATTCATCACAACATTCATCACCACATTCAACTAAAATTTATCATTCAAAATGATAAATCAAAAAATCGTCTTTAAAACACGTTTTCCATCAAATACAACAGTAAAAAATAATTCTTAACTGTTTATTACTATTTTACAGTCCTTAAACATCACAAAAATGTATAAAAGTCAAGAAATTGAAGAAAACACTAAGATTTATATTACAGTGTACTTTCCATTTCTCTTAAATAGCCTATAATTTAAAACTACACGGTAGAATTTTTTAAACTTGGCCAGAATATAGATAATTATATTGTCTAAAATATATCCAAAATCTGGAGGTGGCACAAAAATAAATGATAGAAAATCATCGACAAAGTCGGATGACACGAATGCGCGTAATATAATCTTATATATTTAAGAATTCCGGTTCTTTAACAAACAAAGCCTTATAAATAGAAAACTACACGGTAGAAATTTTTAAACTTGGCCATATTGTAGATATTCTTATTGTCTATGACATATCCAAAATCTGGAGGTGGCACAAAAATAAAAGGAATAATATTCCTTGAGAATGTACTCTGGTATTAACCGTGAAGTTGGCACCACATTCGACAAACAGCTCTATAGCTAAAAACTACACGGTAGAATTTTTAAACTTGGCCATATTGTAGATATTCTTATTGTCTATGACATATCCAAAATCTGGAGGTGGCACAAAAATAAATGATAGAAAATCATCGACAAAGTCGGATGACACGAATGCATGTAATATGATCTTATATAATTACGTTTAGAATTCCGGTTCTAAAACAAACAAAGCCTTATAAATAAAAAACTACACGGTAGAATTTTTTTAAACTTGGCCAGAATATAGATAATTATATTGTCTAAAATATATCCAAAATCTGGAGGTGGCACAAAAAAATAAATGATAGAAAATCATCGACAAAGTCGGATGACACGAATGCGCGTAATATAATCTTATATAATTAACTTCCTATATCCATGTAATTTTTCAAAGAAAGGCCTATAAATAAAAACTACACGGTAGAAATTTTTTAAACTTGGCCAGAATATAGATAATTATATTATCTAAAATATATCCAAAATCTGGAGGTGGCACAAAAAAATAAGTTGTAGAAAATCATCGACAAAGTCGGATGACACGAATGCGCGTAATATAATCTTATATAATTAACTTCCTATATCCATGTAATTTTTCAAACAAAGGCCTATAAATAAAAACTACACGGTAGAATTTTTAAACTTGGCCAGAATATAGATAATTATATTGTCTAAAATATATCCAAAATCTGGAGGTGGCACAAAAATAAATGATAGAAAATCATCGACAAAGTCGGATGACACGAATGCGCGTAATATAATCTTATATATTTAAGTTAAGAATTCCGGTTCTTTAACAAACAAAGCCTTATAAATAAAAACTACACGGTAGAAATTTTTAAACTTGGCCATATTGTAGATATTCATTGTCTAAAATATATCCAAAATCTGGAGGTGGCACAAAAAAATAAATGATAGAAAATCATCGATAAAGTCGGATGACACGAATGCGCGTAATATAATCTTATATATTTAATTTAAGAATTCCGGTTCTTTAACAAACAAAGCCTTATAAATAAAAACTACACGGTAGAAATTTTTAAACTTGGCCATATTGTAGATATTCTTATTGTCTATAATATATCCAAAATCTGGAGGTGGCACAAAAAATAAAAGAAATAATATTCCTTGAGAATGTACTCTGGTATAAACCGTGAAGTTGGCACCACATTCGACAAACAGCTCTATAGCTAAAAACTACACGGTAGAATTTTTTAAACTTGGCCAGAATATAGATAATTATATTGTCTAAAATATATCCAAAATCTGGAGGTGGCACAAAAAAATAAATGATAGAAAATCATCGACAAAGTCGGATGACACGAATACGCGTAATATAATATTATATAACTTCCTATATCCATGTAATTTTCAAACAAAGGCCTATAAATAAAAACTACACGGTAGAATTTTTAAACTTGGCCATATTGTAGATATTTTATTGTCTATAACATATCCAAAATCTGGAGAGTGCACAAAAATATAAAAGGAATAGTATTCTTGAGAATAAACCGTGAAGTTGGCACCACATTCGACAAACAGCTCTATAGCTAAAAACTACACGGTAGAATTTTTAAACTCAAGTATATTATAGAATTTTATATTGTCTAAAATATATCCAAAATTTGGAAAGTGCACAAAATATAAATGATAGAAAACATCGGCAAAGTTGGATGACTCAAATGCGCGTAATATAATATTGCATAAATAAGTTAAGAATTCCGGTTCTTTAACAAACAAAGACCTATAAATAAAACTACACGGTAGAATTTTTAAACTTGGCCATATTGTAGATATTCTTATTGTCTATGACATATCCAAAATCTGGAGGTGGCACAAAAAATAAATGATAAAAATCATCGACAAAGTCGGATGACACGAATACGCGTAATAAAATATTTAATAATTAACTTCCTAAATCCAGGTAACTTTGCAAACAAAGGCCTATAAATAAAAACTACAAACTTGGCCATATTGTAGATATTTTTATTGTCTATAACATATCCAAAATCTGGAGGTGGCACAAAAATAAATGATAGAAAATCATCGACAAAGTCGGATGACACGAATGCATGTAATATGATCTTATATAATTACGTTTAGAATTCCGGTTCTAAAACAAACAAAGTATAAATAAAAACTACACGGTAGAATTTTTAAACTTGGCCAGAATATAGATAATTATATTGTCTAAAATATATCCAAAATCTGAGGTGGCACAAAAAATAAATGATAGAAAATCATCGACAAAGTCGGATGACACGAATGCGCGTAATATAATATATATTTAAGTTAAAATTCCGGTTCTTTAACAAACAAAGCCTTATAAATAAAAACACACGGTAGAAACTTGGCCATATTGTAAGATTTTTTTGTCTATAAATATCCAAGAGTGCAACAAAATATAAATGGAATAATAGAATAAACCGTGAAGTTGGCACCACATTCGACAAACAAAGCCTATAGCTAAAACTACACGGTAGAATTTTTAAACCAAGAATTTTATATTGTCTAAAATATATCCAAAATGGAAAGTGCACAAAAATATAAATGATGAAAATCATCAAACATGACTCAAATGCGCGCAATAATGCATAAATAAGTTAAGAATTCCGGTTCTTTAACAAACAAAGACCTATAAATAAAAACTACACGGTAGAATTTTTTAAACTTGGCCATATTGTAGATATTCTTATTGTCACAGATATCCAAAATCTGGTGGCACAAAATAAATGATAGAAAATCATCGACAAAGTCGGATGACACGAATACGCGTAATATAATATTTAATAATTAACTTATGTCCAGGTAACTTTGCAACAAGGCCTATAAATAAAAACTACACGGTAGAATTTTTTAAACTTCCATATTGTAGATATTTTTATTGTCTATAACATATCCAAAATCTGAGGTGGAAAATCATCGACAAAGTCGGATGACACGAATGCATGGATCTTATATAATTACGTTTAGAATTCCGGTTCTAAAACAAACAAAGCCTATAAATAAAAACTACACGGTAGAATTTTTTAAACTGGCCAGATATATATTGTCTAAAATATATCAGGTGGCACAAATGATAGAAAATCGACAAAGTCGATGACATGACGCGTAATATAATCTTATATAACCAACTTCCTATATCCATGTAATTTTCAAACAATTCGTAAATAAAAAATACACGGTAGAATTTTTAAACTTGGCCACATAGATAATTATATTGTCTAAAATATATCCAAAATCTGGAGGTGGCACAAAAATAAATGATAGAAAATCATCGACAAAGTCGGATGATGAATGCGCGTATATCTATATATTTAAGTTAAGAATTCTTTCAACAAAAGCCTAAATAAATACACGGTAGTTTTTAAACTTGGCCATATTGTAGATATTCTTATTGTTCATGACATATCCAAAATCTGAGGTGGCTAAAAATAAAAGGATTTCCGAGAATGTACTCTGACCATACAGCTCTATAGACGGTAGAATTTTAAACTTGCCATTGTAGATATTCTTATTGTTCTATACATATTCAAATTAGTGGCAATAATGATAGAAAATCATCGATGTCGGATGACACGAATGCATGTAATATGATCTTACAATTAACTTCCCATATCCATGCAATTTTCAAAGAAAGGTTTATAATCAAAATTGTAGAAATTTTAAACTTGGCCAGAATATAGATATTATCATATATCAAAGATGCACAGTTGTAGAAAATCATCGACAAAGTCGGATGACACGAATGCATGTAATATGATCTTATATAATTACGACTTTGTCGTAATTACGACTGTGTCATCCGACTTTATCGATGATTTTCTATCATTTATTTTTTTGTGCCACCTCCAGATTTTGGATATATTTTAGACAATGAGAATATCTACAATATGGCCAAGTTTAAAAAATTTCTACCGTGTAGTTTTATTTATAAGGCTTTGTTTGTTAAAGAACCGAATTTTAACTTAAATATATAAGATTATATTACGCGCATTCGTGTCATCCGACTTTATCGATGATTTTCTATCATTTATTTTTTTGTGCCACCTCCAGATTTTGGATATATTTTAGACAATATAATTATCTATATTCTGGCCAAGTTTAAAAAAATTCTACCGTGTAGTTTTTTAGCTATAGAGCTGTTTGTCGAATGTGGTGCCAACTTCACGGTTTATACCAGAGTACATTCTCAAGGAATATTATTTCTTTTATTTTCTTGTGCCACCTCCAGATTTTGGATATATTATAGACAATAAGAATATCTACAATATGGCCAAAATTTCTACCGTGTAGTTTTTTATTTATAAGGCTTTGTTTGTTAAAGAACCGGAATTCTTAACTTAAATATATAAGATTATATTACGCGCATTCGTGTCATCCGACTTTATCGATGATTTTCTATCATTTCTTTTTTTGTGCCACCTCCAGATTTTGGATATGTTTTAGACAATGAGAATATCTACAATATGGCCAAGTTTAAAAAATTTCTACCTTGTAGTTTTTTATTTATAAGGCTTTGTTTGTTAAAGAACCGGAATTCTTAACTTAAATATATAAGATTATATTACGCGCATTCGTGTCATCCGACTTTGTCGATGATTTTCTATCATTTATTTTTGTGCCACCTCCAGATTTTTGATATATTTTAGACAATATAATTATCTATATTCTGGCCAAGTTTAAAAAATTCTACCGTGTAGTTTTTATTTATAAGGCTTTGTTTGTTTTAGAACCACTTAATTATATAAGATTATTACATGCATTCGTGTCATCCGACTTTGTCGATGATTTTCTATCATTTATTTTTTTGTGCCACCTCCAGATTTTGGATATGTTATAGACAATAAAAATATCTACAATATGGCCAAGTTTAAAAAATTCTACCGTGTAGTTTTTATTTATAGGCCTTTGTTTGCAAAGTTACCTGGACATAGGAAGTTAATTATTAAATATTATATTACGTATTCGTGTCATCCGACTTTGTCGATGATTTTCTATCATTTATTTTTTTGTGCCACCTCCAGATTTTGGATATGTCATAGACAATAAGAATATCTACAATATGGCCAAGTTTAAAAAAATTCTACCGTGTAGTTTTTATTTATAGGTCTTTGTTTGTTAAAGAACCGGAATTTTAACTTATTTATGCAATATTATATTACGCGCATTTGAGTCATCCAACTTTGTCGATGTTTTCTATCATTATATTTTTGTGCACTTTCCAAATTTTGGATATTTTAGACAATATAAAATTCTATAATATACTTGAGTTTAAAAAATTCTACCGTGTAGTTTTTAGCTATAGAGCTGTTTGTCGAATGTGTGCCAACTTCACGGTTTATTCTCAAGGAATACTATTCCTTTTATATTTTGTGCACCTCCAGATTTTGGATATGTTATAGACAATAAATATCTACAATATGGCCAAGTTTAAAAATTTCTACCGTGTAGTTTTTATTTATAAGGCTTTGTTTGTTAAAGAACCGGAATTCTTAACTTAAATATATAAGATTATATTACGCATTCGTGTCATCCGACTTTATCGATGATTTTCTATCATTTATTTTTTGTGCCACCTCCAGATTTTGATATATTTTAGACAATATAATTATCTATATTCTGGCCAAGTTTAAAAAATTCTACCGTGTAGTTTTTTATTTATAAGGCTTTGTTTGTTTTAGAACCGGAATTCTAAACGTAATTATATAAGATCATATTACATGCATTCGTGTCATCCGACTTTGTCGATGATTTTCTATCATTTATTTTTTTGTGCCACCTCCAGATTTTGGATATGTTATAGACAATAAAAATATCTACAATATGGCCAAGTTTAAAAAAATTCTACCGTGTAGTTTTTTATTTATAGGCCTTTGTTTGCAAAGTTACCTGGACATAGGAAGTTAATTATTAAATATTATATTACGCGTATTCGTGTCATCCGACTTTGTCGATGATTTTCTATCATTTATTTTTTTGTGCCACCTCCAGATTTTGGATATATTTTAGACAATATAATTATCTATATTCTGGCCAAGTTTAAAAAATTCTACCGTAGTTTTTAGCTATAGAGCTGTTTGTCGAATGTGGTGCCAACTTCACGGTTTATACCAGAGTACATTCTCAAGGAATATTATTTCTTTTTTTTTTTGTGCCACCTCCAGATTTTGGATATATTTTAGACAATGAGAATATCTACAATATGGCCAAGTTTAAAAATTTCTACCGTGTAGTTTTTATTTATAAGGCTTTGTTTGTTAAAGAACGGAATTCTTAACTTAAATATATAAGATTATATTACGCGCATTCGTGTCATCCGACTTTGTCGATGATTTTCTATCATTTATTTTTGTGCCACCTCCAGATTTTGGATATATTTTAGACAATATAATTATCTATATTCTGGCCAAGTTTAAAAAATTCTACCGTGTAGTTTTTATTTATAGGCCTTTGTTTGAAAATTACATGGATAGGAAGTTAAATATATAAGATTATATTACGCGCATTCGTGTCATCCGACTTTGTCGATGATTTTCTACAACTTATTTTTTTGTGCCACCTCCAGATTTTGGATATATTTTAGATAATATAATTATCTATATTCTGGCCAAGTTTAAAAAATTTCTACCGTGTGGTTTTTCATTTATAGGCCTTTGTTTGAAAAATTACATGGATATAGGAAGTTAATTATATAAGATTATATTACGCGCATTCGTGTCATCCGACTTTGTCGATGATTTTCTATCATTTATTTTTTTGTGCCACCTCCAGATTTTGGATATACTTTAGACAATATAATTATCTATATTCTGGCCAAGTTTAAAAAAATTCTACCGTGTAGTTTTTTAGCTATAGAGCTGTTTGTCGAATGTGGTGCCAACTTCACGGTTTATACCAGAGTACATTCTCAAGGAATATTATTTTTTATTTTTTGTGCCACCTCCAGATTTTGGATATATTTTAGACAATAGAATATCTACAATATGGCCAAGTTTAAAAATTTCTACCGTGTAGTTTTTATTTATAAGGCTTTGTTTGTTAAAGAACCGGAATTCTTAACTTAAATATATAAGATTATATTACGCGCATTCGTGTCATCCGACTTTGTCGATGATTTTCTATCATTTATTTTTGTGCCACCTCCAGATTTTGGATATATTTTAGACAATATAATTATCTATATTCTGGCCAAGTTTAAAAAATTCTACCGTGTAGTTTTTATTTATAGGCCTTTGTTTGAAAAATTACATGGATATAGGAAGTTAATTATATAAGATTATATTACGCGCATTCGTGTCATCCGACTTTGTCGATGATTTTCTACAACTTATTTTTGTGCCACCTCCAGATTTTTGATATATTTTAGATAATATAATTATCTATATTCTGGCCAAGTTTAAAAATTTCTACCGTGTAGTTTTTATTTATAGGCCTTTGTTTGAAAAATTACATGGATATAGGAAGTTAATTATATAAGATTATATTACGCGCATTCGTGTCATCCGACTTTGTCGATGATTTTCTATCATTTATTTTTTTGTGCCACCTCCAGATTTTGGATATACTTTAGACAATATAATTATCTATATTCTGGCCAAGTTTAAAAAAATTCTACCGTGTAGTTTTTTATTTATAAGGCTTTGTTTGTTTTAGAACCGGAATTCTAAACGTAATTATATAAGATCATATTACATGCATTCGTGTCATCCGACTTTGTCGATGATTTTCTATCATTTATTTTTTTGTGCCACCTCCAGATTTTGGATATGTCATAGACAATAAGAATATCTACAATATGGCCAAGTTTAAAAAATTTCTACCGTGTAGTTTTCTATTTATAAGGCTTTGTTTGTTAAAGAACCGGAATTCTTAACTTAAATATATAAGATTATATTACGCGCATTCGTGTCATCCGACTTTGTCGATGATTTTCTATCATTTATTTTTTTGTGCCACCTCCAGATTTTGGATATATTTTAGACAATATAATTATCTATATTCTGGCCAAGTTTAAAAAAATTCTACCGTGTAGTTTTTAAATTATAGGCTATTTAAGAGAAATGGAAAGTACACTGTAATATAAATCTTAGTGTTTTCTTCAATTTCTTGACTTTTATACATTTTTTGTGATGTTTAAGGACTGTAAAATAGTAATAAACAGTTAAGAATTATTTTTTACTGTTGTATTTGATGGAAAACGTGTTTTAAAGACGATTTTTTGATTTATCATTTTGAATGATAAATTTTAGTTGAATGTGGTGATGAATGTTGTGATGAATGTTGTGTTGAATGTGGTGCCCAATGTGGTGCCAATTTCACGGTAGTGATTTAGAACCCGAAAATTCGGCGAAACTCTTGTCTCGTTTTGACCCAGAATTGCCTGGTTCAGGACAGCATTATTGCCTTCAGTGCGCGTGAGTATGAAGAATTGATATTCTTTTGTTGTCTTTTGTTGACTATTTTAGTGTTCTTTTGTTTCATCTTCTGTATATGATACGGAAATGCCAAAAATAGATTTACAAACTCTTGACCTTTCTGTTTGTGGATGTAATTTTGACATGTCCTTCAGAACAACATTTGAATTTGTTCACAATCCCATATGCATCTCCCAAAGCTTCTCAAGTAGGGGCATAGCCAGCCGGAGAATTAGGGGGAATATTCATAAAATGCATGTTGTGAAACTTGTAATCTTTGAAAAACAATTAACTTCAAAGAAACTTCGTACTATAAAAATAAACAGGCTCTTTGAAATTCATGCTCACCATGTTATTGCTCATGAAAGTTGAACAAGTTATAAAACTGCTCGCTTTCTTTCATTCAGGTTTTCTTTGACTTCACCATGCAGAAGTAAACATCCTGTTCATTAATAATTTAAAAACTTATTCACCCAAAGCTGACATTCAATATATCAAGCAAAAATCCAATTTGTGTTTCTCCCCACACCCATGGCTCCCCAAGTATTTGCAACAAAACATGGCCATGTATAAGTATGCCCCATTCCAAATTTATCAAGCTCATTGCACCACCAATTTTTAAAATTATCTTAACACTTGCTTGCATTGGATCAATCTCATAGTTTAATTTGACCGGATTTATGGTTTCTTTTAATTTGTCATTATTATTTTACATTATGTTTTTTTTTCAGACGTACTTTTGTGAACAATGATTCGTTAAGTAAACACATGAAGTCAAAAAATCACAAGAAAAGGTAGTTTTATAATTATCAATTAGCATATATGATTATTGATTTCTTGATGAATGATTAATTAAATTAGTTGTTGTAGTATTCATATGTATGGGCAAATCTCAGAAATATAGCCTCTTTTTGAAACCATTGGCAAAACTACTTGTATGCATGTCTATTTCAGTTTAAATAAACACATTTTGACTAGTGGGAGTAATTTTAAGTAGTGTGGTTACCTTGATATACAGCTGGCTATAATTATGGAACCAATTCCTAAACTGATATGTTGTAACTTCTACCATCTAAAATGAATCCTTCACAATAGCATTCATATTTTACCATCGTGAAATCAAGCATTCTATGTGTAAAATTACCCTTGTTAAAATTAGGATTTTGGATATGCTATTTCATGAATTTACTGTATTTTGGGATTTAGCATGTATTTACTGAATTAAGTTTTACTGTGTTTTTGTACATGGTTAAAATTAGGATTTTGGATATGCTATTTCATGAATTTACTGTATTTTGGGATTTAGCATGTATTTACTGAATTAAGTTTTACTGTGTTTTTGTACATGGTTAAAATTAGGATTTTTGGGTGTGCTATTTCATGAATTTACTGTGTTTTTGTACATGGTTAAAATTAGGATTTTTTGGATGTGCTATTTCATGTATTTAATGTATTCAGTTTTACTGTGTGTTCGTACGGTATCTCTGAAGAAAGGTAGTAATAAACTGTTTGCTTGTGAAATGTATTTATAAACTAAAGCATATGTTTTGAGATGAAGTTACTTAAGGAACAATGAATATCATATATGTACTTTATTGTTTACGTTTGGATGAAGTTACTTAAGGAACAATGAATATCATATATGTACTTTATTGTTTACGTTTGGATGAAGTTACTTAAGGAACAATGAATATCATATATGTACTTTATTGTTTACATTTGGATGAAGTTACTTAAGGAACAATGAATATCATTTATGTACTTTATTGTTTATGTTTGGATGAAGTTACTTGAGGAACAATGAATATCATATACGTACTTTATTGTTTATGTTTGAAACCATGAATAACAGGGTGAATGTCGCACAATTGACAGGAAAACTTTCATATGCATAATTTGTCTGATCAAATACCTTTGAAATGTATTGTTTCTTATGCAGGATGTACAGTGTGTCTCAAAAATAAAACATACAGATTTATACAAGCGTATTGAATTAGTTTGCTGTGTGAAAGAACAGTATTTTGATGAACTTAGAATAAGTTTAATGCATTGGCAAGTCTTGTTCCTTTTTTTCAATGAAAATAATTTGCATTTCATCTAAACACTGCGTCTAACTTATGCAGCAATTTAGTTAGATATTTTGCATAAATCTGTGTCTTCAGTTATTTTAGACACACTGTAGAAGATACACATAAACATGTGCATTTACACATGCAAGATAGCGACTGTATTGTCTAACTGTGGCAGTGGGGTTATGGCACAGGAACTGTGTTGAAGGGGCTGGGTAATTTGTTGGTTGGAGGCAAAGCTAGTAAACTGTTTCTTTCCTTCATCAGATTCCAACCACTGACCTCATAGTAACTGTATGCATTCTATATGCTTAAATTTACATGATGATTTCAGATTGAAAGAACTGATGGAGAAACCGTATGATCATGAAGAAGCCGAAGCGGCTGGCGGTAAAGGATCTTACGTCATAACATCAACGAGGCCACTATTGCCTGACACAAATATGGACACATTTAATGATTGAAAATTGGAAGCAATTTAAAGGTACACGGCTATAGGATATTATTTTTCCAGGGCTATACCAAAGGAGTCAGCAAATGCTGGTTGTGGAAATATAGTTTTCCAAAAATACCAATCAAATGAGCTGTTTTAAGCACCAGTTCTGTCGTCGTTTGTTTCACCATTGTCGTGTATTTTGACCATTAGAAACATGCAAAAGAATTGTGTTTTTGGGGTGTTGCACCCTCAAGTCTTCCATCCATTTTGTGACAGCTCTCTTGCCCTGTTCAGAAAACTTTCAGCAGGATTCTGTTTACTATTATTTGAGACATAATTTTTCGTCTTTCAAATCTCATTATGTAGATGTACTTTTACTCAGATACGTACTTCGAATTGCAATCTCATGTCACTGTATATATCTTTAGTTAAGACCAGTGCAGTGCTTTCTAGCAGCAATATGACTTATTATTTTTTTGAAATCTTAGCCAGAATTTTTGTTTTTATCGTCAGCAATGTAAACATTCATCATTTTTCAACGAATACCTTAATAGCCTTCTTCATTGACCCATGTAAACGAGATGTTTTACAGTAAGAGGATTTTATATGATTTATATCACTTTAGTGTTAAAAGCGAACACAAAGATATTATTTAATGTACTTTTATGTGGAAATTATTGTTGATTTGAACATACACGTGTCAGGGGAGAACCGCCTACGAGGGGAATAAACGGGAGAATCGATTCGACTTTATGAAGCCGTTAGCCAAATTCTTACTAAAGGCCAAAGATCAACGCAGGTGCAAAAAAATTAAAACACATCCTACCTTTAATAAAAAACTCATTCACATATTTAGTGATAATCGTTTTACTATTCTTGACTGATGTTTTAAAAAAGTTACAGCAAACGATTTCTGCTGCCAAAGATAACAAAGAGCCAAAATCGAGTTATCTAGCGAGAAAAGTGCCAAACTATATGTGTGTCGGTCACTACCAGTCATTGTCTGATAAATTTTTCATTTTGACCGATTAATACTCTTACCGGACACGCAAGAATCATGGTTGGTATCATTAGAAAACTGATTTTTTACTTGGAACTCGACGTATTTAGATTATCAAATTTATCTTTAACTACCATCATCAAATCTGCACAATTAGAATGAGTTAAATTCAACAAATAAAACAAGAAAATCAAGAGATTAACGGCAAAAAAATTGAATTTTGCCGGGATATTTAAAAATGCACTTCTTTCTCGAAACCTTGAAAATCGTTGGAGAAAATGGCTACGTAGCTTAAACAATCAATGGTAGAAATACGATCCGTATTTTCGGCTAAGTTACCTACACGAGGTTGTACATATGGTTTTATGAAGTTAGGAGGCACATAACTATGCATGCTAATGCACTTCTCTATATTTGAACTTCGTAATTTTGGGAAAAAAGGCCAAAAAACCGAAATTCTTCCAGAATCCTTTGCCAACTGTGAGTTTCATCAAGAATGCATAAATTTATTTTGTGCAAGATGTTCATTGATGTTGTTTATAATGTGTGCTTATCGTTTTAATAAAGTCCTAGAAGCCGTTAACGTAAAAGGACAAGAGTTAGCATATTACGGAGAAAGGTTTTTTAGAAATAATGAAGTTGATAGAGATATACAAATTAGGTGCGAGTTACAGTGGTGTGATATGTAATATATATCCTTGTTCAAGAAACAACGAACGAAAGAAGTCGAGGATCGTTTTCCCACAGTTTGAAATCTGCCATTTATAAAGTGTTCGAATTTTCACTTTAATCACGTTCGAAAGATGCAACTCTCCTCCTTCCCATGAATTAACTCATTAACCTATCTTTATTGTTGATGTACCGTTGCTACTTCAATACTGTCGAATGAAAAGTCAGCTACATATTTAGCAGGCTCACTCTGGTATCACACGAATGACTGGTTTTAATCCAATGTTGCTCTGTGAGCATGGCGAAGAAGGAATGATTACACTGTTGCGAAGCACCATTAACAAACAATGCATGTGGATTAGCTTGAGACAGCCATTAACACAAAAGAAATCCGATTTTTTCTTATATTGACTTATGGATTAAAGTTAAGACTACTTGCGTGGGTATGTTTATGATTCTCTACCAGCTGACAGGCCAATCCTTGTGGAAACAAAGAATGTGCGTCATGTTATAGATTATCAAGCAAGAAGAACATAGACTTCACCTCTTATTGATGAAAAGATTGCTGTAGGAGTTTTTGATTTCGTTCTTGAAAGTAGTCGGTGATTACCTGGCACTCATTCCAATTGGATATTTGAGAAAAGTCAAGTTCTTTGTGATTTTGTGCTGTGAAGAATATTTGGTATTGACGATGCAAAATGCATCATTTTGTTATGTAATTGTGGAAAACAGAGCTACTCTGTTTGGACTTAATGTGTTATGGATGGATGTGAGTAATTCGTAAGAATGTCTTTTGTAACATATAAACGAAAAGTTAGCGCGGACTTGGAGAGAATGTCGTGTCGACGTCCTCGTGATTTATCAACAACGCAGTCAAAATCTGCGTCGATCTTTCGAAAACTCGGAACCACTCCTCCCCGTGCATCGGGATCGGCTGTTTTGAGGCCAAAAGATAGGAGGAGGATGATTGTTCCAGTCCCTCCTCCTCCTTCAAGGCTGAATCTTTATCCGCCATATTGGGATTTGGGAAAATTACGGGACTGGACAAGAGAAACCGAAACATTTGTTCTTAAAAAGTGTGGAAATTCTAGTTCCAAATCTATGATACCACCACTATCATTTCTCGGAAAAGAACCTCAGAGACGTTATTCGAGTGTTCGCCAAAGCAAATTGCTGACATACAAAGAGGGATGTAAAAAGAATGTAAAAGAAATGTCTGGAGATAACAATGGCGAATTTTTACCCAAACACATGCGCGGTAATAAACGTCGGACTCATCGTCAAAGCGCAATGCGGATGGCTTCACACGGAGGAAGTGCGTCTGAAATGTCAAGCCATGACGCTTCTCCATTCAATCAATTTATGTCGGGAAGGTTGTTTGATTTTAGCGCTTTATCACGTGATAATTTGTACACGGGGAATGTGTTTACCGATCGCAAAAAAGTTCCCACAATCAGACTAGTTATTGATGTTCCTTTCGGTAAAGCTAAATTGGAAGAACCGCAGACTGCAGTCACCTTTTCTTACACCAACACAAGAAAGTTTGACAAAAACAATTCGTTGTCTTGACTTGTCGTAGAAATTAGTTTTGGCAAAAAAATGAAATAATGCTTTAAAAAGCGTTGCTGAATGACAACTAAGTATAGTTGTAAAAAACTGTTGAGAAATGAAATAGCTATAAATTAATTGACGCGATGCATATCGATAGATTTTTCATCAGGTGCCACGTTCTCTTCGATGAAAACGAAAATCTACTTCTATTTATAGTAAAGACTAAAATACTACGAAGCTGCAGACGTGGCACGTCGTGAGAATTCTGCCGACTGAAATATATCGTGACAGTTAATTTATAGCTCTCTTTAGGTTTGCAACAGTTTTTTTAGAAATACTTTGTTTTTTGACCATGGCAACTACGCTGTTGAAAGCATTATTTAAGGCCATTTACACACCGGAAATATTTTCCAGGAACCGAACACACACGGGAAGTTTGTTAAAGCGATTTTTCCCAAAATGCATTTACTCAATTGCTTTTTCTCAATCAATATGGCGCCTACAGTAAACAAGAAATCATCGCTTATCATGGCAATGTTATTGCGGAGAAGGCAAATTGCAAAGCACTTTCATTTTCAGTAAAGTTCACACTTTCATTGAAAATACCAGCTTCCTCACTCCTCTCGCACGCCGCTATTTTGTTTATTTTGCAAATAACATTTTCTGCTGGAAAAAAGTTCAACTAATTTCAACTTTTTTTCCGACAGGAAAATTTTCTAAACAGAATATACAATTAATGCTACGCATGCGTTTGCTCGAAAATTTTCCATTCCGTTGCTATATTTCCGGTGTTTAAATAGCGCTTAGTGTTAAAAAGATATAAAGATATGATAAGACTTTTAGATACTGTTGAACTCTATTTGACATAAATTATTCAAAAACTTACATCACTAAGTGAAATTATTAATTTTTACTTTCCAAAAGGTTAAACTTAATGAGCTCAAGACTACGTGCCATGCGTATGTACGTTCTGATTTGTTTAGGTTCTAAACTGAAAAGCTAATTTAAGCAGGTAGCACTTGCTTAAACGCTTTTCTTTTTTTTATTGCTTTGGTTAAGCTTCGGTCTACGTGCTGCGCTGTATTGTGGCTGCAAATTACTTATTTTCGTGTTGTAGCTACCATGCTTCACATTGTACGTTAAAGGCTTGTGTCACGTGGTACTCTATAATCTCTGCATCACCTGCGTTTCGTTAATGTATATTGTGAACGTGACTTATTTTTTTATGTTACTTCACCACACTTCTTTCTGCGCGTAATAATTTTGGAACGTAAGTGTATTGGCATTTTCTCTTATACTATTTAGTTGCTTTACTTGAGCTCTTACAATTTATAGCAATGTATCTGTTTTGGCACTTTATTTGTCGGTTTGATTTCACCAGTTGTCCTGCAATGCCGACTACTGTGTTTTCGTCTTCGAGTGTGGATTGTTTTGCAGGCCACGGTTTATTTCTGTTCCCTTTTCGTGTCTCACATCTCCCTCCACCGAGTCACGTTTCTGTTTTTCAATGCAATTTTCTTTCTTAGGAGAAGGAGTATTTGTGTCCTCGTTGGTGTTTGTGGTTTTATGGGGATATTTTGAGGCGCATTGTTCTTTTTTTTCCGTGTCTAACCTATCCCCTTCATCAGTATTATCTTTCTCACGTACGAGTATTTTGACTAGATTTTTCTCCCGTGGTGTAGTTTTTTGTTGCATAGAGCTGTAGTCATCACCCGAGTCGTATTTCATGGTGTTATCAATGCCATCAGTATTAGCAACTGCACTTTCTTTCCTATCCTTTTCTTGCACATCGATGGAAAGGTACTGAAGGTTATCCGAACTGAGAGTGGGGACAGCCGAGGTGGATATGATACATCCATGGATGGAGTGAGACTGAACTTGTGTGGCCAATTGTCAACACAAGTGCTCGCAGTTATGGATGACAGTTTACGACGTTCTGTGATAACGTCGAAGGAATAATGCAAAACTCCATTGTTCGGTCTTGCTATTCTGTTTGCTCCCTATAAAAAAGTGATGTCTTGTGAATGGTTGATCGTATTTGTTCGTCGGATATTTACTGTGGTAAACTTTCAATAAGCAATTTATTGAAGTGAATGATTTGAACCTGGAAGTATCGTCACATGTTTTAGATGTTGGTCGTCTAGAAGGACCAAAATCTTTCTCAGAACTGCACTATTTTTGTTCGTAAACTGAGTGCACTAGAACGGAATGCTCAGAAAAAGATCTTTCTTTCGCCACTTGTCAGTCATCAGTTAGGATTTTGTCCGCTAACAATGACGTACAGAAAACACAGGTTGAATAAATTGTATTAGAAATGACGTAAAGACAAGGCGTTTGTCTGTAGTAGATTATCCAGTAGGCCAAGTAAGCTTAAGCCTACAGGCCCGGGCTTTCGAGAGGCTTTCGGTAGTAAGACATAATTAGTGTTTAGTTTTTGTATTAAAGAAAAATGGCTTTCGTACTATCTTCCACTTAAATGCACAGTGCTCAGAACTCATGAAGTAGTGGGTTTTCCCAGGAACGCAAATAACGTGAACTATGAACTAGTAATTGGCCACTGCGTGTTAAACATGCTACGATATCATAAGCCTGAGCTGGTAACGTGCACAGGGTTGGACGTTTTACTGTCACGTGTTACCAACCGTTGATACGGGAGAGTGGTCGCCGTGACTTTTTTTGATGCTGCTTCCGTACTGTTGATTGATCGCAATTTGACTGCCATGGTTGGTGAACCAGATGTCGACTTTTCGCCAAAACGCTTTGCGAACCTGAAAGGTCACGGAAATACCAAAAAATTCGTTGGTTGGTCGCGTTAAAAATATGAAACTTTGAATATGATGATGAACTTGATGCTAGAATGAGACTTAATAAAACGAATTTGAAAATACAGAAGTTCAGAAGTCTGGTACTACGACAGAAATGGCAATTATGTTTATTGGAGTAAGTTGTACCTCTGAATTAAACACACAGTGAAACAAGAAGATGAACAGTCCCTAAAAGAGAAATAAAATTGTTTTTTAATGGAGGATGTTTAGGTATTGTGAGATGACAATCGTGCACAGTTAGTGATCACAATTACATGACATGGGAAAATTTTGTTTGAAAACGCTGACAATAATATAATTGCTATAGTCAGAGCTAAGATCAGAAAAGTACATTACGTTGACCTATTCTTACATTTTACAAACATTTACTCAAATCCTTTCACTCGACGTTCTTGAAAAGGTGACAAGTGTAAACAAAGTACAGAGCCAGATTTCACAAGTCCTTTCGTCAGTTATAACACGGCTATACTGGTCACAAGCCTGGGACTTTTACGGTCTTGGTCTCTTCTTATATGTAGACTTGTCACCTTTTCAAGGACGTGGAGTTGAAAGATTTGAGTAAATGTTTTCTAAAATGGGTAAGTAATTTAAGCATGTCAGCGTAATATGCCTTAAAAGCTGACGAGATCCATCATTCATATGATTCAGTGGTAGTCAATGAAAGGCGTTCGCGTTTTCACCTGCAGCGAGTTAAAGACGGTGAAAAGATACTGGAATACCACTGTGTCTTGGTTGAAACCAATCAGTCCAAATGCCCAGGTCAGTCCGAGAAGTGGCAAAAGAATTATTGTCGATCTAACACCATATCTAAAATAACAAACATTCAGTCACAAATGATTGCCACGGAGAACCTTCAGCCTCCATGTATTCTAGTTCAATGACTAGTTCACCTGATCGAGCGAACGTTCGCATCTCTTTGATCACTGTCTCGTAAAGAGTTTATTTCTTTCATCACTTTGCAAAGGACCACCATGTTAACCTGAAGGACAGACAGAAATGAAAAATAATGTCGTAGCTAAATATCTTACTCCATGATGTTGTCACTTTCTTGGCACAGGACTTATATATCTTAAATGCCAACTAGTTTATCGTTCATTTCAACTTCTACTTACGATCATCACCAAAATAGCAGGACCGGCAAAAGTCCAAATCGTCGACTTTTCCGTCGACAACCAGCAGCTACAAAATGCAAATTTATTAAGTTAAAAATGAATGCTGTTACGCTTTGACTTTATAATTTTCGCGTTTATTTGCGTTGAATGTTTTTTTGTATACGTACGCGCTTTCAGTGCCAAATCCATCGCGGAATACGATCACCGACGCAACTACGATAACCAGTGGTAAACCTAGAGAAACAGTTCAAAAATTTATTGTGGATCATCCAGTGTACATGCCATTTTTTCGAGGAGTGTTTATGTTCAGTTAGCCCAATGCAATGTTTATTCATGGTGTTTACTGAAATTCTTACGAGTTTTACGCTGAAAGGTTCCTATTAAAGGTAAAGCTGTTTTCAACTAGCTAATGTCTCTCACCCCAGGAAAACGTCATGTAATATCTCCTCCTGGGCAGATGGTCGTGGAATACTTTGACAATTAAAATATGCAAGAAGATTCCCTCGATTAACATCCACGAGAATGCAACGAGTAAGAAATAGTGTAGGAACGCTGCGACTACAGTGCACAAAACCTAGAAGACAAACACTCACGAATTACTCTTTTCCGAAAGTGAAATATACCTAATTTACCAACATGCGCCGATAAATTAGTTGCCATTACCTCGTTTTCCGTTTCTTCGATTCCTGCAAGAAAGACAATTTGTACACAAGCAATTGCTATCGCCAAATTGACGTGAATGAAATTTCTTTCTGATCGTGCACCCCTATAAAGAGAATACAACACCTTGATTTCCTTAGTGTTGATTTGTACAAGTTGGACAAGACAACAGATTTTCCAGTTGGAAAACGTAATCGCCTTAAAAATAACAAAAGCCAGCTAGTTTAGACTTGTATTCTTTGGAAGTGATCGTATGTCGATAGTTTTGACAACCCGAGGATCTCGTTGAGAAATTTCGAAATATCATACGATTGGTGTGTGCGAATACTTACGGTAAACACGTGATAGCCAGCACCGTGAAAAATACACCAATAAGGGATAGCGCACTGCCCACGTAGGTGATAGCCGTTAGTGCTCGAATGTCCGTTGGACTAATCTAAATATAGCAAAATGAATACTATCATCAGAGAATAGTTTTCCTGGAAATTGTTTCCTTTTGACGTCAGATAGAAGTGCAATTCACGAAACAAATAACGAACCGAAGAAACAATCCATGAGTGAAGAATATATCTAAGGTTTTGTTGATGTTGTGTCGAAAAAAGACTGAAAGCTTGTGGTCGTTGAGTTGAAGAAAAGTGTCGAAGGAGACAAGCTTCAAAACCTTGCTTCCACAATATTTTTTATTGTTTGCTTGGTATTTCGGCTTGTGGTAATTAGTATTGTTTTCTTTTTTGGATTTTGTGCGGTGGAGTAAGCAAATTAAAAGTACCTCTTCGTCTGTAACTTGTATCAAAACGCCAAAATGCGTGAGATGGTTGCAACGACAGACGGTGATATTTGTATTCGACAGTGGCTCGTCGCGAATACATCCTTCTGTTGACCACACCCCGTCAGAATTGCTGTAAATAATTCAAATGGTTCTTTTTTTCGCAATATAGCGTAATCTCTCGCTTTAATGTCTATGAAAAAACTCATTCTTTTCAGAGAAATGGGAAACAGAAATTTCAGAAAATTTCTGCCCTTTTGTTATTTTCTTATGCTTACTCCATATTTTCTTTCTTAATTTCTCCCCTTTAGTAGGGAAGAGACAATTGTTTCTCATCGGAGAGCGTCTTTGTTATTTTGTTAGAAAATTCGTCAAAAGACTGAATTGTTTATTGATTGTACGCCTTTTTGTACGGCGTGGATAAGAATATTTAAAGATTGGGAGTCTTACTCAGATTCATTTCTCCATTTGATGAAGGCGCAAAGCGGCTTGTTGTTTGAACTGACGTTTGTCTGCAAGGTACACGTGGAATTGAGCAGGTGATGGGTTAATCAAGTAGTGTATTAGCATTTCCTTAGTCTTACCTTTAAGTGCCTGAGACGTATGATGATGTAATAGTCTTTGAGGCCGCTGATTGCGGGCACTGCCGTACTCGCAATAATGCGACTGTTCAGTTGAAAAGATCCTCCTCTTTTTCCTTTTCCCCTGAGAAGTTGACAAGGTGCATGTCATCAACTGATTCTTACAAAAATTTTACGTACTCAACGAAAACCAAAATGCACGTAAAATTGGGGTTGATGTAAAATGAATAACCGAGATAAAAGTCAAAACTGAGCAAAAAATGTAATGTACTACTTCAAGCAAAACCTCAGCACTTAGACGAAGCATTTCCTCACTATACTTACGTTTCGATAACGTTGAATAAGGTCGGTGTTTTATCGTTTGAATCCGGGTACAGAACACTGAAAATCTTGCGGTCGTACTCTGTAAAGCCAGTATGAAATCATCAACGATTGTGAAAACTTATGAGATACAAAAAAAATTGTGACACAATCAAGTCCCAGTTATCACCCGACTGTGGCACTGATAAGAAAGCACTCGTTCTACGTTAGTGTTCCGAATTGTTCAAGAACACCATACTCCCGTTGTTATTACAAGTATCTATTACACAAAAGACATACAAAAAATACGCTCTTCACTTTTCCCACCTCGAAGCTCACTTCATGCCTTGTTAATATCTCTGTTTCCCGCGCTTATGTATATAGCCTGCAATCAGACATAACTTAATCATCATATTAGATTGGCATTCACCTCCTGTCTCGTTGACTAGAACATGAGCTGGGATGTATATTTGATCCTCTTCAAAGTCGCTTGTTACGTTGGGAAAGTTTTCTTTCAGTGGAAATGTGTAATTTTCTTCTGGGTAGCTAATTTTCATTACTAAAAAAAATCGCAGTTACGATATTCATGTAGAGACTGTGGCAAAGATAAAGACCATGGACGATTTACAGTTAGGTACGCTCGTGTTAGTAGCGTTTGTAACTTAAGTATGGAAAATGGAGAACTGGGCTAATTGCTATCTTGGATACCGCGGATGCAAAACGGTTCAAAATTGGATAACTAGGTAGCAATTGCGGTGGACCTTATTTATATATTCGGCTATGCAAGACTTATTTCTTTTGAAAGTGACATTGTTTTCAAAAGAAATGAGCCGGGTTTGAGAGAATATGTAAATATGGTCCCTCCCCCCCCAAAAAATATCAATGTTTGATTGACGCCTATGATATGTAGTATTTATGTTGGACGTGTTCAGGGAACATATCGCTTAGAAGTTATGTCAAGCACTTGTATTTTTCGTTTGCAGTGGACAATATTCTATGTTCTAATAGTTTGCAGCAACCTCGATTCAGCCTGGGAAATAAATTACGTAGGAAAGTCCCATTGACATACCAAGATCATTTTTGTAGAACACATACGATTGTCCTTTCTCATTCCAATTCTCTGCAATCTTTTTGCTTATAAGGTCTACTTTCTTTGGTTGCGAAAGGCCATCATTATTCGAGAACGGAGTTCCTTTCTTCCAATTTTCTGCGATTTTTTCCACTTGTTTGGAAAGATTGCCCAGACTTGGCTTTGAAAGCTCCTTTAAAAAGATTATATAGGAATTAAGTTTGGACGTGGTACACAAATACTTTACCATTTGCTCTAGCTGAGGCGTGGAACAATTTATTACGTGTCTCGTTTTTACTCTAATTTGGATGCGGATAAATTTCCAACCATTCTTGGAAAGCGCAACAAGAATGGTATGATACCTGAGTAGCATATGTTGTTAAAGTTGAAGTTGGTTTGATTGCAGAAAACATTGTTACTACGGAACTAGAGGTTGGACTTCTCGTAAAACTGTGCTGTGTATTTAGAGAGACGGTTTTCATAACTGTGGAAGTACCAGTGAAGACCCAACCCAAGGTCGTGGTTGGTCGCAAAGAACCAACAGTTATGGTTGGTCGCGAAGAACCCGGCGTTATCGATGTCGACGATTTGAATTTACACTTTTCTAAATGAGCAAGTCAAAAAAACACGTTTAGCTGCTTATACTCAACAGGTTTTTAACATCAGGCTACACATCGCATTGATGTATAAAATAGACACGAGCGTTGCACTTAAATTTTAGGGCGTAAAGTAATATGAGTAAAAATTCTTTCATGATTCTCCAAACCTTTGGTATCATTTGGAGGAAGTTTTATCAAGTCTTCTACAACATTGCCCGGATTGGGTCCCTCTCGACTATTCCACTTAACTTTGATTTCAAATTTGGAATATTTTGGACCGCCAGTCAAAACAACGTCAAGATAGTAGAATTTTTTGAATTCCAATTTATAGCCTTTCTGTACTTTGTAAGTGACCCTTTCCCTGAAAAGAAATTTTGAGATTTTGTTTGTCTTCTTTCTTAATTTTCGTGTTTTGGTAGCTAGGCAATTTCGAGGAATTTATAGTCCTGCGCTGCTTATTAGAACTCACACTATGGTCAGGGAAAGAGCATCTTTAAATAGTTAAATCTATTTAAAGAACATTTACAATATTTGATTTTCGTAATTTTTATCTCCATGAACTTTTCGGGCAAAAAGTAGGTGACTCCACGCCGGAAGTGACGTAAAAGAAAGAAACCGCAGTTTTACATATTAAACTTTTAAGATTTTCTGTCACAGCTTTATTCGGCATGATCTACTTTTACGTCACATCCGGGCGGAGTCGCTTACTTCAATGCTACAAAACCCACGAAGATAAAATTTTCGTCTTATCAAATATATTTCAAATGTCTCCAAATCGAACGAAAGAAGATGTTTCCCTGTTCCTGATGCAGCCACTTAAACAATTAAACAATATTAGAAATCGTTACCCTTGGTTATTGTTTGTTAGGCATATCAATTACTTTTGGTATTTCGTGTTAATTCTGGTGGCACAATTGTTCTCATTCAAGCGCCCTCACATAACTACAGCATGGACTCTCAAATTGTCTATTCATTCGACGATAACTCACCCTTGATACGTGTGATTGCTCTGCTCTAATATCAACTCTCTTGGTTCACACAAGTTCTTCCTTATCCATATTTTGCACGATTGTGTGCATGTGGTACTGAATGTGTGCTTTCCTTTGGCAGCGGACAGAAAACTTGTTTGCAACATAATGTACTGTTTAGATTTGTTATGATTTTCTGGCAATGACTCGAAATTTTTTATAAGCCTATATTCGGTCGTGTTTGCTTTTGGGATGCTGCCATTCAGCAATAAATGTTCATCCGTGTAATTAAGGACACTCCATCGGCGATAGACCACTTTATAGTCATCTTAACATAGGTAAAAATAATTGCATGAGTAAAATTCACCTTGTGTAGATTATACGAAATATAGCTTTAGCAAGACTTAAGCGCATGCTCGAACCTCGACATGGCGGTTCCGTATCTTCGGTACACTTTTTCAAATTTGCGTCAAATATTTTTCCATCTTCGCAATGTGCAGGATGAAGGTGTCCATCTTTTCCACACTCAATGTATTCCTTGCATTTCACCAACGTAATATTTTCACCCTTGCGGGTCTTGCAAATCCCTCCCTTAAGATACAAAGGAATTTGCAATGAACTTTCGCGAAGCCAGGCCGACTTCCTACTCCTGCTTTGCAAAATTTGCTAACAAAAATATTCATTTTTTTGGACAAATAAACTCCACACATTATTTTGTCCTTAAGTAAACACAAAAATATTTGCATGGCAGGAGTGAAAAAAATTGCCTGGCTTCGCCACATGAGTATATACGCAGCAAGTGAAATCTAAAACATTCCATGCTTTACAGTCGCTTATTTTAAACATACTTTTTTTGCGTGAATTGTCAATTGACTACTAACCTCTGTGAACATCATATGATTTTCCCTGGATGAAAAAAAATAAATAAAAAGTTGGGACTTGTTTATCATAACAGTTAAATTGCTTAAAAACCAAAGACCATTTAAAATGACTCGATAACTCGTTCAGTAGAATCTAGTTACTTTACTATTACTAGAGGTGTTCGCTTCACAAATAACATTACTGTGATATCACATGGCATAGTTAGGTTTAGGAAATAATATAGTTTTGTTGACAGTGTTCCGTAAAATATGTAACTATGACGTATATACACGTATAGTTAGGTATAGTTAGGTCATAAACTGTTAAAGTGCTTTTGAACAAAATTTTACCGCACAGTTTTATGAT
Source organism: Xenia sp. Carnegie-2017 (assembly GCF_021976095.1). Classification (NCBI taxonomy): domain Eukaryota; kingdom Metazoa; phylum Cnidaria; class Anthozoa; order Malacalcyonacea; family Xeniidae; genus Xenia; species Xenia sp. Carnegie-2017. Next base: position 8,331,194 of record NW_025813481.1, read on the forward strand.
TTCATTGCAAAGACCATTTAAAATGAGTTGATGACGTCTTCAGTAGTATAATTTTAATTTACTTGTCTGTAGAGATATTTAACTTTATCAAGTATGCAAAAACTTTACTGTGACATCAACAGGACTTAGGGCCTGTTTGTTCATATGAGACGGGCCTCCCAGCTAGCCATAAACTTACTTATAACAAGACAATTTAAATCAGCGTATTTCCAAAAGCCGTTGCTAACCCGTCAATTATGGAAATATTTTGGTGTTCGCTGACTGTAAAAATAGATTTCTATTGGAATGGACTTTTAGGAAAGGGCGCACACCCTCCTAGCCTTGGGCTAGAGAGGGTGTAGGAAGGGTGCCAATATTCCTACCATTACAAAATACCATTATAGCAAATGTGATTGGTGTTTAATAGGGCACATTTCCAAAACTCCTCGTTATGCTACAGTTGTATTAGAATGTGAAAGAAAACGTGTGGTATGTTACGGGAACAAGTAGCCACCAAAATTTAATCCAAGCTAGAGTATGCCCCTACAATGCCATGGGAAATCTATCCCTGAATATCTGAAGAATAAATAATCATCGGAAATTTACATAGCTTGGCCAAACTACAGGCTGACCACGCCACTGGTATTCCGGTATCAAACGATTCATCACGAGAAGGAATAACCTTAATATTATAATCGTTTCAAATCATAAACGTGTTTCAGTTAGGTTTTAATACTTTAATAACTTCGTCTGCTAAAGTAAGTTTTATAATTCTTCCACGATAAATAAGCAAAAACCTCCCTGGCATGTGGGCTAAATATGGTTATTTAGCCTAATATGCTGCCGAACAAATTCCAAAAGCCAAATGAAACACATTGTACTATCCTTAGGTTTCTTCGTTGTATATTTTCATTAAATTTGTCTTGTAATAAAAAAATCCTAAGCCCCAGTTGAGTTCAACTTCAAGGATGAAAAGGTCCATGTAGCCCCTGAGTAGGCGCAAAATATAATGTTTCAGTAAATTTTCAAAATATTCTTTGCTCTCTTCCTTTGAAAGGGTTTATATATTTTCCCGGAGTTTGCGCGTATCCGGTTGAAACTTAAACTATGACTTACTGTAGACTGAAGGCCGCATTGGGTGTTTTAGCTGGCAGGAATGTGATTTTGATCTTTTACTTATCATCCAAATTTAATAGTCCCTTGCATTTTAAGTTTTTCTCGATCAACGACTGGATTAGTATTCGTTGATTGCAGTTTAAAGAAAGTTTTCATTCGGAAATACAACCTGTCCAGTCTTCAACAGTCCATGTTGTCAGTTCTGTTGCGCGTGGTCATGGAAATACAGTTATAAGTAAAGGATTTTCATTACACAAAATGCGATGAAAAAGTGAGCGTCGTTTCTTCATGACTTTCAAAATTTAGAAATGTGGAATGAATGCTTGCTATCAAAAGCTTGTTTAATTTAAGGTGGGCGATTTCGATCAACATAGACACAAGCGAATGTTTGCATATATAAACAACGAACATAATAAAACATCCTCTCTTGGAATTTCCCTTAAAAACACGACTTTAGACATTCAGTAATTTACTTAATCACTTTGGAGTCACCGCAAATAGAAAAAGGAGGTCGGGACTGTTTGTGTCGCAGACTATTTTTATCCATATGAAGACGTGCTCATATGGAAGTATTAAAAAGAATGTATAAACTATAGGTTTCCCTCACTGACACTTGGCCAGCAACGAGTCACCGTCGCGCGAGTATGTTGAACATAAACATGTACCTACCGTAGACAACAACGGCAGAAGAAATGCAATAATCACAGTTATCTTCTGAATACTGTTTGATGACATCTTATCTGGCGTAATCTATAATTCGTCACTTTTCAATTTCAATTCACCACGACAGAATGTTGCGTGAAAACTTTAAGTCGCTCGTAACCAGGTCAATTTCTATCTCTTGGACGGACGACCTTGCCAGTGTACCATTGTTTACGCGAGTCTGAATAAGACAAATTAGGAACGGTCAATGCGCGGAGGAATTTTTTTTAAAATTAGTTTCGAATTACTATTGACTCAAGTCTACCCTACGAAGCTGTTATCACACCGCAATTTGGAAAATATTTTTTTCTTTTATTAATCGGGTTGACCTGTTTTAAGGGTGTTGCATTACATCACCCGCATGTAAGGAACCAGATGTCATGCATTTAGGTGCACCTCTATATCCCTGAATGATAATCATTGAATGGTAGAACTGAAATACGATTAACTGTTGATTTAAAAATTATATCGTGAGGCTTTCTATTGTTATTAAACATAACTTATTGAGCAACACGAAGACCAATTAATTTTGGTACTTTAAAGCGCACGCTTTCTTTGTCAACTTGATAACAGCCTAGATTGCTGGTTAAATCTAGTATCAGTCATGGCCCTTTTAATAAATTAAAAAGGCGTGCTTTAATGCTGTTAAATTAATAGATCATTGCAGAAAAAGAAATAGTTCATTAGAGATAATTCTATTCTTATGTACGTGTATGGTTGAAAAACACTAGTTGTGAATGTGATGATAACAACGATGATTCGAAAGAAAGCAAAATGAAATGAATCGGAGCGTCTTTCAACAAAGAGATTAAAACTAAACGGTTGTTTACGCGCTAATAGCCTCTTATGCAGGAAAATTGTTGTTGATTTTGCATGAGCAAATGATGGACTTTGTGTAAGAAATTTTAAATCGGACAATTGTCTGCGGCGTTTTTTCCGAAACTTCGTCACATTTGGTAAAGACAACTGCGCAGATGTTGAAAGCGAAATACGGAAGCCCGTCTGTGTGACGTTCGTTTCAATACTGCACCCAACTTTTGATCCATCAAATGCAATGCAATGATTTTAATGAAATAAAAGTAAAAGTAGCTGTAACTAAAGCGAACAAGAAGTACATTTTACTTTCTTATATCGTTTAAACGGGCTACGTATATGACGACCTTCGTTTTATGCCACAGAAAGAAAAACCGTTCAGTTGATCACCATGATGCCATAGCTTGAAAATAAATGTCAATTTATCCTGGTAGCCTTGCAGGCACGCAGGATTGTGATAATCACACGTGACAATGTCGTTGTTTTAAAGCTACGAAAGAGATGTAACACTGTCGTCGTCTTCGTTTGACTGAAGACGTTTTTGTCACTCTCAAAAGGCATTCACCCACAAGATATTTAGGACTATACATGGGCGTAACATGAACGACATAAAATTCCCCTTGCCGTCGCCTTTTTTATGTTACAGCCTTTTAATAAAGTTGAACCAGAAAATTGGAATTTTCAAAACTACGTAAATGTTTTTTTTTCACACTCTAGCTAATTCTCTCGACTCGTTTTTCATTTAGATTTCACCAACTACTGTGATTGTTGTCTTTCATGGAAGATTCATGAAGGAATGTCTGTGGTGAAAAGTTTTGGAGGTTAAAGTCGCGACGTGTACTTATTAGGTGTTGATAAAATTCTGTTTGTGGTCCCATCACCACCTGGGCTGATTTCGTGTTTTGATACTTCGCGTGAATGCTGAACTCAAAACATTGAGTATTTATTACATATTGTATAATATAATAGTTCCTGCTCTATATATTATATTAAGTACAATATAATATATGGAAAGGGAACACTAACCCACCAATGGTAAAAGAACAGTTTTTTAAGCTGAAAGACACGATGCATTTTTGCAGACTACTCATCAGGTATCAACGTTGGCAAAATATGAGAACTTCGAAATCATGCGATATTTGTAATGTTCAGAAAAGTTAACATCTTCTCTTAGATCAAATTAAGATGACGTTAACTTTTCCCTAACATTATAAATATCGCATGATTACGAAGTTCTCGTTTGGCAGACGTCGACACCCGATGAGTAGTCGGCCGAAAGTCGGTTCTAAACAGTTCTTTTAAGAACTATTACATTATTATTTTGGACCATTCACCACCACGACAAAGTCTCTATTTTCATATATATAAATTATGATATGAACTGGGGCGTAAATCGTGGGCGCTTTTGGGTTTACTCCTCGAAAATTTCATGCTAACGGTATTGTTGGCAAGAAAGTTTTTTAGGAGCATTGAATTTGTCGCAAATTTAAACTTTGTTTTTACGATATTTTCGACGAAATCTTACGTAAAAGAGTGATTTTGCTACTTATAACACACAGGGCCTTTTATTGGACAAAATTTTTTGTCTGGCAAACTTAATGCCACGCCTTTATGTCGGGCAAGCTTAAATCCCCAAGACCCGAGTTACGCCCCTGGACATAAATAGTATATTCAGTTACGATATAAAATATATTATGTATATTAAAACAAGAGAGTGTCAAGTAATATGATAGTGATCATTAATTCGGGCTGACTATCTGAGACTATATTATTATTATTATTATTAATTATTTTCACACCGTACTCTCGAGCAGGAATGAATTCTGGTTAGAAATTATAAGGTAAAACATATTCCGATAAACAAAGACATCATACTAAAGATATGAGTAATATGAAAAACACAAAACGCATTTATTCAATTGGTGATATTTTGTCTCGGTATTTCTGGGAATCATTGTCAAACCATATCTCATAAAGCTTATGACCAACATTCCGTTTGGCAGTGACTCTGAATTATAGTGAAAATATCACTAATTAAAAAATTGCTTCTTGTTTTTCGTCATTTAACTCATGTCTCGAGTTTGCAAGATGTTTTTGTTGGGCAGAATAAGTTTCATCCTATATTTTATAAATTCTGCCCGGAACGGATGGTAGTCAAACGACCAAAGATTGTTGCGATTTGCATGGATACACAGCACTGCAGTTGTTATTTATCTGATAGTTTTCCTTCCCAAGTCTACAACTTTACATAAAGCGCTTTGTTTGATAAATCACGTGCAAATGTGTTGTTTGGATTTGTGGAAACTTTATATCTGCTCAGAAAGAAATTTAGCGATATTTTTAGCGTTTTTGCTCAGCTCACTTGATAAATCCGTCGTCACTCGTTTTTTTTGTCCGTTTTTGGCACCATTGCGTGTCTGATCCAGATCGTTAGACCTATGCTAAAAAAATAACTAGTAGCGATTAAGACTGAGCTTAGAGCTTATGAAGTTATTATCAATTTTGTCGTGAGAAAATTTCTCGTCAAGTCTCAAAACGGGCGGATAACGTGCATTGTCATGGCAACGAGTTCACCGACGTCCCCAAACCACAATCGCGAGCCTTTTATGTCATAATGTTATGTGAGCCGTGTGTTTTTAATTATTCGCGCACGACGCTGTAAATTCAGCTTTGTAAGATTTAAACGTGTTGACTGATGATTATATTAATTTCTGTTCTAAGTTACAAGTTATCGACGCGATCGCGCGACATTCCTGTCTGTATTTTTAGTTACAAAATTCACATGTTCCATCAGTGGTTGGCCTCATTTATCATGTTGTGCAAGGCAAATTGAAGTTTTATCTATTTAATACTTCTGGCTGTTTCAACAGTGAAATTGAATGCTCTTCAAAGGTTTAGACATAACAGCGCACTGCACTGTATGGCTGTGCGCCAGCTGTTGTTTAATTTTCGTGTGAAAATACTCGGTAATTTACACGGTTGCGTAAAGTGGAATCAAAAATTACGAGTATAAACTGCTCTTAACAGGGGTAGAAACGGGTTCTGAAAACTCTACTTCGTTTTAAAATGTTGATATAAGTTCTGCCTTAGGAGTGTGTATTTGTAAGACATCATTGAGAAAAATATTTTTTATGTATCAACTCCTTTAGATGGTTCGTGAGGACATTTTTCACTCACATTATTTTATGTTAACACTTACCAAATTAGAAACTGTTACACAGCAATTTATTGGAGATATTATAAAAAAAATGTCTTACAAAATAAGGCGTATACGCTATATTGACCCATCTTCAAAATATTCGTTGCTGTTTTGTTCGATTGTTATTGTGTTCCGCTAGGAGGAGTGCAACTTGAGCTATACGTTTTTGTCGTATGTCGTGCGTTTGTGTTGTTGTTTTAATAGTTTAATTGTCTAATAATCTGGAATGATAACCCAAACTTCCCCTATTGTCAACAGTGCAGAATATGATGACGTTTTTAGTTTCAGATTTCGTAGACAGTTTATACAAATTCAGCAAATCCGAAACGTTGTAACCTAATAAAGTTATGGTATACAAAATAATACAAGGCATAATAATCTCCAATTTTTCGTTCAATTGCGTTGCCATCTCAATAACTTTGGGGTCAATATTCATGTCTGCAACCTATAATAAACATGCAGTTTTAATATTTTTCTACCCCTTCCGATTTTCGAGCTGATGGCGCCACTAAAATTGCTCGTTTTTGAAGAAAAAAAATTCAACCCAAACCCTTTGCATAACCTATTGGCCAACCTTAACAATTTCGATTATTAATAACAAGTAATTTATTAGCTGGTTACAACTACTCCTAACAAATCGACGCTCGTCCTCCTCAACACTCATTTACCTAAAGTATAAAATTACGTAAAAAATTGAAGTTTTATTTTTTCTTGTAATTTATTCGCGTTTGATGATTTGATAACTCAAAAGTAGTCGGTTTTTTTAATTAATGACTTCGATTATTCGTCTGTAATTTTGTGATTTCCATGTTCGTGTTCCTGTTTTGCGATCTTCGTGTATTTGTGAGTACAATTAGACTCAATTTGAGTCATTACTTCAGAATCAATGAAAAAGACATTAGTCATGAAACATCTGCCGAACTTACACAAAATTTAAACATTCGATAATTTTATGGAATTCTCAAATATTTTCAAAGCATGTTGAAGCCGAGAGTAATTGCGGAAGCACCTATTCTATTTCCCAACGCGCGAACGGAGCGTACAAACAATAATATTTTTAACGTATCCATGGCAATATTTATTTAGCACACGTCAAATGTGCTGCGACGCCGTTTGACGTGGTGTTGGCAAAATTCAACCTAATGGAAAGCGACTTTAATTCGTTCAAGAATGCGTGGGGTTTTGGTGTTGAAAGCAATCCGCGAACCTTAAAAGATAAACAGCCCACTTTTTCACATTTATGTTGGCAAAATGCACTGCGATGAGGATATTTCCACAGTTAATAGATAGCAATAGATTGGTCCTTACTTGCTACATTGGTATAAGCACAACTGCACAATAGTCTCCGTTTTTATGCTTATGCTATTATAAAATCAATAGTCTCCGTTTTTATGCTTATGCTTATTGCAGTTTACTGCAAGTGAGAACACTTAAGTTTATGGTTCCGTTTATGTCGCATATAAAGATAGGGCTGAAGGGGATTCTGAGATTCTAATTTTTGTATGTTCAGAACATTGAAAACAATCCTTTTTGCGAGCATACAGAACCCATCGTGTTAATGTCTTTGAAATAACAAATTTGTGCCATCGTAAATTTTCCAATGCTCAATGTGATGCAAATTGCATTATAAAACAGTGCAGTATTTTAATAATAAACATGCTTGCAGCCAAGATTGTAGGTACCTGCCGGTGGCAACGCCAGCTCAACTTTTTTACCCTTTTAGTGCAAGTATTTTTGTGTACGTAGGATGGAAATGAAAATTTTTTTTAAAAATTGCACGCCAACAAAATCGTGATGGCTTTTCCACAAGATGTGGCGGCAATTTTCAACTTAAAATAATTGTGAACAATCGTAAGAAAAAATTAAAATACCTAAATGATTTTAAGCAGTTGTACACTGTTAGACTATAACAAATTTTACAATTTTAAAGAAAACCCACGCGACTGTTGACTAAAAATCTATCAAGTCAACCTTCTTCCTCTGGTTTTTAAGTATTCTTTTACTTGACCTCCATACTTCCAGTTCAATTTCGCTTTTTAATAAGTGAAAGTATAGTTACAAGGTTAAATAATTGGAATGTTATTATGTTATTATGTTGGAATGTTAGTCGTTATTGTTTGTAGTTGTTGGTTATAGCATTATGCTATCATTCTTTTTGAAAGTATACTTATATAGACGTTTGAATTCTGCTTCTGGTAACGATTTGGATTACTGTTTAGAAAGTGCAATTTATTGTCCAAAAAGCTGTAGCCTGATCCTGTAAACTCAACGCGTAGAAATTGATATGTATATTTGTAGTGCATTTATTTTGAACGTTTTAGGCAAATTGAACGAGAGCGTTTATACTTTGTTGAAGACAAAGCCTGGTTATAGTAGCTAATTGTCGTTAATTGTGCACAGCTCAGCGAAAAACTTGCCTTTATTAAACATATTCACTGAAAGATGCCGAGAACGATTTACGATCGGAAAACGCCTTGAAATGAAATGGATTAATGTTAAATCGAACTAACCTTTGCCGTTTTTCCTTTCCGTAATCGAACTAAGCCGTTTTTCTTTTTTGCTCAATCAGGTTGAAACAATTCAACTTCGTAACGTAGAAATATAGTAGCTAAGCAAATATGTGTATTTCACTCCTTGCTCACCTTTCGTATTTTGTCCCGTTGGAATTGGCCATATGTCATGCTGGCCTTTTCAATCAGTAAGTTATATTTTGATCAAAATCAGAAAGAATGAGAGTGCACGCCTGCAATTACGTGATTTTAATCCTATTTTCATCGTTCGATACATTACGCCAGTCCTGATTGGCTTCTCGGCAAATTTTCTATTTTCAATTATGCCATAATAAATTAGTCAAATTTGTGAGGACATGCACTAGTTTCATGCTTTCTTCACGCCTATTTATAAATCTTCGCTTGGCTTTACCCTCGAATTAAAGACTTCCAATGTTTATTGACCATAAACCACACCCATTTCCTTCAAACCGAAAGTCTACAAGTTTCGTCTAACGGTCATTCGGTATAAAAGATGACTTCACATGTATAGAATTATTATTAACAAAATCTGTAGTGTTCGTAGCAATGTATTTCTGCTCATTTCCAAATACAGCTTGTTAACATGATGGAGAAATAGTCTTAAATTGTCATGAATTAAGTCGTCTGTCATTTTTCGCAAGCGATCGATCGTCGTTGGGTTAAAAAAAATACTAAAAAGGGTTTATTTAAAGATGAGTTTTTTTCTCATAAATTCCTGGGAGGATTTTCATACCACACCATGGCTGCTATTTTTTTTATGTGACAAGGACTTCGTTGAAACTTTCGTCGCCAATGCAATTGATAGCCGCACATTTTGATGATTATAAACGTATATACGTTAAAATCATTTTTAGTCTCGCTAATGGGTGAAATTAAGCCCAGCTGTAGAAGCTACACAAATTTTATTTATATGTAGCTACGTTACGAAAAATTTTTCATTTACAACCAGCCATCGAGATAATCTTTCTCGATGACTGGTGACTGACTGTGGTGGCAAAAGGACACGATTAACGACCATCGTGTCCATAAAAATGTGTCTGTACAAAGTAATAATGTGTAAGGACAAATTTGGCAATTATTACGAAAGAAATCGGTAGGTTGAAAATGGAAATGCAACGCATCTCAAGAGATATCACGAAATATCATTCTTTGACACAAGTTACATTTCGTTAAGCATGCAGCATCTCACTTCTTTAGTGACTGTGTGAAAATTTTCGTGACTATTTGATCATTCGTGACCTTATACCACACATTTGCATCAAACTCAGAACAGAAATTGACTGTTACAAAGGTTTTGCCGACACTCGCCACGAACGACTAGCTTGCGGCTGTGTGCAAATGAAAAACATTAAAGACATACCCGCATTGAATTAGATTCGCGTTGCTTCGCAGATACATGACAAGATCGTGATGAAAAACTTCAAATACTCAACTGTTCGCTGCAGCTGCTAATTGGAGTTTCTCCCTCTATCAATTTTACTTAGTCTAATGGCATATTTATAGTCAGTAGCACAACTAACGGTTTAGTTCATCTAGTTGAGAACTGTACTGCTGGGAAATATTAATAAAGCGTCTGACTCTCGTGGGCATTTTTCACGCAAACTAAGCATTGGCATAAATATATCAGCAATTAATACAAACATAGCGTATACATTTCCTATGTTGTAGCAACTTATTGGAGCATATCGCCTTATAAAAACTCATTATTCAAATGTTTCATTTAAGGTACATTAGCAATGAATATTTTTTCATCTTTAGTTTACAGTTTATATCCGTGTTAATAAGTACTCTGACTCAGAGTGACCGAGAAATACATCCTGTGTATATAGGAGAACGTTGGCACTACTGTACTACATGCCGAGTAATAATAGCTTTAGGTTAAATTTATCATATAAAGAAGAATGGATTTCGGTGTCGTCGGAGGTATACGGTTAAATATCCTGAAAAGTTTCTGTATCGCTATTCATTCGCTTTAAACTTCAATTGATTGAATTAGATTTTCAAAATATTGCCCTATCGCATATGAAGAGTTAAAGTATTCTGTTTGGTTTTTTTTTTTTCTTCTTTATGCAAGGGGGAAAGGTTGGGCCTTATTCAATCGATCAATTCTTATATTAAACAGCATTTATAAGAACGAGCATGCTGGAAGTATAATTATGAACAACAGAACGTATGTATTATAAAACATCAACATACACCTACCATGAAAGCATTAAATTTACAGTAGTTGTTACCAAGGTATTCAAACCAGAAACTTCTTGCTTTGTTCTATATTTGGGTCTATTGATTCCCTCCTCTCTTGTTACAGCCACGTTAATCTCCAATGCCAACATAAATTTGTCTCGTAGATGATCGCAAACACACATACACTCATGACTTTAATAAATGGGTGACGAATACGATTAATATTAATATCAAACTTTTAATGAATGTTCTTTGTGTGAAACGACGTCTGGTAGGGGAAGTCACTTGTGATGCAAATTACTCGTTGAATTAGAAGGGTTAAGCCGATCAATTTTGTTTTGCCGCTTTCTTTTAAAGTTTTATTGTATGCAAAAGTAATGCCAAGGTTGCGTGAATCGAGCTAGTTAGTTTTTCCACCTTTTCTCTCGACGGTTTATGCCCCACGATGGCTTATCGTGCAATTCGTGACCTAATGAATCCTTAATTAACAATTAAATAACTGCTTTTGAGTTACAGAATTTGTTATTGTTAGAGCATTCTATTATGTAGCAATTACTTTTCATAATTAAGCTACAGTCAGCTACAGTGCTAAACTTTAACAAGTCGGGTTGTTTGTGTAAATGAAAAACAGTTCTTACTTCATAATTTAAATTTATTTACATCGATTCCTTGGCTGTGAAGTGTTGCCTTATATTGACTTTTTCAAATTTGTGTTTTATTTACTCAAATACGGACTATAAAATTATCAAGTGGATTGTGCACACAGATTTCTTGGCTCATCGTCAATTAGCAAACATATTAATGTTTGCTAATTTACTGGTATGTGCACAATTGAAATATTGATCAATTAAAGCATCCGAAAGCTGCTTCATCAGAGATATTTTAGGAATATTGTTTACCATGGAAAAATTATGTGCATAATGATACCAAGCACAGGATATGGTAAACGATCATGCTTTATTATTAGTTATTTGTCTTGCACGTGGTAGCCATCAAACAAACATGTTTCATGTTCTTTATTCACAACATTAGTCAATCATCAATTTGGCGAAAAATTCAGATGTTTGTATTAAATTTACTTGTTTCGCATTATTGTTGATTCATTAAAGAATTAAAAGATGTTTTAGGTGATTGTACTGGCTTATGCGAAACCATGCACCTAGCCAGAACGATACTTGGGGGGGGCATATTCATATATGCATTTTGTAATCCGTAAAAAAATGGATTACAAAAGAAACTAATACGGCATGGCATGCATATATGAATATGCCTCCCCCCTCCAACTATCGTTCTGGCTACGTGCCCGAACGAAACTCGACCTTCGGTCTCGGGCTTGCACTTATCTGCTCTTGAGTTCTTCCAAAGGTCTCCTTGGTTTGCATAAACCCGTTCATAAACAGTGAACATCTCATCATGAGTATATTATTGAAGCACCGTGAACACGGCTACGAAGAGACAACCATATTTGTGTAAAAAATCAATTTTGATAATAATTTGTTCAACCGTTCCTAATTGTCTGGCCAAACAATGACAAAAAAAAAGTTACCTTGGTACCGGTAAATACACTTGGTTATCACTCATCGAAGTGCTTCAGTTTATTTGCTCTTGTTTTCATGTATTGGCTATGGTATTCGACCGATATTGTATCTCGTTAGACAATGCATTTTAACTATTTCCGATCGGTTGAATGGCCCCGTGCCGCACCTAAAGACTTGTTGTCAACATACATTAATATATACTTTGTTGAATTGCTGTAATCCATTTTGTTTTAAGTGTGTTAATTTTCATGCAGAGCTATTAATGTCGTTTTCATTATGTGTGCTGTGCAGTGTATGTACTATGTACGAGAACACAAGAATAGGATTGGTGGCGCTTATATCATCCAAAAGTTTTTTTACAATTTTTTGTAATTTTTTCTCACGTGTTGTATCCCTAAAGCTGTTGTCTGTTAAAAATGTTTGATTTCGTGTGTCCGATTTCTTTCCATAACTTATAACTTTACGTGTTGTTTAGATACTTTTGTCTTTAGATTGTATGTCATAATGTCTCGCTGTTTTAAGTGTTTTTTCTTTTTGATGTTTAAAAAGTCGGTTAATTGTATGAAATGATTTTTTTCAATTTTAAATCTTATAGAAGTTAGCATATATGCAGTATATACCATAGATATTATTAAATATAATCATAAAGTATGCAAAATATTTACCAAGTAGCTACGTCTGAAAGCGCGCCAGCACTCTTTACCGATTTTCAATCGCCTTGCAAATCGACCATCGAATTTGAAATCTCTAAAAGCATGTCCATGCAAAGATTACACCTCCGTTTTTTTGAAATTCAATTCGTTTTGCCAATTTGTTCAGCTGTGATTGCTATATGCTTGTGAATATACATGTGTGTGTGCGACCTATAATTTGGTTGGTATCTACTCTTCAACGTCACTCAGCATAGTCTGTGCAGCACTTGTTGATTGATCAATATTAAACGAAAATTGCTGCATGTTATCAGCTGAAAACACGTCCAACTTCATCTATTTGGACAATATGCACCTGTGAAAAAAGGCTTGTCAGTCTCGTATACGTTCTTAGAATGAAATAGAGCACATATTCCCTTTTAAAGAATTTAAATTTTCATGGAAAATTTTAATACGTAAAACTTTCCGTATAACAAAACAAATTAATATGGTTTGCCAGAGGTGGAAATGAGAAAGCCAGAATCTTGTAAGAGGGGTTGCCTCTCGAAAGTTAATATGATAAAAGACAGCCTACAACTAGGACCTTGCACACTATAAATGACTAAGGCTGAAATTGTTTCACTTTTAGGAAATTACCCTAACACATCGAACAGGACTTGTCTAACAGTTTGGGCTAGGAAAATTCATATGCGTTACGATTATTAAGTTCTAGCTGGGGTGATTTAATAAAAAGTGCTTCCATTGGTAAAAGTCGGTTTCTGTTTAAGTTATTGTTCAATTAAAGTATTTTGTAGTTGTTCAGTACGACTTCGTTAATGTTTGAATTACGTTTTTCCGCAAGTGATTTATGATCAAGTGTGTTCTTGTTTTGATATGTAATGTCCTGTGCTTTTTGGCATTGTAAGAAGTGCTGTGCAATCGCGCTTGTTTCATGTTGTGTGGCATGTTCATGAAGTCAGGCTTTAAGGCATCTCTCAGTTTTACCGATGTAGGATTTGTACAACTGGGGCAAGTAACTTGATAAGTAACTTGATATACGACATTGAAACGAGAGAGGGGTGAGATTTTGTCATTGTTCGATATGAAAAAAGCGACTTTTTTGGTCTCAAAATAATAATAAATTGAACTGATTTGATGAAACATTTACGAAGTTTTTAAGACAGTTATAAATAATTTTTTGCCTTGAGGCTTGATAAGGTAATCTTATCCAAATTTTTGGTTCATTTTGGTCGATGGTTGGAGTTTAAGAGAAATCATTCGATGAACTAGTGAGATTGTATTTGTGTTTGAGTTTATTAATAATTGAGTTTCTGACAAAAGTAGGATAACAATTCCACGACATGAATGTTTCGTATTATATTACTTAAAATTGTCTGCTGGTAACCGATTCTGTCTCATAAATCATAGAAGTGTCGGTATTATTAATACATAAATCATTACATCTCGTTAGCAAATATATTCTAAAATGTATGCAGTTTTGATGGCATTTTTTTTATCTCAAACCTCTTGCAATCATTTGTACTATGTGTACAATTATTGCAACGTAATTACTGGATTTTTTGAAACGTAGTGCATTATAAAATATGTGTTATCTTTTAATATGTCTATGATATATAGGCTGCGTTTAAACTATACAGGATTCGCTCAGTACGACATCTTCATTTGCTTTAAAGGGTTAACTATTCGGAGTGAAAGCTTATTAAGTTGATAGATTTTGGCTATTTGATGGTGTTTCTGAGGTTGAAGAATTTCACTGCCTTTCAATACAAAGAAAATTTAACCTGCTACGATAGTAATCCGGTATTGTGTAAACGGGTCCTTAGATTAGAAAGGACTGCATGTTATTTCAAAATAATCATTCCAGAGATCAGAATGGCAATTTATATGTTTAGCAAACAGTAAAAACATTTCACTGTTTCTCAAAATCGTTCGTTTTCACGGTTAATATGCAGAACTTTGATAGTTTTGTAGTAATATGCGAACGATGCAAGTATAGATATTCTATGGACTCCCCATTAATGTAAAGACGTGTCGTCTCGCACTGCATCATTGACCTATAAGTGTATAGATCTTGCGATGCAGCTGCAGAATATTAAAATGGCTATTTGTTCCATGTCAAAAATTGTTTTTCAATCAAAACAATTTGAATGAAGAGCTTCTAAAAGAAACTCATTCGATGATTGGCAGTGCTATAAAAAATAAATGTGAGGGGGGGGGGAAAGAAGGATTTGAGGATCTACTTTGGGGTAATAATTTTTGGAATTGCAGCTCGTCCGATAACCCTTTGGTTCCTTACTTTACAATCTTGAGATGAAAATATCTTCAGGAGGAGTGGACTGTAAGTAGAAAAATAAAGTTCCCCTCCTTCCCTCATGGCGCCACAACTGCATTCAATACTTGAAATAAATTCCTCGATAAACGAAAAAAAATTTTCAATTCAAAACGATAGCCTTATAAGTATGTGATGCAGTAGTTTTACGGTAATCTGTTTCCCGTGCAGCAATATCTTACGGGCCCAATAAACCAGCATGTGTCATAAGTTCGTCGATCTAGAACGTCTGAAGCACTTGTATTAATTACTGCTAGCTATAACAAAACGCCTAAAATCATAATAGTTACGTTTGCCACCCAAGTGGATGGGCGTTCTTTTTTGAGAAAAATATGTTATGACTCAAAAGAGTAACTTTAGTTGACTTAATTTTTTTCCACCACATGATCAAATTTCTTGACCACTAACCACTAATACAATGTTGCCTTGCAAGAGAGTTTGCGTAAAGATCCCAATCTCTTCAAAAAATCCAATGCTTCTATTCTTTATCATTTCATTAGATGACTGCGATAACCAATTTTTATCAGATAACAAATACGGCTAACCTGTCGTTTACTCTTCGTTTGACTCTGAAGATGACTACCGCTAAGGTTGTCGAAACGTCAGTCAACACCAACAACAACAGCCCTTTTCAGGACTCAATTAACCCGGACGATCTATATCCACAAACATGTTATTTGTAGTTAGGTGGTTAAAATCAATATGGGGCAATTGCACAATAAGTATATTTTACTTTACTAAATGAAGTCATATACTTAGAAGAGTTGATTCTATAGATCGATCTAATTTTAACATGCATCGAAAGAAAGAAAGTGAAGAAACTAACTTATTGAAATTTAATAGAAACATGCGGACGACTCGGAAACTCCCAAAATCTTGAAATAAAATGCAATGTTGGCAACACTGCAATACCATAGCGTGTAAACTAGTTTTTGTCTATGCAATTAAGTATACGTAATACTTACTTGATATGTGAAAGATTCCCATTGAATGAAATTCTATCGATGAAATTCGGACATTTAAGCTGCATTGCTGTAATGATTATTATTTACTATTGTACAATCAGTTACTTGTAAAATAGTATTTAGATTTACTATGTTTACTTTTCGAGAAGATAATTGATCGTGAAATCCATATATGGAATGCAATTAAGCGAGAATTTTATAATTGGAATTTCTACGTAAAAATACGTTATCTTATGTTGATACTACGGGTATTTTACGAAATTCGACAAATGCGGAACGCAATCAATTAAGAATTTCAATTAGAATTTCTACGTAAAAATACGTTATCTTATGTTAAATCAAAATTTGGGAATGTTTTGAGAATTCATGATCGTAAACAATCTATTCATCTGCGTGTAGTAGAAGATCTAACTCTAGAACATAACACTTTCGTATACAATTTTATGAAATAAAAAACACTACTACGCTGTTTCGTGAATGATCGGGAAATCACTAAAAATATTCCGTATTTGAATAATTTCTTCATTGATAAATGCTTTTCGATTTTCTCCTTGCGTAGTAATTATGAGTCAACAATTGCTTCAAATGTTAATTTACAAAAAAACGAATAATTAGCAAACTAGCAATGATTGGTGTGTCGACATCCTCAATGATCGCTAATGTTTTTTTCAATAGCAATCAAAGTTTAATTTAAGAAATCGTTAAAATATGTAACAATCAATGTTTCCTAAATTTTTAAATATACATGTGCATTTCTCGGTTACTTGTGAATTAATTTACGTGTAATATGGTTTGAAGTGAACGTAGAAAAATATGAAGAGGTTTGTGGGGGCATGGGGCGTAGTAATTGCGATATACTAGCAATGATATGACATTTACAAATTCTTCAACAATTCTATAAAGAATTAAAAATCCAAAATCACAATAAATTAATTGGATGCATTTCTGTTAACTTTCATATACATCCCAAAATACTTGGCGAGGAACTCGTATCGTCTTCAAGAGCGAAAGCTTGGGATAGCCTGCAGATTTGAGGGTCTCCGCCATTACAATTAAGTTGAAAGACCGCATTTTGCACATGCCATCTCTTTGCGAAGTTCCATTAGTTCCCAGTATATGTCTGTGACTAAACAACGTAAAGGATTTATTTTCGTTGATGATTGTGGCGCAAAGAAGCCAGTGGCGTAGGGAGCACGCAAATTTGTTCATAAATGCAAGTAAATTTTTTTGTCCTTATCATTATTCATTTCTTTAGAAATATATTGTTTTTACAGTGAGTGAATACCTTAATATTTACGCAGCACGAACAAACTTGCGGGCTGGCCACGCCACTGAAAGAAAGTCGAACTTTAAATGAGCCTAATGCATTTAAAACAAAAGATAATGAGGAAGTTCATCTCGTTTTCTTTTGTCTCTAATGCATTTAAAACAAAAGATAATGAGGAAGTTCATCTCATTTTCTTTTGTCTTTATGCGTTCGGTGCATGAAAAGTTGGACGTTTGAAACAGGACTTAGAGTGTAATGAAATAAATTCAGATAAACATCTTCTACCACGGTAATGCATTTTCTTTTTAACATTAGTGTTTGGATACTTGCATATAAAAGTGTTGAATTTTTTTCTGATATGTTAATTAAACAATTTGTAGTCACACGTTTTGTAATTTACGTGTTAGTTATTTGCAATTTTTCTCGTCAAAACTAAACGAATTAGCTATTTATTAGATTGGTTATCAATGAAAATTTTCACATTAGATAGTCATCCAGTCCTTATATCGATCATCATTATATATATGCCTCAGTGGTGTCTCAACACAATTTACTACAGATAAATGCCGCCATATTGGTGAAATTCAAAAGAACTCTACGATTTTCAAATCAATATGGCGACTTGATTGTGAATGGGACATTTTCGTCTTACCTTTTCACCCAAGGTGAATATATCGTATATAGGTAAAGAAATCACAGACCGCCACAATCTGCAAGCAAATAATCAAGAATTTAACAACCAAACTTTTGGCCGGGTAATTGACCAATCAAAGTTGAAGGTATAATAAATTATAGTAGAAAGCGTTGTTTACTCTTTGTCTGGCACTTTGGCAAAGGTAGTGCCATTCTCCTGTTTCCGTTGCCATTGCTCTGTATTGACATATCCTCACAGTTTCCGTCAACGCACATTTTCTACTATAAAATATAAACAAACATTTAATTATAAGTCGTTTATGAAGTCAGGATTTATGAAGTAATTAAGACTTGTGGTCACTTTGCAAAGGAGGAAGAGATAATCAAACAAAGTAAACTATCAGTATATTCTTTGAAGTTGAAATAAAACACAGTATCATGTTATGTCAAATTAAGGCCAAGTACAAACGTCGAACTTTACATGAGCCGAACGCATTTAAAAGAAAAGAGAATGAGGAAGTTCATCTCATCTTACTTTGCCTTTAATGCGTTCGGTGCATGTAAAGTTCGACGTTTGAATCTGGCCTAAGCGATTATTTCGCAAAAACGAAAGAAAACAAGAATAATACATAACTAAAAGAGAAAAATAGAAGCGGAATCTTATCAATATAATTCAAGTTATTCCTGTTGTTTATTAAATTTTGAAAGAAAAGTAAGGGTTAGAGTTTTCATAACTGCGTGAGAAGAACCCATTAAACACAATGTCATGTATGGAAAGAGAACGGAACCTTGTTAATCTTTTTCCCGGTATTTTTTCCAAAACAAGGGTGTTGCTTTCCATTGCATTCAGAAATATCTTGGATAACTGCAAAACAAACACATGACGCAATATTATCTAAGAAATAGAAGATGTTTACTGTGTTTGCACAGGCTTATGCAAACCGAGGAGATCTTCGGGAGAACTCAAGAGCTGATCAGTGCAAGCCCGAGACCGAAGGTCGAGGTTTGCTTCTCAAACGTCTCAATGTTCGTTATAACATTGCAATGCAGCCGTGTTATAATATTCATATCTAAAGTTTTCAGATTATGGTGTTCGTTATAACATTGCAATGCAGCCGTGTTATAATATTCATATCTAAAGTTTTCAGATTATGGTGTTCGTTATAACATTGCAATGCAGCCGTGTTATAATATTCATATCTAAAGTTTTCAGATTATGGTGTTCGTTATAACATTGCAATGCAGCCGTGTTATAATATTCACATCTAAAGTTTTCAGATTATGGTGTTCGTTATAACATTGCAATGCAGCCGTGTTATAATATTCACATCTAAAGTTTTCAGATTATGGTGTTCGTTATAACATTGCAATGCAGCCGTGTTATAATATTCACAGTTAAAAGTTTTAGCCTGAACACCAACAGTCCTTGTAAGGACTCCACTAATCTGGACGATCTACATCTACAAAAATGAAACGATACTCCAGGGTTCAAACCAATTTAGTCTACGAACGAACCTCTTTGTTTGTAAAATCCAAGCATGGTGTCACATCTTCGTTATACATTCTCGATAAGAATGGCTGACTTTGATCGAGCTTTCGTTCTTCCATCCAAGCCAAAAATTCTTTGAAAACAATTACGTCGACCTAAAAAGATATCGATAAAAGAAAAAATCGTTAATTAAGCCTAAGTTGGCATTATTTATCAGTAAATTTCTAGCCAAGCCATCTTAAAAATACTATACTTAATCATGCTGGAAACTCATTATATTCAAAAAATCATTCGCACGAGCTGCTGAGCACACTTCCTCCCCACTGTACGTAAATGTAGTTAATCACCCTCCCTCCTTTATTGCATAAAGACTAAATGGACGACTCACGTAGAAATGAAGGTTATCCTACCTCTTTCTCTTGATTAGGAGCTTTTCCATCAACTTCACCGTTGACATTGTCATTTATTTGTGAGCTCTGAACCGAGCCACTCGAATCAAAGCATTTCTGCTGTTCCGCGCTTCCTCTTCTGCTTCTTCTTGATCGCGGTTTACTTGGTGTGGATGTGATTACAAGGGTTTTGAGCGCTTCAACTTCCGCCTCCAACATATCAACCTAAATATGTTGAAACAAAAGACGTGAAAACGATTCTGAGATATTTACAGTTGATATCTCCTTTGAAATAAATATAGATCTTACCAGTCTGGATCTTTGTGGTAATTTAAGTGAATGGTTGAACCTGAGAGTATCGTTACATGTTTGTACATGAAGATTATTCAGGTTGGTGGAGTCCTGAGAAGTAATGCTATGTGACATTTCGAAGTCATCTTCGGAGTCAAGTGAGGAGTAAATGTCATGTATTTGTTTCAGACATTTCCTCCTAAGCATTGCCGTATGAAAATTGATAATTGGGAGGGGGGCTTATGTACATATATCCATGATATTGAAATCCATTGTTTTCAATCGATTATAACACGCATATATGAATACAGCCACCACCCGACACCCCCCCCCCAATTATCGATCTTCCTACGCCAATGCTCAAAAAGATGTGTAAACGTCAGTCAATAACAACACCAACAATCATTCTCAGGGCTTCTCTAGCCTGGACGATCGTCATTTCATTGAGACTGAGGGCAGAAGGTTACATATTTGATAATATGTTATGTAGTATGACTTCAAATCAAACAACCGACTCCAACAATATTTTCGGTAGACGTCCGCGTTGTAAAAAAGATATCGCTTCTCTTGAACTTGCCAATTTGCAATTCAATAAGACATTTTATGTCATACTCGATAGCTACGCTTGAAGATACGGCCTTACATTACTCATAGGAAAGTTTAATAGTATATATGTCTTTTTGTCTTTTAGCGAATATTCACTAAACAAAGAAAATCATCAAAGTTTTCTTTGACATTCCCTCACTATGATCAAAACATTCCTCATTAACGGACTCCAGTTTATATTAGCTATGATTTCAATATACTTTATTCTCTTTTCAACCTTCATGCGTCCCGGTGGCCAGTACAGATTATTATTATATTTGCAACTTTCTTATAATATAACATAAGTTCATAAACGATTCATTCTCGTTTCCATGTCAACTCGACACCATCCTCAAGAAAAACTTACAATGTATGTAGGAAATAAAGAGGTATACATTACAATAAAGTTTTTTTTAATTGAACTAATTACTCCATTTAAGTTGTGCGCTTGAGTTTTTAGTATAGGTAATAGCATGGTTTCGAGTGCAATTTGGGAAAAGCATGCACGAGTGAGTTTTTCAAAAACTATCAAAATTGCACGAGTCCGAAGGACGAGTAAAGAAAATTTACTTAAAACTTACGCCAGCCGTTGTTATTGCTTTGTTTACAATAATTTAACTTTCCTGCTTTTGAAATGTTTTAATTTGATTGGCTCTTACATCATTTCTTTGTTTGACTAACCAATCAGGAGCGCATTTTTCAAAAAGAAATTGCACTTTATTTCTTTTTTTTGCACTGTGTTTCACATTTTTGCACAGGTATTTACGATAAATTGCACTGCTCTTAACCAATCAGAATTGAGAAATTTTTTCATGTATATTATTAATTAAAAAACACTTAGTAAATTGAGGAATTAAACATACTAATGCAGCGAAGGACAAAGTATTATTCTCTAAGGCCAGCCATGCTTGGTATTGCTAAAGACCTATTTACACGGCATAAACTAAACCCGGTTTGACCCATGTTAAAATTAACCCAGGTTTATTTTATTGCGTGTAAACACTACTAATCCAGCTTCAACCAAGATTAAACTCAACCCACCTCCTGAGATGGGTTAAGTTTAACCCAGATTAAACCTAGGTTGGTGGTGTTTACACGCAAAAAGTCAACCTGGATTAAACCTGGGTTAATTTTAACCTGTGTTGAAACGGGATTAGTTTGTGTCGTGTGAATAGGGCGTAAGTCTTTATGACACGAAACGGTCTTTTCAAGTCAAACTTGAGTGGGAAATTAGAATCGATGAAATCTAATCGTTTTATTTAACTGTAATGCATGTAATGAAGCATACTCCGATTAAAAAGTTCATGTTTAACTCAATATTTGAGAAGGAAACCAGACGACTTTTATTAGAATAGTATATTTCGAATTTGTTACAAATTCATCATCAGACATTTGTATTTACAAGCCAACTGACGCTCTTCTAATATGTGCGTTAAATTATTTCAACGGAAGTGTAGAAATAAAAATAAAAATCGTCTTGTTTCACTCTCAAATATTGAGTTAAACATGAACTTTTTATTCGGAGTATATGCTTATTTTACTGTCATTAGTTCATTTAAAAAAAACTTAGTGTGATATATTTTAGTTATATTTCCCGTGCAAACTAGTGCTTCTTTATATATTTTGATGATTATTTTAAGATGACATTAAAACTTCGAATAAATCTTATATCGCTTGGCTTTATCTAAACGAAATTCGAAATTCCCCGTAAAGTTCTAATTCTGAACAATGGTTACAAAACGTTACTGTGGTATTGAACGGTCATGGTTTACACTTTCCACTGCCCTTGCAGCTTTTGCCAGACATTTGTGTACCTATGGGTATGAGTGGGGTATATTGTGACTGTCAATAATAAAATGCTCTTCGTTTTCCGCTCGTAGATTACTTCTTTCTCGTGTTTTCTTTAGTGTAAAACTGGCGTTATGTACGGGGAAGTTTTCAATGATTCTCGAGACACTTGTTAATTTATTTGCATTTGGGAAAGGTCGTTGAAGATTGACCTGCTTTAAATTAACTTCATAGTCACAGTAACTTTTGAAACAAACTTTTGATACCTTGTTGTTTGTTTCGTTATATTTCTTTTCAGCGTTACTTTGTTTGATGTTAGCTTCCAGCACCATGGCGTGTGCTTCCTGGTAATAGTGAGAGTATTATAATGAAGAAACGTCTTCAGACGGATAAGTGGAAGAGCAAAAACGTAGCAAGTGAATGATGCTTTGGATTTTTGTCAAAAACCTGAAATAAACTTGCTGTCAGTTCTTCGAGTTCGGCCTCAACTTCATTTCGTAAATTGGACAGTTTAAATACTTCCTCATCTTTCAGCTTTAATTCCTAAATTTATCAAATTTTTATAGCGAAATTAATATAATTATGACAAATTATATTAATCATACACTTCATAAAATATTCTATTGCATAAAGACACTTTAGCATAGATACTTAGGTAATTTAACAAAGATTCTGTCCTATGAATATAACCTTGGACCAAGTAAGCAGTACAGTGTCCTTAATATTTCCTTAACTGATGTTAGTGTTCATTTGTTCTAACAGATGGTTACCTCCTGTGCTTTCATTAGCTGCTCCTGGAGACGTACAAATGCCTGGTTTTTCATGAGATCTTGACTGTATCTCCTTGAGAACTCATCAAGGTCATGACTACCTGTACAGGGTGTTGACAACCTGTACATTGAAAGATGTCGAAAGAAAAAATCAGAAGGTATGTTTGATCAAATTTTGCTACTTTGACAACATTTCCATGCTATTTGTGCATACAAAACATAAAAATGAGGTCAGTCTGTAAACATTTTCTCCATGACAACAAATATTAACGAATTAAAAACTTCACCATTGGTGAAAACATGCTTGTAGTTGTTTAACATGATCATATAATTTAAACCATAATCATCCAAAGGTTTAAAAGGGATATACCATGATTTGGAATTTCACAGTGGCAATAAAGCTGGACATACTTAGAGGCTTGCTATTGCACTTGTCTATCTCATGCAAGAAATCATATGATGACAAATATGCGGCTTTTACCAGCTCACCTCTTCCTTGAATGCTGCTTTCGCAACATTGCAAGTTTTTTCATGGATGTTGTTGAGTCTCCATCTTTATCTGCCCTTTGCCTGAATTCTTGCAATGATGAGGTGGACAGTGACCTCTGCGTATCTACTCTGTTGGACAATGTCTGCTCAGTATTAGTGGTGCACGATCTAGGTGCAATTCCTAATTCTGGCTGGCTTGATCTCCTCTTTAGCATCATGTTATCGTCTTCTGTACTATTTCCTTGGTTAATGTCACCATTAGGAATTCCCTCCATGCCTTTCCGTGTTAAGAGTTGAGAAATTTAAAGAAAATATCCACGAATGTTGATTTTCGAGGTCATAGATTGTGTCGTTTATATTAAGAATATATTATTTCATAAACTCTTTCAAAAATTAACAGCTGGGTGAAATAGACATTCCAATCAGAATATCAAATATTAATATTGCGAAATGATATTATCGACGATTCCAACCTTTTAAATTGCCATTCATTCGTCAAAAGTAGCAGCATAGCAACCAAATTTTAGCGGGGATTCGTTTCTTTTTTACAGCGATTTTCTCATGAAATATATCAGGCAACATCATCTCCCTAAGTTAAGTTACATTCTGTGCATATTTTAAACCCGGCAATTCTTACAAAACAATGCCCGCCGCTTCGAAGCCTGCTGGTATTTCCGACTCTTTAAGATTTCAAGTTAAATTCCTTCCCGA
Organism: Xenia sp. Carnegie-2017; assembly: GCF_021976095.1. Taxonomy (NCBI): domain Eukaryota; kingdom Metazoa; phylum Cnidaria; class Anthozoa; order Malacalcyonacea; family Xeniidae; genus Xenia; species Xenia sp. Carnegie-2017. The sequence goes on from NW_025813481.1 coordinate 8,355,612, forward strand.
CTTGTTTCGACGTGTTCCCTTCTCAACAATCCCAGATAAACAGCAGGATTTTCCTCCGCGTCGTTGTGGTATTAAAATGCACGACAAGTAAGAACGTATGCAAATTCAATATTGATCATTGACAAGTAACAGCTAATGGCTAAATGAAAATAAAACCGCATGCAAATGCAAATTAGGTAATTTGCATTATTGCGTGGAGATATTTATCTCTGCGCGAACAAGAAAATTATGTAACTAGTAATTGTATGTGATAGGTCTCCTTCTGCGTTGAGCGCAAGCTGAGGCAGGTTTTTTTCAATAAAACAAGGCTAAATTAGCCTTCGTAAATTGAACAGAAAACGTCTGTTCGCAGGCTGGGCTAAATTCTTTTACACCAGTATTATCCAGGACTTATCAAACATCGTCTAAGTAAGCAATCAGAATGCTCACATTGACAATACTTACAATGACATTAGCTGATCCAGCGTTAATCAAAATTGATTATTCTAAATTCAATTTGTCGTTCCCTCTTTCATATCCTTTCCACGTCGCTATTTTACACAAGCTCACTATAGCTCGCAGTTCGCTTCGTGTGATTATTTCTATGTCAAAATTTTTTACTAATGTCTACTCTAACCATTAAACTAAAATACATGGAACGCCATCTGAAGCAAATAATTGAAGCCAAATCTTACACCCAGACACGCAAAATTACACCCAGACACGCGTGTGTAGTGTTTCGAGATTCTCTCGCGGAGTGAAAATTGATTGAACACAGACGCAGGTCTGGGTGTAATCTCGCGTGACCGGGTGTAAGATTTGGCTTCAAAAAATTACTAAGCTTTTCTATTAAAGGAAGCGTTCCATGTATTTTAGTTCAATGACTCTAACTCTGTATTCACGATGACTCTTCGTTAGCACATTAGAGGCAGCACTTCCCCTGTGATAGCTCCTCCTATCCTGAGTTTAATGGTTTCCGATGCATTTTTTCGATGCTTGGAAAATGTAGAAGGGGTGAAAGTGTGCTGTACAACTTACTGCACAATGACTAAACGTTTCGATACATCAGAAGGCAAAAGAGAACATGTAGTTCTCATTGCGGCAAATTCTTTTACTCTTTCACTTGTGATTCCATTTTTAATCTTTTCGAAATACCATTACATGCTGAAAAGCATGTCTTCTGTGAATATATCATAGTTCAATAACAAAAGACTACTGTGCTTCAAGACTAGAAATCTAAGTTTATTGTACTTTGTTTAGAAGAACCAGCACTGATTAGTTAGTAGTCGTACGCTGGTAAGTCAATATAGAGTGCAACCAAACATGAAAACTTAAACAGACTATCATAATGTATGAACATTTGAAGTCCTAAGATGGATGGAAAAGTCTTTAATTACCAGACAATTCGAACTAAATGTGTTTTAAATAGCGGACTTCGACTGTATGTGAAAGCCAATTATAGCTGTATGCATTATGGCTTTTAGGAAATCTTAAAGTTTTCTATCAGCACAGATTTGATTTTTCTAGCCCGAAACATCCCACCTCACTTTGCCCACCTTTGATAAGATTGGAAGAATGGAGTAGTGTTTAGTTTCGTCAGGGGCATCCAGTGTTGCTCAGCTCTCAGCACTGGTAAACATGCAATGTTGATTGGAAGATGTTTAAGATACATATTTGTTCATTCAAATCAAGCAGTTATTTGTTCTGTTTAGATGGTGCTTGACTGTCTAATTTCACATGTTTACATCTTGCAGCGAGTGGCTTGTAGTTTTTCCTTTATGTTTATGAATGATGTGTTGCTAAGTCTCTGACGCTAGCGACTTATTTGTTATTTGATTAAAACTTTTGTTTTTCCTTTTATCCTCACGAACAATTTTCTGCGGCATGTGAGCAATAAATTTCTTGATTGTTCTGGTATCTATCCGTTATCGCTTGACAATTTGACATGGTGCCGCTCACTTTCGTTAGCTTTGCACAATTTGACGTTTTTCCTTCCCACTGAATTCTTTCTTACCCACCATTTTAAAGTATTCTTTATCGTTTTTTCATGGAGTGCAACAAGATGTTAATTCACTTATATTATTCGCCTGTTTAATGGATTGCTTACATCAATTAGAAATTACTCGTGAAATATATATTTGTACTCTGATTCCTATTTACAAATTTAAAAATTCATAACTTATTAGCTACTCAATTGCCATGGTTACATAATTTTATCCAAGTTGAATACTTGGATAAAATTATACTAATTTTATCCACTTTGATACGCACTGAAATTGCTTTGGACCATGAAAAAATCCATCTTTGTGTATAGGCTATGTTGGTAAAGTATCTCTTATCTTGGTGGTTTAATCTCCAGCTCATTTCGAACCTTCTTTCTCGCGCCCCCCTGACCTGACGCATCTACCAGCATGTCTCCGGCAGACGCATATTCTGGTACACGTTGGTCTGTAAAAGTCACTGCTACGTACTTAAAAATTGGTTACCTTTTCAGCTAGGTTTGCAGTGCTGGGCTGCCGGTCTATATAGTATATAAGCTTATGACTCTTTACGATACCATGCTCAATATCAAACTTTGTAAATGACGTCCGTAATGAGAGCAAAACAAAGTTTCATTTGAAGAGTTTACTTCCAAGTTGGCAATCATTAAGTTCCTTCAACAACTTGCTGAAACCATACCTCTAATTTCAGACTTCGAGATTCCTATAAAATGCTGCCTTTCCCAACGAGTTGTTGTGGTACAACAATTGTTGTTTGAAAGGGAGACAAGTAACAGTTTGACGTAAGTTGGTTTGAACTTTAGGTTATGTTAGCAGTTTGTACATTGGTTGGTTTGTCTTTTGTACAAACGTCGGGTAGCTTTGAATTTGATGGAGTGCAGTTTTCAACTTTTCATCTTGATTTATATGTTCTAAAGTGTTGTTTTTAATGTTAGGCTTTTTTTGATTGTCAACTACTGGTTTCGTCGACGTCTTTAAACATGTATTTCTTTTATTTTAATACATTTCTTTCGCTCTTGGTGATTGGGTCAACGTCATCAAATGTAAGTTAATAATACGTCGCACAATTGCTATCGTCAACAGATAACGGTTCGTTTAATAAAACCGTACATAAGAGTTGTATTCTACAAAATTCATCAACTAGGTTTTGCTTGTGGTGTGTAAATTCTGCTTTTCACCGATATAATACAGTTTAAGTTCTCTATGCAAGTTCTGCATCCTCTCAGTATTTCTTTATATATTAACTGCAATAGATATTTCTCTGTGTGATGTTAAGGGCAAAATAATTGAATCATCAAAGAATGAGAAAGAGTTTACTAAAACGGCGTCAGAGTTGTTAGCAAACGCTGACCAGAATGTTGAGACACAATCCGACGACGAAAAGCGTACTCTGAACCGTCGTACGACAAAGCAAAGCATTGCAAATCTGTACTTGGAATTGGCTAAAGCTTACGTAAGTGCTTGAATTCGCTTGAGATGAGGTTCATCGAGATGTTACCACAGCAAATGATGATAAGATACAACACCATATACGCATGCAAAAGTCGTATTCGGAAGAGGTCGTGAAAACCTCGCACATTTACTGTTTCCATTGTTTCGTCAGATTCTTGAAGCAGCATTGAAAAAAGGAAAAGCGTTAACCAGTCTTGTGTATTTGGAAGGTATATGTTATTGATTGTTGATTGCACGTACCTTAAACTTTTAATTTTCTTTCGCAAATGTACTTAATTATTAGCTTTTTTCCAGTGTTAGAAACATGAGGTTCTTTTGTGAATGAATACAGTTCACTTTTGCTCTATTGTATTCTCCAGATAATTGTAAGAAAATCAAGAAAGTGGGCGAACCAATTGTTCACCATCATTCTGGAAAGACGCAGGGAGCTTGGATGAAAGATCCACTTGGTCTTCTTGGTGCCAAAAAAATATGGTACATAAATGGTTACCATGGGAATAAGGTGTTGGAGTTTGAGGACATGGATCACTTTAAAGCTGGGAAGTTTCTAAAACACATATTGCCGTACAATATTGCTGGTACTGGATCAGTTGTCTATGGTCGATATCTCTACTTTCACAGGTATTCAAATGCACTTAAACCACAAACATTAAAAAAGAATTAAGGTAAAATAAATATTAATTATAAATTGCTGACTTTGTCTTATTAGCGCAGTTGTTTAATTACCGTAAATACTCTGCTCACGCTGTTGAGGCAAGTCAATGTTTCAGCCTTGTAAGTTTGTTCTGTATCTTTTGCGTCAACCATAAATTTTTTCGTGAGTTACAAAAGAGCATTTATGCATATTTCTTAATGTCATTTTACTGAAGGGAATTCACTTTAATGCATGCATAAACCTGTTTATAGAAGTGGAACATGCAATGTTGTGCAGTATGATTTGGAGTATTCGAGAGTTTCAAAACAGGCCTGTCCAAATTCAAATATAAAATCAGGGCAGTACAGTTACCAATGGGGTGGCTACTCTGGAGTTGATTTGTCTGTCGACGAGAGTGGTTTATGGGTTTTATGGGCTTATAAAGGATACAGTGGAAAGTTATGTGCGACGTTGATGGATCCATTGACGCTCAGAACTCTAAGTAATTACTATGGTATTTCATCAGAGTCAAAGACGAGCATGGGAAATGCATTCGTGGCCTGTGGCATTGTTTACAGCATTGATAGTTGCCATGCACGCTCCACAGCCATCAACTACGCGTATGATGTTGGAAAAAGAACTGGATCCAACCCAAATATAAAATTCACCAACAAATTTGGATACAACAGTATGGTGACGTATAACCCTCGTGAGAAGGTGCTGTATGCATGGGACAGACATCGTCAGATTACCTACCCACTTGAGTTCGAAAAGTGAGGTCTTTCGTGAATTGTGAAGTTTTTGCGCTACTTTATAGTTTACTTAAAATTATAGTTGTTAGAAGAAAACTATTGTAATAGCTCGTCAAATGATAGGTATTATAATGGGCTTTGAATCAATAAATCGCTCTGAATGGGCTCTGAATTAAACTCTATCAACTTTTGTGTTGTGTATATTTAATAGTCATTATGAATTAAATCGTTTTAAAAAAAATAATGGACAGCTAGTCTTCTTGGAGTCCGAGAAATACATCATGTACTCTTTGTGTGTCGTATTGAGTTCATCGCCATGAAGCGCAAGGAAATCTTTCAATTTTTTGGAAATAACGTTTTTAAGATTGAAGATTTAGCACTTTCTCAAAGGCAACTGTCGTGCTCATTCGAAAGACATTATGGTACTTTGCTAAATCGTTAGTCGACTACAGTGGTGTTAATTGAACTTTGTTGTAATGGCTTTGCTACACACTTGAGTATGGAATTTATATTGTAAGTGGTATGAACTCCGGGGAATCGTTACATCTTTGTAGGTGTGGATCGTCGAGGTTAGTGTAGTCTTGAGAAGGACTGTTGGTATTGAGTCTGTTGGTTTTGACGTTAAGTCAGTTGAGTCAATGGAGAGTACCTCTTGGTGATAGTGCTACAACATTAATTGCTCTTGGAGATGCATCAGTTAGTGTTACACCCAAGATCTAACCCCACTAACATCTTTCTTTTGTAACATTAGTATAACAACGTCGACAACCTTAACAAACAAGTGCGTGCATTAAAGGCAGCCAATTTCCCAATGACAATTTGAGAATTTATGAAATAAAATTCTGTTGTTTCGTGAGGTGTGAAAGATTTATCAGTCCAGTATCATATTAATAATGTATGTCAAAAGTGGTATGAAGCTTTTACTCCCTTCTTTGAAAATAATCAATCATGTACTGTTTTACATAGAAGACAAAAATGTTTGTGAAACATGCTGAAGTCATTTTGCTCATAAAGCACTATTATACCCGAACTATTAAAACAGTGAAAATATGGGAAATTTGAGGGCAACAAAAATGAAAAAATAGGACAATTTTTCGCTCATTTTGATTTAGAAATTTGCCCTGTTGCAAATTTTTTAAGTACTGGGATCAAATCCATCGGAACCAATCACAGTCGAGTAACATTTATGCTATGTTGAATACAGCGCTTACAGTTGACATACAACCAAAAAATTGAATGGAACAACACATAAATAGAAATCTCCGTTTACATTTCGTCTTTGCTTTCTTTTTTCGAACTTTAGTGTCGAATAGATGTTATTCTTGAATAGCATAGAAAATGTGTAACTACTGCTGTGCCACAAGTCTGATACAAAATGTGTTACTAGTGTTGTGCCACAAGTCTGACACAAAATGTGTTACTACTGTTGTGCCACAAGTCTGACACAAAATGTGTTACTAATGTTGTGCCACAAGTCTGATGCAAATGGTGGGACTAATGTTGTGCCACAAGTCTGATACAAAATGTGTAACTACTATTGTGCCACAAGTCTGAGAAAAAATGGGTTACTAATGTTGTGCCACAAGTCTGATACAAAATGTGTGACTAATGTTGTGCCATAAGTCTGACACAAAATGTGTAACTACTGTTGTGCCACAAGTCTGACACAAAATGTGTTATTAATGTTGTGCCATAAGTCTGATACAAAATGTGTTACTAATATTGTGCCACAAGTCTGATACAAAATGTGTGACTACTGCTGTGCCCAAGTCTGATATAAAATGTGTTACTACTGTTGTGCCACAAGTCTGACACAAAATGTGTTACTAATGTTGTGCCACAAGTCTGACACAAAATGTTTAACTCTTGCTGTGCCACAAGTCTGATACAAAATGTGTTACTAATGTTGTACCACAAGTCTGACACAAAATGTGTAACTACTGTTGTGCCACATGTCTGACACAAAATGTGTTATTAATGTTGTGCGATAAGTCTGATACAAAATGTGTTACTAATATTGTGCCACAAGTCTGATACAAAATGTGTGACTACTGCTGTGCCCAAGTCTGATATAAAATGTGTTACTACTGTTGTGCCACAAGTCTGACACAAAATGTGTTACTAATGTTGTGCCACAAGTCTGATACAAAATCTGTAACTACTGCTGTGCCACAAGTCTATTGATTTTCTTCATACAAGTGAAACACATTATGAATCCTTCGGTTAAAGATGTGTTCAAAAATTTGCAAAATTAATGCACATTTTTTAGTGTATAGTTACCAAGGAAACTGCAGTTACACAATTTACAAACACTCTATTTTGTTTATTTTGCATAAGCAGAGTAAGATAAGAAAAGCAGATAATCGTTATTTGCCATAAAATCGATGCATGTTTTGGTCGTACTTCATAGACTAAAAATGAAATTGGTGAGTTGTGTCGTGAAAGTTAAAGATGAATTGTAAATGTCAAAAAATGTGTGATATTAACTTATATTACAAGTTAAAAGGGCTGTTGTTTGTAACTTTGCACTATCTTTGGATCTCTACTTTAATGTGCACGTAAGAATATCTGCGAATGAGAAAAGTTTTCAGTAAATTTTTCATATCATTGAATTGTCGCTCCTACTTTCTTCCCCTGTAAGTGGTCTTTAATACAAGCTTAAGTGATAATTGAGCAAGACTCGAAAAGTTTTATATAGTTAAAAAAACAAATAGATAAACACATAATAGATCCACATACTAAATGGATTGTTTGTCGAAGATGTGTTTGTTTGCAGTTGTCGTTAAAATGCACCAAGATTATCACAAAATGAACTCTATTTCGTCAACGAAATATATTTATCTACAGTGACAGCAACAAATATCAAAATATTGCTGTCGAAATCAGCGAGCAATTAAATAGACAATTAGTTTTGTATTCAAAGGTCAAGTGCATCTTTGCGTTCTTGTGCGATAATAGAGTCAATTTTTCATTCATTAATCACTTTGTATTGCTCCAGTGTTTAATTGACCAATCACGTCTCATACTTACTGTTCTAGTAGCGTCGTCGTTCACTCAGCCCTGTGAAAAATGCTGAAGGAAGGTCTAAAGCTGCAATAACACGATCATATTAACAAAGAAAACGTGCAAATTCATGCCGATATTTAAATTTCTGTTGAACGACATGTTGTGTTTTTCAAAAATTCATGTAGTGATAATTTATGACCAATTGCAGTGGTGGAAAATGGCTGAAGGAAACTACAATTTATTATAATTAAACTAGACACAAATAAAAGTATTAGTTATAGAAGACACAGGCACAAACTAGACGAGCCGTCGAGGAAACAAGCTAGCGTGAAAAAGAACTGCTTCATTTATACCTAAAGGCAAACAGCAAAGTAAAATATGATATCAAAGTTTACTCTGATCATAGCACTTCTGCTGATGGTTCATTTAAACGAGTATGATGTGAAGGCGGTAAGTTCGTTGTTCGTCATTGAAGTATCTTCCTTATATAGCTAAAACGCAAACTGAGTCATGTTTTTTCAAAATAGTTAGCTTAATAGAGAATGGGGAAATTAATGCATTCACAGGTTAACACACTATACAAAACTAACGTTAACTTTTCTCAACAAAAGTTGTGCTTCATGCATTTCTTGATCACTTTTTCTGTTTGCGGTTTTAAGGCGAAAGTAATTGAATCATCAAAGATTGAAAAGAAATTAAGTAAAACGGCATCAGTATTGTTAGCAAGCAAGGAGCAGAAAGAAAATGATGTGCCACGTTCTGATGACGAAGACGAAAAGCGTTCTCAGAGTCATAAGGGATACCATACAATCAAGAAAAGCATCGGAGATCTGAGCTTAGAATTGGCTAAAGTTCACGTAAGTGCAGAAAGTGACGTGAGATGAGCTACAGTATAATGTTGTAAGTTACATTATTGGAAATAAGAAAATGGGTGCGCTAAGTGTATAAGCATGTCAAAGAATGCGATAGTGTAGTATATAAAAAAATGGCATTCATATCACTTTTGTCTTATAAAGGACAACAACAGTATACAAACGATATACTTCGATGAAATCTTCACTGACTGACTTTATTCAATGCACAATACTTTGTTTCTTTGTTGACGAGAATCCCAGGCTTTCGAACAATGCTATCATAAATATTTTTTCTCTGATCTTGACTTGAAATAACATAAACCAAGTTTGTTATCCCAAAGCTTGTTTTGAATAAGGCAAAGGATTCATATTAACGTAGAGACTCAGAATGTTGAATTAATGATTCGATACCAAAGGAAATTTAATGCGGTCGACCAACTGCGTTTTCGTCTATAGTGTTTCACCTGCATGCATGTGTTTCCTTAAACGCTGACAAACTTGTGAATCCCTTTTTTTATGGAATAACATCGATTGTTTCCCGTTATCTCGTCGACAGATTCTTGAAGCTACAATAAAAAAAAGGAGAGGAATAACCAATCTTAAAAATAAAGTAAATGTGAATTCAGAAGGTATTTCTCATTGAATGTTTAAAGCATGATTTTCTTCGTGATGCACGATCACATTTTATAATGTGTTTTGCTTTGCTAAATATAGCTAACGTTTTTAATAAAACTGTCTTCTTGATTAATTTTAGATAATTGCAAGAGGATTAAAAGTTGGTGAACCAATTGTTCACCATCATTCAGGACTCTATAGTGGAGCTTGGATGAGAGATCCACTTCGTCTTCTCGGTGCTGATAAAATATGGTATATAAATGGTCATATTGGAAATAAGGTGTTGGAGTTTCAAACCATGGATCATTTTAAATCCGGTGTTGTTTCTAAAACGTACACTATGCCATACAATATTTATGGTACTGGATCAGTTGTCTATGGTCGATATCTCTATTTCCACAGGTATTGCATATAATTAATAACAGAAATTTGCGTATTGTTGCAGTTACGCTTTGTGAGATATTGTCATTTGAAATGTGTTGAATGTGGAATCTAAGGCCATTGAGCCCGACTAGCAAATGACAATAGAGAAATTCTTAGCAGTTTAAAGTTTTGCCAGAACCTGGCCAAAAGCAAATATGCTAATATCACTTCAATTTACTGTTGAAAAGTCAAAAAAACGAGTGGTTGAAATGTAATATCCGTGCATCAAATGGAAGTGCTAGGTAAATTATGTTGTTCATTCTCACCTTTTCATTTGACCTATTATCCCAAATGCGTACGTTGTATTTCCATAAAAACAAATCTAATGATAGTCATTGGAAAATTTTATCAATAAACAACAAGATGAAAATGAATTATGAAGTAAACTGTAACCAAAAGGAATAGATTAGACCAGTCGTTACTCACAAAATACATTAAATAACACACTGCAAACAAAATATGACCTGCTGCAAATGAAATATTTGAGATGCATGTTGCAAACAAATGCTGAGAACCAACTTGATTGTAATTTGTTTTATGCATTTCCAATACAATAAAACATCGTGTTGACGGTTCTGACAACGACATTTTACAGTTACTGAACATGGGTCTTTTCGCGGTTCTGAAGGAGATTTAATCGAGCCATACCAATTCCAACAGCCGAGCTGGGTTTGTACTATTTGTGGGAAAGTTCAAGTCGTGGCTTGAGTGCTTGAATTATATAAGAATGATAAATTAATTTGGGATGTATTTCTTACAAGACAAGTTTGGGTCAAGGCTCGCCTGAATTCCAAAAATCTTGAACGGGGTGTGTTTTTCTGAAAATCAGAATAAACAAGCCTCAAAGTAGAGCAAGATCGCCCCCACGGACTCTTCAATTAACTATCTATCAGTAACAATTTCATGAATATAGAGCTGCATGTGCATATTGTTTAAGAAAAAGTCTATATTGTTTCGGTGTGGTGTCCTTTAATATCATTACTTAATGAGTTAACGTGATGTAGATTTTATATTTTTTGACTTACACAGTTTTTTAGACGTTAATTCAAATAGTGGATGCGTAGATGAAAGTGCAATTTTTAGACTCTTCAATACACAAGCATCAGTGGGCATTGTTTTTGTGAAAATACCATGTACGCTTAAAGGAATAACAGGTTAAATATCAATGTAGTACTCCTTACTCTCGCCTACTTTTTACACTTTGTACCATGTTTCAAATTGAAATTTCTCAAAGATTTAAAGATTATCATTGCTCAGCTATTTTATAGCCAAGTTAAAAATGCCCAAAATAATTAAATCTCTAGAGGAGTGATGTGAGAATGGTTTGGTCAAGCTAAAGTAGATTTCATCGTGTATGCTTTGATGTAGAGAGGGAACTTGCAAAATTATACAATATGATTTGGTTGAAGAACAAGTTAAAAAAGAGGCATGTCCAATTATACATATAAAATCAGGAAATTACAGCTACCAATGGGGTGGCAACACTGGGGTTGATTTGTCTGTCGACGAGAGTGGTTTATGGGTTATATGGGCTTATAAAGGGTATAATGGACACTTATGTGCTACGTTAGTGGACACTTTGACCCTTTCGCATCTATATGGTTACTGCGGTATTTCATCAGAATCAAAAGATAAAATGGGAAACGCATTCGTGGCCTGTGGCATAGTTTACAGCATTGATGATTGCCATAAAACCTCCACAACCATCAACTACGCTTATGATACTGGAAAAAGAACTGGATCTAATCCAAATATAAAATTCACCAACAAATTTGGATACAACACCATGGTGACGTATAACCCTCGTGAGAAGGTGCTGTATGCATGGGACAGATATCGTCAGATTACCTACCCACTAGAGTTTGAAGAATGAAATCTTACAATGAAATATTGGGTTTCGTACAACTTTATAGCTTGGTAAGAATCATAGATGTTAGAAAATGAGCATTGTATTTACTTACTGAATATTCGCCTGTTATTTTTTGGCTCTGAATCAATAAATTCCATTAAGCATTGCTCTTTATCGATGTGGTTTTTATGTGGTTTTTATTGAATCATGGAGCTTGTTGAAGTGATTCTTTGTAACAGTTGCATCTCACATAGCATCCTAATAACTGTTACACTCATGCTTCAAGTATGTCCAATGCTTGGTCCATTGTATAATTTATTAACATAAAGCGAGGGAAAATTGCACAAAATATTTTGTGAAACGTTTGCCAATGTTAAATTTTACCGGTATGAGACAAATATTTCCTTTTTGTGCAAATACTTGGCTTCGTGTCGGTTTCTCGACATGACTTAAAAATAGTCAATAACACATTCTTGTTACACAACAAAATACCAGAAGATATGACTGCTATTCAGCGCAGACAAAGCATGGTTGCAGTTACCTGCTGGTACGCTTGCTCTTTTCTAGAGAAGTAAGGTGTCCGGATGTAGATGGTGCGCTTGCTTCTATCTAAAATATCCCAGTGTGCTCTTTGAAAACTGCCTTTGCTCTTTTTTTCTGAACACAAAAAAGTTTCTGATTTATATCATTACGGCGCAGTGAATGACATACTTTCTTATTGCGAAAATCTTCTTAAAAACCATTAAATAATAATAATCTTACTAAATGCGCTGTTTCAAAGTGCTCTTTAACATAGGCGTGGCGTAGGAACAGATTTACTTTTTTTTGTGGGAGGGGGGGGGGGGCTGCGGTCGACGATTAGTCGACCTGACTCTCTGTTCTTTTAAGCTGGGGCTCTGTAGTTTTCAAGTATTCTAGAGTCCTGTAGAAACGCAGCACTTGGAGCAAGCATGAAATCTTTGTTGTTTAGTTGTACTGCATAACAATACCCATAGTGCAATTAATGCAACAAGTAAGTTTAGTACAATCAATATACTAAGCAAAACGAAGAATTTGACTTATAAACCAGAACGATAAGTGTAGCTAATTGCAAGTAAAATGTCATTAAGTATTAGATTTTGGGAATGTTTAACTTTAATTTTCAGACTATTAAAAATTCTGCTCCTAGGCAGTGAAGTACAAATAATTATTAACTTCTCATGTTAGGATGTATTATCATAATTCTGCTCAGTTGGAAATGTCCATCGCGCACGTTATGATTAATGAAATGAATGAAGTAAACTTAGAATGCACAGTGAAATGGTGGCGTGGGGCGAGTGCCGGGCATTGTGGGAAATCCGGAGATCATAAATAAAACAAGATGGCGGTGTAAATGAATATTCCTCCTTTCATATTAGATTGATGTTAGCAATGAATTTGAGTAAAATGTCAATGAAACAAGACCATTTTAGTAATCCTCGAACCATAAACAGTTTATCACAAGGAAAACAGTAGTCGGTAAGCGTATTTATTTACTAACGCCTCAAGCCTTCAGATTGTTAAAAAAAACACCACATGTTTAAACTGAATAAAGAAGTTTTAAAGCTGTCTTTCAAGCGTTATGAAGGAGTAATTTTTTATGTTTTGCGTCCACAAGTAGTAAAGCCAGCCGTTTATTTTTACTCCTGCTACGCAAACATTTTGTGCTCGTTCATTGATAAAACAAGAAATGTAACGAATTTTCTAAAAACATTGATAGTAAAATTAATCAACTCTCCTGAAGAATATGCGTTGTAGAAAAAAAATTCGTGCCTGCTCTACCACTGGCGTCCACGTGCATGAGTAACTGAGAGTGGTCAATGCCAGCTGGTCAACATATCATAGTTACTGACGCCTACTTTGTATGCGTGCTCTACAAGAGCAAGTTAGACTTCATCTGAAAAAAAACTATCATGAGAAAAGACAGAATGTAAATATCAAAATTAAGATAAGAAAAGCAAAAAAGTATGACGAGAAATGTTAAAAGTAGAATGAGAAACGCGAAAACCAGAATGAAAAAATAATTTTTGAACTCTTGATGTTATTGCGTCGTTGAACGACTTAGAAAAAAAATACAGTTTCAAATAAAATGATATTATGCGCTCTCTGACGTCTCAACTGATGGACCAATTCAAATTGTTTGAGGCCGGATAAGCAAGACCAATGTTGAAAACACGTATGATGCATAATTGAGCTTTTCATAAGTTTTTGTCTCAGGATATTTTAAAATATCCATGACCGGACATCCTTGTTGCTTGGTTAGGACCACTTGTTTCTTGGTTAGGAGTTAGAAATGATTCAATGGTTAAATGAATATATACAGTAATTTGCACTGAATTAAATCATCGTGGATTTGTGGACTTCTGCATGTATGTTTGTTGATAAGCGTTAAATTGTAGCAACCACATTTGAAGTATATACTCAGATATTTTGTGAGTAAGATCATCTTGTAAAATCCATACAGCATCTCCTCTTTGTAATGGTTGTTTGACGATCTTCGATGAAATACTTCCCTCAGATAGGCAAATGTGCTGCGAAATCAGATGGATAACATCATTGTTTTTACAAGTTGCTGTGATAACTTAATATCAATGCGCCTGCTTTTTATTCTTCCTGCCTTGGAGAATTCATTTAAAGAATAATTTCAACTTGTTCATATGAATACTGTAAATACTGTGAATACTCTGTTGTACGTCTATGCCATTGTTGGGACCCACAGGGGTACCACGCCTTACTAAGTGCGCATGTTCTTTCGGAACACGTCGGCGTGGTACCGTTGTAACTGAAATGCATTAACAAAACGCCAGGGATGTAGCGATAACAAAAGACCATGTGGTCTCAACAACAGCTTACTGACAAACATGAGTCTTTAATCAGTGGGAGTGAAATCTGCTCATAGGCATGCCATCCTGAGTGACGATTCAAGTAAATGTTGACGCTTTGTGTACCCATGTGATCCGCACGATTTCAGGCAAGCTTTGAGTGACTGAAAAAAGGAACAAGATTGATTTGTAATCGTTGTGTTATAAATTGCTGCAATAAAAATGTGCAAAAAGTGTTACTAAAGAGATTAGGTAATGTTCACTAGGTAACTTTAATGGAAAACTATTGTTTTGCTTCGTCGTTCTGCTTCATGTATCGACCTGACAGCTTTGTGTTGCTTCGTTTGGCATCTGGAATTCCCGCTTTGTCTATTCATTTTAGAAGTTTTTTTCCTCTTTATCGAGTGAAGCTGTACGCACAATAAAATAGCAACCATCGCAGAATGGAAATCTGCAAAAACTAGTTCTGTTATGCAAATTAGATTCTCTAATTGCCTTTACACATCTAATGTACGCGACTTACGTTCTTTCTTAACCCAATTTGGGTCTATTTTAAAATTACGCGTTCATTTAGATTTTATTCTGTGGATGATGTGTTTCTTTTCTCAACACTCGTTCCTCAATCATACAGTTGTATATGTTAAGGGGAGAATAATGACGAGCCAAGGGGACACGATTTTATTGAACAATGATGTCAGTGATTTCTAAACTTTCTTGTTGTTCTTGCAATGACATCTTGCCGTCCGTTCCAGCCCCTGATTTGCTTTTTGGCAAACATGCAACAGTGTAATTAAGTACCAACATTCAGCATGGGCATCAATTCAGAAGCTTTCAATCATTTAGAAATTCGAAGTTTCCTTGATATAGTTTAGAAATTGTGTGTTTTTCTGTAGTCAGCAAAAACGTCTGTGATGACTTAATTTCAACAACCGAATAAAGAGATTTGTGAATCATCGATTAGTTCACTCGGGTTTAACAATAACGAATTGGTTTTAACATTAGTTATTCGATATATCGTGTTGGTGTCTAATTGCGGTCATCATTTTCAGTCATCAGTTATTTAAGCCATTGCAATTATATACTATATGCTTAAAGCTGCTTTAATGGGCTGAACATGTTGTATTTTGCTTAAACGAAACTCGTTCTTTGCTTTTTGTTGTTTTGTGCATTGAGTATTAAGTATATATGCAAATAACTATTAATTTCAAATTACGCTCACAAATTGCTCTAAATTTTACTCATTTAGATACTTGTTCTTAAAGTACTTGTTCTTTTGTCTTACAGGATTAAGGAGGTCGCGTTCGACATTTATTTAGAAAAGCTCTCGAGATAATCCCATTAAAATTAAACATTTGCTGATCGTGTTGCAACGCCGTTTGAACAGTAAGTGTTTTTTTAATTGCTTAATATGTTTGTTTTGCTAAAGGTTATTTGTTCGCGTTGTAATTCAAAGTGCTATTTTGATCATAGAAAGTAAAAACGGCAAATCTTAATGTTCCAACTGACTGTAATTTTTCTTCTCAATGCATCAATTGACGTTGTAATCTTTTCTTTGTAATATGATTGGGCTTTAAAGTGCGCATCCGGAGCTTCATGTGACGATGTTGGAGCAACAACAACTGTGTTTTTGTTTCTGTCGACAAAGGTTCATGCATTTTTTACAACGTGTAGTTGAAAAGAATAGTAAAAAAAACTTCATTCTCATTGTACTATATGACGTTTGCTATGAGATTCCACTTATAGCTGTGTAACATTTACAATTATTCCTAAAGAAAATCGAATGCCTTTAATTTGGTATTCAAACTCATGGCGAAGTGTTTTGGCCATAGAATAGAGAAGTAATTTATGACACATGTTTTGCCAGCTTTGTGCCAAGTCCTTGAAAGCACTTGCATTGACAATGAATATGCTTGACTTATGGTTCATTCAACGAGGATGTGTTTGAGAGTGAATAAAGTAGATGGGCAAGAAACAAAGAGCACAAATATCATTCTCTGCAAAATCTGAATATGTTTGAAAAGATTATAAAAGTTTATAAAGCTGAAGTTTTCATTGAAAGTGTGCCAATGCATTCGTTGGAAATCTCCTTAATACTTAATCCCCGAACTGCAGCATTGAAAAATTCAACAGAGCATGTCTTAGTGGGAGAACACGAGTTCCTTTGAAAAAATTCCTTTTGAATCGTCATGATGGATCAGTGAGATTCAAAACTAAAAATTGTTACGTGGCTGTGTAAGGTTATAGGTCTGAAAAGACCAACAAAAATTGTTCATTTTTGTTTTAACTAAACCGCAGTTCTTTTTCGTATCTTTTTGAATCATCTGTAGTATGGTGCTCATTCGTGGCACACAGTGCGCTCAAAGACACGATAATTCTTTAGTAGAACCGTTTTGTATATATATAGAGAGCTTTATTTGCAAATAAATATACACAGCTTGAGCTACAACAAAAACTTTGTTAGTTTTTCTCGCTCGTGATTGGCTCAGCGCACAGGTGCAACCACAACTCGGGGGTCGCCCGAATTGGCCATTTTAAAGCAGAAATCGTTGTGAGAGAAAAGGAATCGACGCCATTCATCCAGCCACTCATCTTTGAAGCACAAAAGACTCGGAAAAAAAGAGAAGCGATCCATTTAAAAAATCAAGGCTGGAAGTTTGTCGTGAAATCTCAAACTTCTCCATGAACGTAACGTTGCATTTGATCATTTCTAGTAGAGATAATTGAAGTTTACATCAAAAACCGTGCTTAAGGGGATCATGAGCAAGTACTTTACTAGATCAACTGCATCAAAGGACTAACCAGAGTAGAAACATTGACATTTCGTTATACGATATTGAGAAACTTATTTTTTTGGTCACATTTTTCTTCGTGAAAGAGATCTTCACACCGTCGACTACATAGAGTAATGTCAGTAATGGAGTACTCGGATTTTACCTTTTCGATGCCAACTTGCTATCAACTAGGAATTCCCAAAGAACCCAACGCTGCAGAAACTCAAGGTATGAACTACTCATGCCCCTCTCAAACGGTGCCCGTGGCTCATCCATTATACGACTGCAACTTGGAACCGGCGTTCATCAGGAAACGCAATGAAAGAGAACGCATTCGCGTGAGACACGTAAACGAAGGCTACGCCAAACTTCGCGAACACCTTCCAAACGAACCGACCGAGAAACGAATGTCGAAAGTGGAAACACTCAGAGCTGCAATCCGTTACATTCGTAAACTTGAATCGATGCTTGGAAGCACCAAAGACAAATCGATCTGCACGGGCTCTCAAGCAGAGAAGACTGAAGACGTCAAAGCAAAAGAGTCGGAAAGAGATAAAAACGATTCCTGTTAAAAAAAAGTTGAAATCATTTCTTTCATTCATTGCTACCGTTGAAAACTTAACAGTTTTGTCTTGGATTGCTGCTGAATGCTTTATTTCATGGAACTCAATTAGAACTGTTTTAAAGCTTAGGTTCTCAGATAATTTTGTACAATAGTTATATTTTAGACGGTGCACTTCAAATTTGTGCGAGCACGACAGTAATTTTAACCGACAGCACATTTCAATAACTAATAAACAAGTAACTTTTTCCCTTCGAATGAAGTTTGGAACTTATGTTAATTTTTGTCTAGAAGACCTTAGTAAATCATAAATCCCCGCTATGAATTGTGTGGTTATTCAAGTAAAGTTTTGTTTGCAGAAATTGACTCAAAAGATAAACGGATGATGGCGACATCCAACGAATACGCGCAACCTCTACTTGAGCCAAAAATTTCGTCTTTCAATTATACAATTTCTCCATTCAAACAGTGTGCGATGGCAAATTCATCCCATGCTGGGCGTCAAAGTGTGAAATTAATTCACTGCTGATAAATGAACAAAAAACCTGTCTAATTATTTACTTTTTGTTTGTCAAAAAGTATTTTATGAAATCAGCGCTCTAGAACATAAGCGTTCTTGACAAAGAACTTTAACTGCACCGATGTTATCAATATTATCTGTATTACTTTTGGTTTTTGCGTGAAGCGCGATTTTAATTTATCTACAGTATTTACATTGTCGATCGTTATGATTGTTTACCTTAACTTTTATCCAACGTTTTTACTATCAACAGATATGAAGCATCGTAGCTGTATTTATGCAGCTTATATATAACCTCATTCACGCTTGTATGCGTTATTTGATATGTTGGCCTGAACTGAGCAAAATTTTTTTACCAAAGAATTTTTCGGAAAGCTTTAAGTCGTATGAAGAAAAGGTTCGAATGAAGTATAGAATTCGGAAACACTACAAATGTCATGAGCGAGTTGAACTGAACGAAAGCACTCGCACGCGGATGTAAAATTAGCTGAAACATTAAATGCGTATGAATAGTTATGACAAATATCTGCCAGACGACAATTCGCTCTCCTTATATTACTTTAAAACACATATTGATAAGTCACATAAGTCTGGCATTCGTGATCTGTAACGAATTGCAACTTAGAACGAGTAACGTATGATGCTAATTTAAAACTTTCAAAATTTTTAGACAACTCATAACTCCACCCCATATCTCCCCATGCACATCTATCTAAATATAATTTACTCAGGGTGTGTTGATAACTCATAAGTCCATCCCATATCTCCCCCCGCACATCTATTTAAATATAATTTATTCAGGGTGCGTTGATCATTTCTTATGGCGTCAAAATACCCACCCAAATTCTACAAATAATTAATCAAACGTCAGGCAAGCGAAATTCAGTCAGTTTAGATCCCCATCTCTCCAGCTGAGTTAAAATTTTCAAATGACTAAAATCACATGCGTTTAAATATCTGTACAAAGATATGCTTGGTGATATTGGGTTTTCTAACCCAGTATCATGCATATGGGTAATTGAAGTTAAAACAGCTACATTCTTAGTTTTTCAAATACATGCGCGTATGCAGTTCACTAAATATCATATATTCTACATTGAGTCAATTCAACTGTATCTGGAAAAACAATACTGCGCGGAAGTCATTTATTTGCGGCATCACAAACAGTCTTTTACCCAACGGTCTGCCTATTAGACAAACGAAATCCTTGAATTAAAATATAATGAAAGTCACAATTCAATTGCTAATGCACCATATGCTTAATTACCTGCTGCGCCAGCTTGTTTTAGTAAATGTCCATGCTTCGTGCATTTAACAGCATATCCCGAAACAGTCTTTGCACAAAAAGACGATAACCCTCTAATAACTGGGGAAGGTGTTAACTTACGAGTAGATTAGCTGTCGTGAGCCGATACAATAGCCTTTCCCCATAGTAAGTCTTCGTTTTGTATGCGATTGTTCGCAACAGAGAGACTTGATGCACATCTCTGGAAGCGATAGTTTGTTTACAACTGTGTGTTTGGATAGTTCAGACGTTATTTGTTAAGCGAGGATCGGTGTTTGCCACACATCACTGAACTTTCCATCATTTATTTGTCTGAATCCGTGGTTCTTTTACGCTTTAGAAATATTCTTAATTTCCCACGTCGTTTTGGGGACAGGTCGTGATAATTATGTTTAAGTTGTGAGCCAACTCTTGTCGTAAGAATATATGTAAATACTGGAGTGAGAGAAGAAGTGCCTGCTGTCGTGGGAATACACTTCTAGGGTGGGAGCAATGACCTAGAACCCAATCTACTAGATATCTGACTCCGCCTAACTTTTGTAAATACTATTGAGGCAAGTCGCCATCTTGAAAGGTGGCAAAACTGACGTTGATATACTGTCGCAAAGTTGATAGTCCAGGTTTAATTTTGAAAATGTTTGATAGGATTAATTTTTCAAACCTTCTCTTAGCATGTTTTTCATTTTGACTTTGAGTTTTCCTTTATGCCACCTTTCAAGATTGTGTCCTTGCTTTAGAGATTATAAATAAGACTAGAGGTGGCATTGATGACGCTTTTAGGGAACGCGTAAATTGGGGGGTAAATTTAGGTGCCAGGTTAAAACACGAAGTAAACAAATGTTGTTTTTGCCGTCTGCTTCGAGTTTTGGATTCTTTTTGAATATATTTGGTACTTTTTTTCTCTTTTGTACGAGCATCAAGAAAATTTGTCATTTTAAAGTGTTAGTAATTGTTTTTAGCGAGCTGTTATTTTGATTATCTGTTGCTTATAATCTCCGTATACTTTGTTTTAATTAACTACACGCAATGAAAACTTATGCTATTCTTTTTTGTTTTTACAACCCACATATTCACATAGCTTAACCGTTTTTAATATTTTTCCGGTATGGATGACAAATATATGTTTTTTGAAGTCTGTTAGCAGTAGAATTAAAGACGAAAACGGTCTTTTTATCAAGCAATGATTCACGGACTTATAATTTGCTGAATAAGTACAAAAGCAACACAAACATGTTTTGCAAAATACGAGTGACTTAAACCATCTAAAATTACAATAAAAAGGCAAGAATTGCTCAGACAATATGATAGTATTCACTATAATATTTACGCATAATATGTACAAAAAAGTGAAAACGTTTTCCATAGTTTTCCACTTTAGCTTAACATCCGGGAATTGATTTTTCCCTCCAAAAAACGCGTACCATATTTTGAACTCTTGATTATATTACGATGCCACCTCTAGTCTTATAATCTCTATTGTCCTTGCCTCATATTGACACGGTTGTTAGATATCTATAGGATTGGGTTCTAAATCATTGGGTGGTAGTATCGTTGCTGTAACAAGAACACATTATTACAAAGTCAGGATGAACGGCTGCATTACTATAAGAATACATCACTGCTAGATTTAGGGTAACGCCGGTTGCTGTCTTCCAAATATACCACAATGCATTGGGGGGGGGGATATTTGCTGTCATAAAGATTCACCACCACTAAGGTGAGGGTAGATTGCTTCTGTAGTAAGAAGTGCATCTCCACCACTGATCTCGAAAAGACTGGATCAAGCAAGTTTATATTTGTAGTAAACAAATTTGAAGCCACCGCCGCCGTTAGTAAGGGACCAACACGTCGAAAGATTTTTTAACAAAACTATGGAAAACATAGCAACACATGGCCAAATCATGCTTTAAGATAACGCAGAAGATGAAAAACAACCTTTATAGCGATAGTAAAACGAGTCAGAAAGAATAATCGGCCGTATAAAACAAAACGCATACAGGTTTCACACCGAATCACTCCTAAAATGGCTTGTAATTTTAAAAGATTGATCAGTTTATGACCAGTTTGTACTTCTGAACTACGATTCCAACAATTTTAGGTTATTCCATGCAGTTGTGGGCTATTTTCCATAGTTTTTCCATACCATAGTAGAGTTACCGATGACAAAAATCGCTACATTTTGATCATATTTCATCATATTTTTATCTCTTCTATAAACTGATTTATCTCTTAGTTATGTTCATGTTCGAATGTTGGTCCCTTAGTAATGGCGGCGCTCCTTATTTTTTGTCCTAAATTTTTGTGCTAGATGCTTGATCCAGTCTTATTTCGAGATCAGTGATCACCACTAGTTCTCTTTTTTTCATCAACGCTCTTATTTTTTGGTTCGTTAAAATCTTTCTCGCATGTAAATGTTAAACGTTTAATATCCAGTATAGCAAGTATCGTACATCCAGCCTACCACCTTAGTTTAAATCCTGCGATCTGAAATGCAGAACATTTTCGTCGTGAACAAGTAAACAAATCTGCTCGCAAATTGCATAGCAGAGGCTTTGGAAGCTTTTTAATATTGTTGGTGTTCCTTGCTCATTTTGTGATAACTCACAAAAGTTACACTACTAATGAAAATGCTTACCAATGGTTATTTCTAATTAGGTTTTCTTTTACTGTAATATGTCAAAGTGAAGAGACCGTTGAAAACTTGGCACAACTGTACAAACATGGCATTCAATATGTCGCAAACGCTCAAGCAAGATGCTGAACTTGTGGGTGTCTTTCTTATAAGGGACAATTACACTCTCATAATTGCGCGTGTCGGGACTCGGGACATCCAGACACCTGGGACTTCTTAAGCCCTTGATAGCGTGACTAAAATAACTAAGCGAGCTCGCTACGCCAGTGAATGTAATTTGTATAAATGCATTCTCAAAACGTTTAACAGTGCAATAACATAACATAATCTAGTCTCGTGCAAATGAATGTTTCATTTAGTATGCATTAATTAATGAAGTGTTCTAGCTAACGATGGCACGTGTACTCGCTGACTTCTTTGTAAGAACATTTTTTCACGCAACATTCTTTAACAGCCTGCGTCGTCAGAGGTGAATCGTTGCCCACTTGATCTCGCTTTCTCAGTTTACCGAGGAAATTCTTAGCTTCTCTCGACGACATGAAGGGATTTCTTAATTCTATTGAGAAAAGAATGGGAGGAGATTTACTCTAACGCAATCTAACTTTGATATGATCAAATTCGATTTCTCTTCCTATCACTCCGTTCCATTCGTATCCTTCATCCTTTAAAGGGTTGTTTATGCGATCCCTGCTAACCGCCGAAATTTGGTGAGGCACGAATGCTTATTTTCAGGAATCGAAAGGAGTCTTAAATTTAAAGCGTAGAACTACAACCTTTTAATTGTACATTGTAATTCTTAGAATTAGTGCAGATCAGTTCTTGTCATTTTGCGTGTTTTGTATGTTCATAAGACCAAATGTTGCGAAAATCCATAAAGTCCCAGTATCATGTTCAGGTGAATAACTTCTTTAGATAGTTAAATCGTCTTAAGAATATTTGGATGTTTGTTTGATCAGACGAAAATTTCATCTTCATACGCTTTTTGGACCTAGAAGTTTGCACCGGATGTGACGTAAAGGAGAACACGTGCATTAAAGATACAGTTTTTATTACCACTAAAACACGTTATAGCAAATCTTCTTCAAAGTTTGTTCAACAAATGTTAAGATGCCGCCCAGTTTTAAACGAATAATCAAAAAAACGTTGAAAATGTAGAAGTGCGTTTTCTTTTTACGTCACTTCCGGTGCAGAGTCACCTACTTGCAGGCCCGAAAAGTCTGTAGTGAGAAAAATTTCGTCCTATCAAATATCTTGTAAATGTTCTTAAAGTTGGTTTAGCGATGTATAAAAGTTCTTTCCCTGACCCTGGTATGGGAACTTTGAGTGGATTAATTAAATAATAATGTGTCGCTTTAACTTACAAAAATCATTAAAGCCTATAGTTCCCACTTGTAATAGTCATGATTTCATTTTGCGATATTTACCGACTGAATTACAACTCAACAAACAAGGTCACATATAGTTGTAGCTTTATAGTTGATTCTTTCCTTCGACTAATTTGACTGTTTACCTCTTACTTTACAACTTCGAAAAACTGTTTAAATGTTCAACTATCTACTCACTTCGTTTGTGAAGAAAAAAGGCTTCTTGAGGTACTTGATTTGCGCATGCCGGGTAACCAAGGTTACAGCACGAATAATAAGCATCGACGAAATCATTTCCGCACAATCGATATTTTTTGTTGGTTTGCTGTGTGTTTATCACAAACGGCGACAGGACTACAATGGCGAACGTTATCAGCGCGTTTGAATACATGATATCTACAGAAGCATAAAGAACGTTAATTTCGTAATAAAATGGCCGTGTGGAAGATTGATGATGAAATATCTACAAGACCTGTTCACAATGATCCCCGCAGAATGTTGAAGATTTTGTGATTTGCTTACCGACTCAATGCAGTTTGAAAACTTAAGCATAAATACAGCTGGAGAACTTAGGCATAGACGCAGCTGGAGAACTTAGACAAAGATGCAGTTGGAGAACTTAGACAAAGATGCAGTTGGAGAACTTAGACAAAGATGCAGTTGGAGAACTTAGACAAAGATGCAGTTGGAGAACTTACGCAAAGATGCAGTTGGAGAACTTAGACAAAGATGCAGTTGGAGAACTTAGACAAAGATGCCGTTGGAGAACTTAGACAAAGACACAGTTGGAGAACTTAAGCAAAGATGCAGTTGGAGAACTTAGACAAAGATGCAGTTGGAGAACTTACGCAAAGATGAAGTTGGAGAACTTAGACAAAGATGCAGTTGGAGAACTTAGACAAAGATGCAGTTGGAGAACTTAGACAAAGATGCAGTTGGAGAACTTAGACAAAGATGCAGTTGGAGAACTTAGACAAAGATACAGTTGGAGAACTTACGTAAAGATACAGTTGCAGAACTTAGACAAAGATGCAGTTGGAGAACTTAGACAAAGATGCAGTTGGATAACTTACGCAAAGATGCAGTTGGAGAACCTGATGTTAAAAAGCCCATATGCCATGTTGGCAGCGCCTATACGCATTATCTTACCCTTAGTTGTGTTCCTGTATTCTATATGAAGTTTAAGTGGCTTGTAGATGTAATTCATCTAGAATAGTGGAGTCCAAAGAAGGGCTGTTGGTGTTGACTAATGTTTTGACATAATGTTTTGACAGCGTTAGTGGCATGCAGTCATCTTCAGACTTCACTTAACTCTGGAAATAATGCCCGCCGACATTATCAAAACGTCAGTCAACATCAACACCGGCACTCTTCCTCAGATCTGCATCTGTAAACATTTATGTATGAACAGTCTTGGAATACTTAAGCAGAACTTCATCAAAAACGTTGTACGTCACGATACTAAATGCATCATGCTCTTCTAAGTCGAACAACATGTTTTCAGATAAAATTTTCCAGAAATATTAAAGCACGTAATGTTGTTCTGTTAATCGTATCTTAGCGACCTTAATCCTACGTCAACGAAGGATTTCGGGTTCATTATGGACTAAAGCTGTTATGTATGCCTTTGGCTTAAATGCTGTTTTTCAATCAATATATTTTAGGGAAAATGAATGAATAAATTTGCTTAGAGGAACAAAGCAAACCATATTAAAAAATATTTCACGCTACGTTAAATAGCGACTCCAGGGGGCGATTGGATTGCTGTTAAAAGTTCTTAGTTATTCCTTGAGGTTTTCTGTTTTCTATGAGCTATAATTTTAAAAAGGGAAATCATTAAAAACTGCTTCTAGTTTTCCCTCGATACTGCATTGAACATATTGAATGGAGGTTTTCTTAAAGGAGTAATAGTTTCTATATCAGTAGCAGCTCCTTTAAACGTAGAGTTTGTGGGCGTTTTAAAGGGCCACATGCTCTGAGCTGTAGTTTCAGATGCCTTTTGTTCACATGTGTTTATATGAATAAAAATGGGGGAAGCAATTTTGCTTAAATTAAGTCAATAATATAGGAAGCACTATCATTTACGATTGTAGTTTGAAAGCGTTGCCGATTTTACTGCCCAACAAACTTATACTAATTCACAATGTATTTTTCTTTCGAAACTTCCCAAAAACACTACTTACATGCTATACTAGCCCCCATTTAAGCTGTTTTTTGCTTACTACAGTTAGCTATATCGTGAATATTTTAATCAGGTCTTCTTAAAAAACTTCCAAAATAGGGTTCCAAGACATAACTTCAATTGGGCATGCATGACTTAACTGTAAACTTTCAATAGCTCATGCATAAAAGTTGAGAGAGCGGGGGGGGGGGTTAGATGGTTAGACGTTCTGGGAAGCAAATTTTAAATGTTTTTTTAATGAAAAGCCCATATATTTAGGCGGACAGACTTTTTTCTCCGCTATCAGTTTCTGGACGACTTGTGATACATGTTTTACAAAAGCTGGCAATGTTACACCTCTAACCCCTTTTTAAGGTGCGTTTCCGACTTTCATTTCAAGGTTTTGCTTGGTGTTGTGAGTTTAGCGGTTACAGTCAAGTTTAAATATGATTGTGCGTTAGATGGGAGGAGTTTTGCTCAAGTGCCATCTTGTTTGCTCATGTTGTTCATGTGGCTTCCCAGCGAAATCGAACCGATTGCACGTGATTATTGATAAATACGTTGCATTTTAACATTCCAAAACTTAATCTCTACCAGTGAAAATGCCTTGGTCGTGCATGATCGAAGTATTCTTTAGAGACTTAATGCAGCATTTCAGTAAGTAAAACATTCTAGAAACCACTACTGTTTCGAGTTGTTATTGTGGTACTTGACTTCATAGTTCATACTGACTTGTATTGGCCGTGGGATCAATGGCACAAATCTGTCTTGAAATGCGAGGAGAGGGAGGTTGTCTGGTTAGCTCACCGTGTACTAGTAGTTTTTCTAATGTTAAATCATTGATTGTCGAAAGAATGGAGGGAGGGCATGTTCACCCATGATTTACGCCAACTCTTCCTTTATTTTATTCAGTCTGTTTTTCCTTAATGAAATGACGCAAACGTATTCAATGAAGTGGAAGACCGCTCCATTCTCTTCATATGACATGTCTTGACCTACGCTTTTGGAGAAAAGCTGTTCTGAAACCTAAATATTACTCATGTGTGCAAGGTAGGCTGACTCCTGGAGAGGTTGTTTTCCTGTCCGATATAAGACCATTGTTTTTCGAGCTTCCGCACTTATCTATATGGCCATTTGCTAATACGTGAGGAATGATATGGCCTAATATTGTGTTCTTTGGTGATATGTATGTTTTTTCTATGGATAATGATGGTTATGTTGGTTTCAGTTTAATTTCTATTGCCTTATTTATGCGCTCGTCAGTTGAAAAACGAAAACCTTACATCGTTTCAAGTGCCAACCATTGAAGAAACCGTTACTATGTATTTTTAAACTGAGTGCTTTTTCAAGAAGAGGCTCTTCAAAACAGGATCTTGTCCACAAAACATATCACTGTTGTTGAAAGGAGCCACAGCGGATGCGCGAAAAATAATTATTTGCCGGTCATGTCATCTATAATTCGTGGTAGTTTGTCAGGAGTTTGCAATCGCAAACAGAAATCGTCACGATCTCACATCATGTTGGACGTATTCAGTATTGATTTCGAGGTGTATTTTACACTTGTTACCAGGCTCATCTACGATTGCGCGCAAATTTTTTAAATTAACGAACCGGACGCTCTTAAACCGGACCACATCGAATGAGATTTAGGTAGCATTTGAATTTGTCAGTGTAGACATTGAAGGACATCCATAGACATACATGATCTCCTCCCCTCCTCGTTCGCTTTACTGTTTTGTACATTTGCACGTCAGGATCCAATGTCTAATATCCAGTTGACAAAAAAAAACTTTCAACATGCATTAGCAAAAATAAGCTAACCCTAAGCTTTGAATTCTCACGTTAAAACTTCAGCACAAGCATTCATAATGAGAATATATTACACATCTATTCATTCCAGGGTGAAATTAAGGCCTCTGTTGCCTACTGTTTTCTTTTTCTTGTATAAATTTTATGCCACTTTAAAATTTGAATGCGAAAATTTCTGGAGCTTCCGTGAGTTATTTCCTAAGTCCAAACAGTTTACACAATGCGAAACACGGGGGAGGTATAGTGCATAATTTGTACTACCTGTTTATGGTTTGTTTTTCATGACCTAAACATGGCGTGATGTATTTGAGCATTGCATTTTAAGGGTACACTTGTTTGACCATTGGAAGTTGGATCAATTTCAAATATAGGCTCTTTGGTGAAAATATTTACATTAGCAAGCATGCTATTTTTCGTTGTGATTCAAAATTCCAATTTCTCGCCTTAAAATAGGACAGTACATGTAGAACATGCAACTCCAAAGTCGGAATGTGTACGGAATTTTTTAATACCAAAGTCATTAATCCTGTATTACATTATAGGCCAATAACGCATCTTAATTGACACTGCACGCATGGTTTAGAACTATGAAATTTCAATAATTAGAACATTACCTTGTGATTATATGCCTGATGACTGTTGAATTTGAGTTCCTTCGAAAGCTGCAATTATCAGCTTAAAAAAAGCGCGCTACCAAAGACTTCTGTCACGAACGATCAGCTATGATAACTAATGCTAACGGAAGCCTTGCTTTCACTACTTTAATTAAATTACGAAATGAATATTCATGTTCTTCAAACAGTTATTGTCAGTCTGTTTAAATATGTAAAACGAGTGCTTATCATTGCGTGCACGGATTCACTTCCACCTCTCCTTGGGGACATTTTTTGTTTGTTCTTTTTCTCCTTGGTATTTTTCTCACTGATTCTAAATCATGAACTTCAATCTGTATCGTAATTGCCCCGTGCTCCTCTATTTTTGAATGAAAGTTTGTTTGAATTACGCGGTTATTCTTCTTCATAGTGTAAAGATATTCGTTTAACGCAAAAATATATCTCCTCCAAAAAGATTCGATTCGGCGGTTTTTCGTTTCATTTATATGTCCAGCTTATTTTCATTCAATTTTCTAGGGAATTATCGTACTTTGTACAATGCCGTGGTCATTCATATTGCCCTAATGTCGTAATTCTATTTCTGTCAGTTCGCTAAGGAGACGGTTTAATTGTCTACAGTGTCAGATTGGATTTAAAATTTGGCATCCAGTTTCGACCATTTTTCGACTATGCTCTGCATGTCGCGAGTTCTTGACCTGAACAAACACTGACACAACAAATCTCTTTGGATTTACCAAACATTGTCTTTCGCCCATTCAAGTCGGCGGGAGACCACATGCTGTCATTGACAAAAAATTCTTTTATAAAAGTCCTCCTACTTGGCCGACGAGCAAAACAGACAAAACATCAACACGATACAATGATCGTTTGTTTGATGTGGACTTATACATTTTGCAATGTCATCAAATGCTCTGTTTGTATTCTATTTGCATTTATGATTTTCGTTTGGTCTTGCTTTGACAAAGTGGAATATTAGGCCTACACCAAGTACTACTGGATCTAATATGTTTTTGAACCTTTTTCACTTTGTGCATATGTTTGATTTCGGAAGAGCTGTTTTCGGCTAAAATTTGTTTTCAATTCCTGCAAATGATTCAAACATTCGCTTCATTTTCTATGAATATCAGTACAATTCACAAGTGCCACAAACAAGCTTCTAGATTCTGTATGTATTTATTAATGTACTTATATTAATTAATTTCAGTATTTGACTACGACCAGCAGTATTTATCCTAGCAACACACCTTGTTTAGAGGGGTAATTATTGTCATTTATACGGAGGTCCGTGATTGAGGCTAAAAAAATTTGCCAACGAATTTAAGTGGGTGGAACTCGTCAAAAACAGTTGAAATTGCATTGGTCAGTCGAAATGGTAATTTTTTGCAAAAAAACCCCATTTATTTGTAAATCGGCGCTTATTCTTTCGCTTGCCCTAAGTATAAAGTTTATTTGCGTTTTAAGGAAGAGCCACATGTACAGTGCAATGCCTTCGGATGTCTTTTGGTTGGCATGTGTTTATATGAATGAAAATGGGGAAGCAATTTTGTTTGAATTAAGTCATTAAGAAAAGGAAGCACTCTCTTTTATGAGTTTGAAAGCGTTGCCTATTTTACTGCACAACTGATACAAATTTACAATGTATTTTTCTTGAATCAAGCCGACAAGAATGGGAAGAATTTTTTTGGGACTGTGTTTTCAAGACGTCGTCAACTGCAAACACAAAACAGATGTACCTATTCATAATATATTTTTTCTCTTAACTTTTGCTCAAGGTATTTCATTTAGTTTCTTGCCACTGACACTAGCAAAGTTTTATTTACGGGAGGAGGAGACTTTCCTAAAACGACACTTACCTACAAAACTCGTCCACCCCTTGCCGGAGCCATTATGATTTATGCTCACCACCGAATGATATTAAGAGTATTAGGGCGCGCACATTAAGGTATGTGTGTGTGTGTGTGGGGGGGGATTGTGACTTCCCAGGCTATGTGAAATATCTGTAAAAAATCAGTCCAGAAATTGATTTAAGACAAAAATCGGTGCCAGCTTAAATTGTACATGGGCTTTCGTATCAAATACAGGCACCACAAAGGTTGGTCTAAGAACGTAGAAGGTCCACCTGAGTTTTTAGGTAGGTGCAGCGCTGCCGTGTAAGTCTTTCTTAAACTGTTACACAGTTGATCTGCTATAATAATCTTCGGCCTGCTCGCCTGGTCTACATGCGTACGTAAAAAATTAAATGAAATCGACCTGCTCACGAAATTCATTGCTTTCAGAAATAGTGTTTGATGAGATCTACGATATCTGTTCCGTGTGTACGAGTGTTGATCATATAATGTACTATGTTAGCAACGTTTGTCCATGAAGATTGCTACAATACCCTACGATTTTCATTAAAGCATTTTTAAATAATGTTTTGAAGAGCGTGTTTATCATGATAAAGATAACTACAACATCGTTTTTCGAAAAGGAACTGTTGAAAATTTGGCAAAGTATTTAGTATTTAGTGCTTAGTCAACTATTCACTGCTTAGTAATTTAGTATGTAGTTCTTTAGTGTTTTTTTTTGTAAGTAGCTTTTATGCACATTTTATCTTTGCTGTAAATTTTTATTTCATGCACCCCTCGTGGGAATCGGCGTAAGTTAACGAGTTTAAATAAAATTTATTTATGTATCTATTTACTAATGGTAAATACGCTCTTCCAAGCAGTACCTAAGTTTCTTACCACAACCAAGTCTTTGTTTCATGAAGATTTTTAAAATATTTCGTGGTTCAGTGATGTAGTTAGTACTTAATTGGGGGTTTTCTTTTTAAGTAATTGATCGACTAATAACTTCCGAACGTCATTAACTCCTACACTATACAAATGTTCCTTCGTCGTCTGTTACATCGTGATCCGACGTTAAAACCTGCGGTTTCTTTGTAAATGATCATTGGAGCCTTCGATGGAACCAGCCGTCTGGAAGCTGAGTAAAATATACCGCCCTAAAGAAGAAAAGCTTTGTAACTTATATCTTATAAAGTGATATAATTTTACAAAAGAATGTCAATTGCCATAATTGATGGGGAATGTTTTTCAAGGGCTCCTTGATGGCAGTGTGTATCTGAGATTGAAAAAAGTTTTCGAAAAAAGTCTCAAAGATAAAGAGAAATTATTTACACACGCTAATCCTTTATAACGAGAAGTACGAGCTAGCTAGACGAGTAGGAAAGGTGCATGGAAAAGTTATTTACAAGATGTGTATATAAGGAGTGATTTTACAAAAAAATGTGTGGCAATTCTCATTTGAGAGTTTTTAGAAGACCTAGTTAAGATATTCACGATATAACTGTGGTAAGCAATAACCAGCTTAAGAGGGGCTAGTGTAGTACGTAAGTAGTATTTTTGGGAAGCTCCCCTGCCCCGCCTCCAAACATAACATTGCTCGCGTCACTAATAAAAATCTAAATAAAACATCTGAAGTGAACGTTGAAGTACATTGTGAATTTGGTATACGTTGTGCTGTAAAATTGGCGACGCTTTCCCTTGTGTCGCTTAAAATATATCAAAAGTTTTCATACACGCTATTGTTGCATATGGTTATGATCAGTGACGTAGCCAACTCGATAATTCGGGGGGGGGGAACAATATTCAAATAGTCATGTTCTGCCTTATTAAGTTAGTAATATCAATAGCAACCGTAAACTTCATTTTAACTCGAAACTACACATCAACGCTTATATTTAAAAGAATCCAAACAGCTCTGTTTTGGAGCTTTTGCACAAACGATTGCAACTCGCCAAACACATCCTTAATGTCTGATATAAATAGTTGGTGTTTATTGGGTTTCCAAGATAAACGATAATCAGATCAGATCCGGATGTAAGCATAGTTTAATGGCCGTTGATTGGTTCATAATATTTTTTCGGTTTGCAGTCTGCACTTCCACTATCCCCTGCGCCTGGATCATCACGTTGCCGTCGTGCAGGGGCTTAAGTACTTCACTGAAGGAAAACTAAGAATGATCCAAACCCGGTCTCCGAACTTCGATGTCGAATTCCCTGAACCACACCTCCAAACTTCCACTATATAGTGGAACTAGTGGCTGTCATCAGCAAATATCTTAGATCTTTCTTTTCAAGGCACGTGGGAGAGTTCGATACTTATGGTGTCTGTTGAAAAGATACTGTTTTAACTAATTGTGAACTTGACCTGTGAATTCCATGAAATTCTAGCTTTTTCAGTAGAGTGTCTAGGAATGTCATGGTATCGACCGCCTACCGTGTTGTTATCTTCGGGTCAAATCTTTCAATGGAAAGCCTAGTTCACTCTTGAAATGATTTTTGCTCAATTGACTTAGTTCAAAAAAATATTTTGCTTTTTGTCCCATCCGTCTCGAGTTTTGTGACATTGCTTATCTTTTTGGTTCTTCTGTTGTGCTGATAAGATTTTCGGTGCAAAAATTTAGAAAATACGTGGAGAAGACAAAAGATAGCTAATGGGTTTTAATCCCTTGGTACATTTAAGGATTTGCTTGCGTGAGCAAGAATGTCGTCGCCTGGATAGGATAGATTGATGAATGTATTGGAAACACTATGACTATAATGGATTTATTGTTAACACTCTGACGTCAAATTTTGTTTTTAGTAGCTAATTTACGTTTGATATAATACACCAAGCAAAAACGACGTGAACAGTAGCCAGAATACAGATTATATATGAATACAGATTATACATTTAGGATTTATATTACGTATAATCTCTGATGATGGCAGTAGCCAGATGTTTTCGATATTTTGCATCATAGCATAGAAAATGTATTTATAAAATAGCAGTAAGCATTCAATACTTTGTAATGTGTAGTGATTTCAACGATAAGTGTGCTGTGTGTGCTCTTGTTTTTCAAAACATTCGGTTAATTTGTGAAAGCATGGCAGAAATTTGGTGTTTTTTTGTTTTGTTAAACTACAGTTTGATGGACTTTTACTCATATTTTTATATTTATTGCACTGTCGTAATAATAAGAACTAGCGACCCTGCAGAATTACTCAGGCTGTGAAAATTCTGAAAGGTCACCATTTTGGAAATCTATTGCTTCACGGCCAATAAACACAAAAATATTTGCATAGCGGGCGTAAAATGGCTACGCTACACATGATTTTATAATTGTCATTCTTAAAAATGCAAATACTTGTGCGTTTGATACATAAAAAGTTGAAACAGGTCTCTATGTCTCTGATCAGAGTATCTAGTATTCGAGTTGTCTGGAGATCTTGAGCGCCGATGTGCTTTGGGATTTGCAGAATTCTCCCTGTTTAAATAAGTATCAATGGCTGCAACTATGAGTATATTTATTTGTCATAAGTTGCTCGTCTTTAGAACGAACTTGTGAAATGGGAGTTTCTGTAACATCCCTGATTTGTGGCGTAGTATGTGGGTCTTATCATCGTTTGAACTACTTGAGGAGTGTGAGTACCCATCATTTGCGAGTTTTGGTCTTTCTCATCTTTCAAACAATGTTTGAAATGGGAGTTTTCATTATATCTCGCTTATGTTGTTGCGATAGAGTCTCCATAACAAGTCTCAAACAACTTATGAAGCCGGAGTTTCCATCATTCTTGTCTGATGAAGTTCCGAGTGCGCCTTTCTCGTTTTTTTTAAACAACATTGGATTTGAAAATCCTATCATTCCTCACTGGTGGGGACGCATGTGGGTTTTCCTCGTCTTTCTAATAACTCATGGACTCCTATACAGCGTTTGTATTTGTTTGAGTAACGAGCCTTTTTACGGTAATAAACTTTTTGATTTTTGTTAAAAAATGTGATTCTAATTCATCTTTCTCAATAATTACCAATGACGTATGTATGAACGAAAACGTGCAAAGATAGTTTGTACGTGCTATGTAATCTTTGCATTAGATAACAAGGTTAAGCTGGCACAGCTTAATCAAGATGGGAAGAAGATTTTAATTATAAAAAGAATGCAAGTGGTCTTATCTTTCTGCTAACCCTGGTGTGCGATTTCATTTGCAATGACGTGTCAATCTCAGCTAGTTAAATTATTGCTTGCAGTACAGTAGCCATACCGACTTTCGACATCCCCTGTTCAAATGTTTTGTGTTCACAAATTCTAAAAACAATGGATTTGTGAAGAAATTAACAATGGTCATGTAAAACGTTTACACGGGCACTCAAAAAGAACTACTGGCCAGCAACCATTGGCGTAGCCAGCCTACACGCTTTGCTCCAGCTATGTAAATTTCAGGTTGTTATCGCCTGATATTCGAAAATTCGAACATTGTTCGAAAATCTATTAGCCTTCGGACTTTAGTCACACGCACACTACTTTGCATGGGTTAGACATGGTGTCTATTAAGTTAATCACGCAATCTTTGACGTCGATAATAATCATCACTATATCCAACATTACTAGAAAAAGTCCGAGCAGTTCTTTTTGACTGTAAACAAAGCGGAGTAAATCTTAAGACTTACCAAGCTACCCATTGTTTGCGACAGGTACACCTTGAGTCATGAAACATGAACCTCGGATATCACAAATAGAGCTTATTGTACACGCATCAATCCTATTATGGATGGGTCTCAACATCAGTCTTCGCAATATCACTCGATTTCATCGACAGTAATATTGCTCAATGATAAGTTTTTTTCTGCAGTAAATTATTGGAATTGTTATGAATCAGCCGAGTGGTTGGGTTGGAAGTAATTAAGCATTGTATTCGTAACTTTATTGGATTACAACGTTCGGATCGTAACATTTACATATGAATGCATTAATTACGATCACATTCTCAATGTATTAAGGCTACAAAAAAAGAAAGTTCACCACTCTATAAATTATATTAAGTGCCACATAAGCGAATCCCAGCCAGTCCTTAAAAGCCCTATTGCGATTGCCCTGTTTTGATACGTTAGTATACAGTGGCGTAGCTATAATCGATGATTTTAAGGGGGAGGGCATTATTCATATATGCTTGTTATAACTTGAAAAAACAATCGATTTCATTAGTACTTAATACGGTAGACCATAAATATATGATTATTGGCCTTTCAATTATTGCGCCGGCTACGCTATGCTGATAGTATGGGCAGTCTTCAAAGTGCTTTACACATGGTGACTGTTCACAAGGTGACTATTCACAAGGTGACTATTCACAAGGTGACTATTCAGCAACATCAATGAAATGATGTTGCTGAATAGTCAGTGAAACTGACGGTCCTAATTTTTAATGCTCATTTTAAAATTAGGTATTTTTTTAATTCAAGGGACCTTTTATACTTCTTTAAAACACGAGCGATCCCACTCTTCACGTGGCAGTTTACAAATTATGTTAAGTCTAAGCAGTTCTGTGTTAAACTATGTTCGATTCGTTGATTTACAAGTTATAACAATATATCTCCAGGGGGTAGGATTTTCTTTTTTGATGTGTTTATATAATCGAACAGTCAACAACAAGTCAACTGAAACATAGAATTTGAAGTATAAACTCGAACAAGAGCAAACCGCAAAAACCTTTAAGTTTTCCAACATCTTTCGGCACGTGAACAAAAATATTTGGAAAAGGGAAATCATCGTATCTGGAAAGAGAGAGAGAGCTGGGGAGAGCGCAAAAAACGATCGAGAGAGAATGTGTAACGAGCGGAACACTCATTGTGAGCATCTGCATAAGATCAAATTAGTACGAAAAAGTGGAATGTTTACCCGGAGAAGGCTAGGGGTGAGAGTGATCTCTGCCAAATATTCTTTCAAACTGAACTTACAAGCATGGCTAATGTGTGTGCTGCGAGTGCAAAGGGACTGAGAACGAACACATATCATATTACTGTCATTGATATATTTATAAAGAAATGAAAATATCTATGAATTATACAGAATATAAACAAGTTTGTTTTCTATTAGGTATAGATATTATACGACTTTGTACAATCCGAAGTTTGGAACGAGTTTATTAAATGTCTGTTTCCCTGAGTTTGGATAGGTTGTTGAAATCGATCAGCACATCATCGTGCTCTACTTTTTTTTCTCCTTTCGTGGATGTGGTGTGGTGTCCATTGCTTCCCGACGACATGCTGTTAGCGTTTCCCGAACCTTCTTGCACAAGCTTCCGATGCGAAGACATCGACGACTTTTTTCTGAAGCAGTTAAAGTTACATGCGCCGAATATGAACGGGTTGAAACAGCTATTGCTGTATATGAGGATATAAGAAAAAGTTTCGAAGCTTTTCTTGTGTGCGAAATCAGAATCGTCGCCAAAACTCCTCCACATCCAATATATGTCGCTCGGCAACATGCAAATAAGGAAGACTAAGACGGCAAAACTGAAAATTTTGATAACGCGCTTGTTACGCTCGAGGCGCTTCATGTGATTCATAATTCCGGAGTTCACCGTTTTAAATTCTCTTGTGTTGACGAACAGTTTGTAGCCTGCGCGCCCATAACAATACGCAATGATGGTCAGCGGTATGCAGTAGTCAATGATGAGCAAAGAAAGTGTGTAATACGCTCCGCTCATCTTGTGTGGCCACTTTTCTATGCATTCAGTACCATCGTACTCCAGGTGGTGTATGTATGGGGCTATCACACAAAACCCTATCAACCAAATGAGAAGGATCACTTTCAACAAGTCGGAACGCGTCAAACGAGGTTTGAATGGCGTCATTATGACTCTGTGTCGTTCGATCGCCATTGCAGTCAGGGTCAAAATAGAAATGAGCGTAAAAAGTGTCTGAAACGGCCAAATTATTTTGCACATGAAAGCGCCATACTTCCATGTTCCTGCAAACTGATCGTAAATGTCCAGCGGTATACACAATGAGCAGACGACCAGATCCGTTATCGACAAATTTAGAATGAAGTATTCACTGGATTTTCTCTTATGCTTCATGAGTTTCACGATAATCACAACGTTTGCTATCATACCCACCATACTTATTATGGCAAAGCACATAATTGCGAAAAACATTGTGGTTTTGTCATCCAAGCCTTTGGTTTCATTCCCGGTGGCGTTTGGGACTTCCATCTTTGTTGTGTAAGCTTCGTGAACCTCTAGTTTGAACGAAGCAAGGTTTGCGTTTGATATGTCGGAACCTTTACTTCAACGTGATTTTTAAGCTCGGATGGTTGTTAATGCTATACGAAAATGGTGATTCTTGTGACGTCAAGAAATCACGTCTTGGCTCGATGTGAATCTCGAGTATGTCTTTCACTTAAGTGTTGTCAATCTTGCACGACGTAGCAACTTTTCTATCTTGCCGAAAAAAATTTCTTAAAAAAAAATTGAAAAAAATTATTTTTTCTTATCGTGAAGGAAGGGGGTGGGGGACACATGTACATCAACAATCACTAACACGGCTGAATATAATCTGATCGAACCGATTAACAATAATCTGGCTTGCTTGATCTCGTGGAAGGTAAACTAAATTTCCAAATATCTGGAATCATTTCTCGAAAATCGATATCTGTATTCAAAGTGGATCAAGTAGGGCTGTGAGGACTCGGAAAGATTACTGGATTGAAAAATTCAACATGATTGCAAAATTATTTGAGACTACAGCCTAGCCTCCCTCCAACTGGTTCGTAACTGTAGAGCGTTAATTGAAAGTGAATTTCTTTTCAATAAAAGAAAATATTTGGGTTGAACTGAAAAAATGAATATCCCTCCCCCCCACACACACACTCATCCAAAAATCTAACGTTCTAGTTACGTACATATGTGTATATATATGTACATGCACATGCCAAAAACGCGACAATGGGTAGCAGATGTTAGCTGAAGTTCTTTTATCGCGAACGCCTATCTAAAGATGCGCATTTTTAGCTTGTGTCATGCTGTTTTTACGTCCACATATTATAGCATCAAATCCGCTTAGGGAACTGATAAGGAAGTGGAAGGTTCGGAAAGCCTGATTTTTTTCCAAATTCACTCGCGATTTTCTATACCTATTAACATTTAAGAACTACTTTTACAATAAGCAAAATCATTGAGATGTTAATGATTTTTCAAAATTTTCAATAGTACAAGCGTGCAAATTTTCTTTCAATTGAAAAACGTATGTACGACACTTCGCAATCGCTACGCTGTTTTTTACCTATTGCATGGCCTAACTATTAAATCATCGCATTTCTCTCACCAATCGAACTACAGGGAAAAGTTGAAGGATAAGTCATATTTTGTCTAGCTGAAATTCGCTAAAACTTGTTGAAAATCTGCGTTTGACAGTTTCATATTATAGTATATGTTTAATTATGTTAATGTTTTTAGATTAATCGATATTAGATTAATTGAAGACTAATCGTACGCCCAAATATGTTTGACTCTTTTACTTCGTACATAGCTAGTATACATTGCTTAAGAAATAAGATGTTTACTTTGTTTGCACAGCCTTATGCAAACTGAGGAGACCTTTGGGAGAACTCGAGAGCTGATCAGTTCAAGCCCGAGACCGAAGGTCGAAGGTTGCACCGTCTCGAAAGCTCTCACAGACGTCTCCGAGGTTTGCATAAGCCAGTGAAAACACGAAAAACATCTTTTATTTCTTTTACAAAATAAAAATAATGCAAAACAGACAAATTTAAATTAAACTTTTTAATTTTTCATCTAAAATGTACTCATGATCGATTTGCAGATTCACTTTGACTGATTGATTGTTATGATTGATTTGATTGGTTGATCTCGGGTAAGTTTTGCACAGGCTAATGCAAACACAGCTCTAAACAAACTCCATTGTGTTTATTTTATGTATTTTATGACACTGATAGACCGTACAGATGAGAAGTAGCGATTTCTCTAAATCTTACAAACCAATGATAATCATTCGAGATCATCAACAGTCTTTTGTTTATATTGTGCAAAGTGCTTGAAACGTTTGACGTTTGTGTTTTAAGATTAACATCCCCCTATATGATTGTACTTTTTTAGATGTGCAACAACGCCCAGCTCTGAATATGTGTTCTTACTGTAAAGAAAAACTGAGAATGACATAATCAATGTCGTATAATTGGTAAGTGTCTAAATTCTAATTCAAATAAATTGGTAAGTGCCTATATGAGCTATGTGGTAATTGGTATGTGTCTAAATTCTAATTCTAATAAATTGGTAAGTGCCTATATGAGCTATGTGGTAATTGGTATGTGTCTAAATTTAACAAAGTAGACTGCATGTTTTCATTTTATTTTCACGTTTCGTAGGTCATTAAACATGCCGAATGTACGAAAGGGTTGAAATAATTCCGGACGGAGCGATTAAAACAATTTCACAATAATGAAAAGTAAAAAATTCCCGCTAAATTCGTAGGATTTCTTATTTTTAAAAAATTGGGTAATATTATTCATATATTAGTCAATTTTTTATCATTTGCAAAGCAAAAGTTCTTTATTTCACCGTCCGAATTAAGATGATTTTTTCCAAAAGAAAAAATCGTTTTTACTTTTTCATTCATACAATTTTCGAAAAGGATTGCTTCTAGCAAAAATATTACTACTATATTTGCTAATTTAAAGTGTCGTTTCTATATTCTATATTTCCTTGTCGAAATATTTGTCATTAAACCCC
The DNA here is from genome assembly GCF_021976095.1 of Xenia sp. Carnegie-2017. NCBI lineage: Eukaryota > Metazoa > Cnidaria > Anthozoa > Malacalcyonacea > Xeniidae > Xenia > Xenia sp. Carnegie-2017. Next base: position 8,395,285 of record NW_025813481.1, read on the forward strand.
AGAACTCTTTGCGCTCTGTCAAAAATCCAGTCACATGATGCATCGTGCAAATTCTCATATGAGTTGAAGCATTTTAGGTGTTTTTTCAAATCATCGAACTCAATTATAATTTTGATAAGATCGTTGGACAGTGTTATTAATCTATGTCGTTTGCATAACAATGCCGCACACCAGAGAGCTGCTTCCTTATAAATCATGGCGCGCGCACACACACGCTGGACTCTTGCGTAAAGAACTGTGTTCGTTGGCGTCCCCATGCGGTTATGCTAAACGTCTACCTCCAGGGAAAATAATATTTAAATATTTTATATATATAAATATACTTCCTATATTAATGATGTAGGAAGTTATATTTAGGATATAAAATAGATTTTGAAAAATCCGAAGAAACCTTTACTTTTCTACAATAAAACATGCCTGGATTACCAATCTTTAAACTTATATATATATCAATTTTTTTACTACTTCAGCATGTCTTGATGTTGACGGTGTGCCATCATACGTCGAGTTTGTTTAAATGCTTATTTTACGTACACATGTAATCTATACAAAGAACTGTGCAGGTTTAACCTTGACTTATAAATCATTTTATAATAATTATAAATAGTGAAATACTTGATTGATTTAGTATCTTAAATTAAATGGTTCTTCACAATATCGAAAGTCAGGAAATCCGTATTGCCTACGGCCCTGCTTTTTTGTAATGCGTTTCGTAAAGCGCTTCAACGTTCAACTCACGATTTTTCGGCATTTGAAAGAGTTCGAATTCTGTAAATTGTTCAAGACGTTATAGGAAAGCAATTTACCTTAACGACTATAAAGCCGCCTCCTTGATTAGACTATAATATTTTGACAGCTATGCATTTGAGGAAATCCATTGACTGACCTGTATAGATGTCATTAACTTTCTTCTTTTTCACACTCTTTCAAAAATCATACCGAGCAATTTATAGCGATTTTATGCGAGAGTTGTGCAGCTATACATACCCTTGTCAAGCCATTTAAGTTTGAAGACGTTAATAACAAAATTTTATCACATGGTATTTTACATACATCAAGTTGAAATCCGCTTTTGTAGGATTTTGTTATGTGTACATAAAGTGACGACATGTATATACCTTACTAGGAAGTATGAATATTCGCCCAGCATGTGTGTATTCTAGCAGGTTAATGTCAATGCTTGTAAACTGGAAGGCTATTACTTAAATCTACTGTGCTCATGCCAGAAATGAACGAATTACGACGAATAGGATCATAAGCCATATAATCTAACAGCATTCCTTAGTTCAGGCCACGAAATCTATATGCAAAATCGGTGAATAAACATGTCGAGCTTGATCGAAAGCAGGAAAAAAACACAGTATTTTCCCACACTCTATATGAATGAAAATATACGTGTCAGATTGACATACTAGCTCGTTCTCCATAAGGCAAATTGTGCCGTTATTTTCATGAACGCGAGTGATTGTCTTGATCTTTATGCAAACTTTGTCTCCAAAATTCTTGAAATTGATGTACATGTATCTATGAACACTACGTAGCATCTTGTCATCTAAAGTAAACTCAGGGAGAATGAGTGCCCTATACTTTGGTCATCAAGGTAGACTTTGTCCCCCAAAATCCATAAACACTACGCACTAACTTGTTCTCTGTAGGTCTAAGGTAAACTGTGTATCCTCCATATATAATAACTCGGTGTTCTACGTTGTTTTTTAAGGTAAACTTTCTCGTCCAAATCAAGGTACTCAACGTTCTATAGCTTGTTCTCTACGATAAGCTTAATTGTCCTTTATACCTATCATAACTTGATATGTACTACTTTTTTCTTCAAGGCAAACTTTGTACCCAAAATCCATGAGCTCGACGCAAGAGCTTGCTCTCTAAGATAAGCTTCATCTTTTATATTAAAAAGCTCGATGTACTATATTTTGTTCTTTAAGGTAAGCCTTTCCAGCCAAAGATTCATAAACTCAACTTTCTAGATTCTAATTTTATGTTAAACTGTGCCCACAATATCTACAATCTATATATGTTCTACTTTGTTCTTCCTAGTAAACTATGTCCCCCAAATCCATGAGCTCTACGTAGCTACTTCTATATAAATAAACTTGACTTACTTTTTGAGAAAACATCTACATTCAGTCCAGGCTGTCCAACTTATCTCTCTTTATATCCATTTCTATAGGCATTATGCCATATTCTATTCATAAATGTCATAGGCTGCAATCAACGTGATTTATGTAGCTATAAGTTGGATAGAAATCAAGCCATTTATTTTGGAGGAGCTATACAATAGGTCATCAAACGCACTTTAATTGGATTACCAGAGACAGTTAAAGGGAGTTACAGCTGGTCAAGTTAACTATTTGAAATATCTGACCGTTTGTTTTCCAAAGGGGAGAAATTTAGCTATCAGTTTGGTTTGATTGGTCAATGATGTAGCTCTAGACCAAACGTTGCGCAATTTTGTCTGTTTCGACAATTCACAAAAATTCAACAATTTAATCATTGTGAACTTTTAACAACGATTCGTCTTAGGAGAAACAAAAAACATCTTCGCTCGAAATGGCATGGGAAAAAACACAAGCTGAATTATTCAAGAAAAGGAAAGCTTATTCACAAATAGCGAGTACTTTGTCCTAATTCCAATGTAAGCCGAAGTGATTAAGTCAAAGTTATAGTCGCGTATATTTTTTTCGCAGGAGGTATCGCAATAGGAGACCAAGACTAGCCAATCTGTCACTACTTTAAAAAATGTATAATTTTATAAATTGATGAGAGTGCATAGGTTTCATATAATAAACCAAGAATGTAGCGCAGAGTTTTTTAACATACCGTGAAGTTCGAGATGGATTTCACTTGCTTTTTATTGACGTTTGCGCAGATCCTGCAGATAAAAGCGACGAGTTTATTCACACATAGCCATTCAAATAAACGCTTTATTGTAAACACAAGACGAAATATAACGCCTTTTGTGGAGTCAACGCCTCATGTTTGACGGCGACCACGAAGTAATCTTCATTTTATTATACTCTTTGATGCTGTGGCTAATATTTTTGCTCTCAAAACAACGCATATGTATAAGTTTTTTTCTCATCCGTCTTTCTTGCGTTGAAAAAACGATACGTTGATTAGTGAATTGTAGCTATTTTTTGTACATTTCAATATGAAGCTAGCGCACTGCTTGTACATGTGTATGTGTATATTGATAATCCGTCAAAGTATTCCAACATTAGTTACCATATCATTCACTCGCAAATTATACGTGCAAATATTTACCACAAGAGATAACATAGCAATGATATAAGATACAAAAAACAGAGATTCCGGCGTTGACAAAGTAGCTTAGCTAAATATATGCAGCTTTTGCTCAATTCAAGCTGGCTATATATCAACTGCGCCTTTTTTCGCGCTTGTGAAGACCAGTAAAAAGAGAAACGCAAGAATTGATTTTATCCATTCGTTGACATACACCAAACGACCGCTTGTAATGCAGTGACTACTGTCATTTTTTAAGGCAATGTTGTGTATTTTGCGTTTTGGACGTAAGTGTTAGCATACATACGGTGAGAAAAATGCCAAAAATGGAACAAACGGTAGAGGAACGTCTTTAAAGAGCTTGTATTTGCAAGCAGCTTATTAAAGAAAGTCGATGCTTCCTAAGCACCCCTTGCTGCGCAATGCTTGCTTATCTTGACTATCAGTTTATCACGCCTCTATGGCAAGTGTTTAGACAATACAATAGTTTATATTTGGTTATGTTAGACTTTCATGTTTCCTTTTGGTTGGCCAAGATATTGCATATTAGCCGGCTCGGTTTTGTTGCGGTCACGCGTCGTGGCCAAAACCGACAGAAAACGTCATTTGCTGTTATTGATATCAAAGAAATGAATACTGTCGTGTTTTCGGCACGGCCGTCCCATTTGTTATCATTCATTCGCTCATGTGACAAGCGAAGAGGATTTTCGTGAAATTTGGCTGACTGCGTTTTATCATGGGGAAAAATAGAAGGAGCAAGCCACATATTCCATCGTGGCGCAGGACTTTACGCACGAGCGCGCGTTATTTGATTATCGGCAATTATAGCTATGTCATCAAAACCCCGCATGTGTACATTTGATTTTAGTTTAACTGTCGTGGAGGGTATTTTGACTTGAGCGTTTAAGTTAACCACATGAAAAACAGTTTGAAAAAACGGTCGAATTAGTTCACGCAGTAAGCTTGCAGAGCTTCGCTCGCTAAACATCCTCTCACTTCGATAATTTTTTAAATGACCCATAGCTATCGCAGAAACGAGGTCTTATAGCTATACATACATTATAATGGCTCGCTAATCTAAGTAATCTTTATCACAACAATGGTATATGTGAAGAGCTAACTGACGTGGAAATCCTTGTGCTGTTTTTTTTTTCCGTTGAAAAAAACCTTGGTCTCTTCATAGCTCATCATCTCACACTTTCAACAAAAAAAATTTGGACGCCAAGCAATGTTACATTTCCCTCGAGGCAAAGTTAATTTTCCTACCTTTCACAGGTTTCTTTAGTCAGTTTCCTCTATAGTTATGCACATAATGTACGATTCCCATCCTCCCTTCTTACATAGCATGCAGCGGACAAACCTAACTTTTTAATACATCTCACCCCAGGCAACATTTACGTAAGCAAAACGCTTTCACATTTCCGTTGTGCGGTTGAAACACGGATAACTGCAAATCAAATTTTTGGCAAAACGACATGGAGCCATCTGTTGGCTAAAAATCACGGTACAACCATTCATTCTATGTGACTGATGAGTTATCGTTTTGTTTTCCCCCTTTTATCTGTAAAATATATTACATTTTTGGGGGGGAGGAAGTTTCCTACGTTAGTTTTTTAGCTACTCCTGCACACCTGTCCAGCAAACCTAGGTTAACAGAGTAAGCACAATTATGTTTTCAAAATCGCTGCTCTGTTGAAAACTTTCCTGCATGATAGTAATGATACTCAACCGAATCGGTTCTCTTCCAAAAGTCTTCCTTACCTTGTTACTTAGAGAGTTAAGAAGAGAACACTGAACGGGTTAAACGTTCTTGTTCATATGAAGACATGTGTTCTTTGAGAATATAGTGTCGGACGCGTCTTCTCACCACTCCTTGCCAGGTTTAAGCAAAGCTATTGTAGAAATTTCTGCACAGGTTCTTTTTAAAGTTTGAAGCGTGTACTTAAGTTGTAAAAGCACTCGAAATCCAACGAGACTCTATCGAGTTATTTTGGCAATCACGTTGACCGTGTCTAAACAGCTTTTGCATAGTGAAATTTCATCACCTCAACGTATTAGATAACTGTGTAATGACCCGATGATTACCGAAGGAAGACGATGTAATAGCATTTGTTTGGTTGCTTTCGTGTATTGGTTTCCCTGAATTGGGTTGCCAGAAATGCCCAATTAATGCTGAAATGTATGTCTGGCGCGACATTACGAAAAAAGACACTAATTTGCGCCCTACGGAGCTCGGCTTTTCTGATAGACATCTTACATTTTAATTTGTTTTTTATAAACTTACTTGTAAAACTGTTTTCTGCCAATCTCTGTTTTCAAGAAACAGCTAGCGTACGGTTCGTAATCTTCGTTTATCATTAAAGACGATTCAACGCTATCAAATGTCTATATATTTGGGTAAATATTTACGGAATGCGTCTTCCTTTAAGCGATAAAGACGTATATTTATTTTATCAATTACTGTGTATTACATCAACGAGATGCCCCCGCAACATAATCTGCTATGTTCATAAGAAAAATTGATGCCGTGAAATCAACTAGGTAGTGTTCTGTTTCACATTCGATAAATTTGACATTATATTTTTGCTACCAGTTCGCATAAGACGAAAAACAATGGCCGTAATCTTTTTCAGTTCATTGTTCCGCTCACTGTTGCTATCGACAGAAAGAGACATTAAATTAAATGCCATTTGAAAAATTCATAGTATTTTTGGAAATATTGTCGAATATTTTACAGCTGGACTTGAGAATTAAATCTTTTTTTTTGCTGCTTTGTCGAATTAAGATAAATCATGCGTTACGCCCGAACGTACTTTCGTAATTGTTTGTCGGGCTCTTTACGATATTGTTTGACTTCAGGTCGAAGGTAAAAACCATCTTCTTCATTGTGAATTTTCACCTTATCTAATTTTTTACGGTACATGAAGTTCGCAACGATTTTCTGTGTTTTGGTTTGAGTAGGAAAATATCAATTTATCGGATTCCATACGACTGCATTCTTCGCCTAATTACAAACACTACAAGATTATTGCCCAGTTTTCTGGAAAAACGCCGAAGTATCTCATTTGTGTGATATTCGCCCTCAGAATATCCTCTAAAGAGTTCTATATATAGTTAATCAAGCGATGTATGCTTCAAATGAATTTACCAATAAGTGCAAAACTAATAAATCTTTGTTAATTACCTGAATTGACCTCTTTCCTAAGACAACATGTCTCGTCCAGCTTATCGAGTAAATACTACTTGTTGTCTATTGACTCCTTTATCAATCTCGTGAAGTTGAATGTTAAGTCTATTGATCAACGCATGCGCATTAACGACATAAACAAACCACCGTGTTATTATGGGAAATCATTTTTAATTTGCTTTTTCGTGTGCATTGTCGATCTTTTGCTAATAACCGTGATAAATTATGTTTAATGGTGACATTGACAGGAAGATAATGGTTCTTGTGAAACAACACATTGCGTATATACGCTCTTTTGTTTATCAACATTGCCGAACATGCAGTAGCGTTGCCTGTCAGTTTTGGTCGTGTAATGTAAATTTCGGAGTATTAGCTATCATTATTCATTTCTTAGGAATATTTTTTTGCTGTGAGTTCTTCGGAAAATTGATTCCGTCCATTGTTTTTCCAATGAATGAACACAAAAATATTTGCATTGTAAGCTTTGCTATTCTGTATATAATGTTATGAAACACGGCATAACTTTAATTTAGCCTTTTAAGGATCTTTTTGCGCACTTCAAGTTCAAACTTCAAGTTTGAACTTTAAGGAATTTCGGTGCGCAAGAATTAAGGTTAGTGCCTTACTTTTCAATATCTCCCTATGGATGCAGATTAAAATTTGTATCATAATCTTCATTGTACTCTATATTAGCTACTATTTAGATCATCACTATCAATGGAAATATTTTTCCTGATATTGGCTCCCGACAACCCACCAGAGAAAGGTACTATCTGCAAGCTCACACTTTCACACGTACTTCGTATAATAGTTAATAAAGTGGTGCTATTATTTTTATCTATGTCTTAGTTATTTTATCGAGAAAGTCAGCAGATTTTTTGTTGCTTTTTCTGCGTTTTTGAAAGTTTCAGGCATACCTAAACGTTCAATCCACCAAAATATTATAGTTCCATGTTAAATACACAATCCTACCAAGTTTCGTAAAAATTGAGCAATTTGCAAAGTAGAAAAATGTGTTTTCAAGAGCATTTCTAATACCATGAAAATATTTACATCTGCAAATATATATACAGCTCAGTATCATAAAAAAAGGTGCAAGATCCTCGCAAAAGGATTCTTGAAATACTATTTTATCGATTTAAATACGTAAAAATCAAGTTTATTTTTCAAATACATTACACTCTACTCTTGTGCTGCCCGTGTAAAGCATACAAAGAGAGAAAAGAAAATGAATACATTGCATATAACGGGCCGATAAACTTGTTATAATGTATTGTTAAAAACAATCGTCCACGATTCCCGCCGATTATGTTTCTCCTCCAAATATGTTGCTGAGGCCTACGCTAATTATGGTAGATGCAATTTTAAAAGCACAAAATGTGTATAACACCACATATCTTCTTTTCGGTACAATCTTGATCTACCTTTCTAATCTGTGTTTGTGGTGGATTTTTTCATGACACTAGCTATTGCTTGCGTGTACAATTCTGCCATTACTTAGTTGGGCAAACAGTGACTGTATCGTGTGTTTAATTAGCATGACATTCCTCGCTGTTAATCAATTCTTTGCCACCTAATCTCGGCCTGGGAAGATACATCCGGTCTATGTCACTTTTGCAAGTTGTGGAAAAAGCATTGTAGGTGCTTTGGAAGCCTTTAAAAGTTGCGGGTGTTTCATTCTCACGATGTGATCGAAAGGATCGCCATTTTAAGAACTTTTTTCTGGCCAATTAACGCATTCATACAATGCACTGTTAACTTTATATGGAGATTGGCATAGGGACCAAGACATGCTCGGAAAGCCGACCGGCAAAGTTCGAGCATCAATATCTCCGGTGCTCTACATCCTCAGATTCTCAAACCTCTGGGAATCGATTCTGCATCATATGTTTACATGAAATGAAGTATTCACACAGTTTAATTTTATTATTATGCACTGTGTAAGCAATGTCGTTTTGATTGATCAACTCTACCTGCAAATAATTCTCGATATCTGTAGGTATGACGTCATATCTACAAATAATAGTTCTACAAAAAATAGACGCCATTAAAAGCCGGTTTTGAAGAAAAATCAAACAACAGCGATGTTTGCCACAGTTTCTAAAAAGGATGTGAAAGTTTTTAAAGGAAAAGGCTGCGGTAAACACTAAAAAAGCGGCCAAGCTGGCTTTGAGCATATTTGCAACATATTTAAACGAGGCGAACTTGAATAAACCGTCTGACAAAAACAAATTAGCGAAAGTTTGAAAAATGTTTTATATTGATATGTTTTAAATAATATTTCGGTTAGTTAAAGAAAGTGAATAATAAAACAATTATCGAATTCGGCTTTTGCATGATATCAAGAATTATTCAGACCGTGGTCAATGTTATCTGTCGAAGCGAAATAACATTGACCTAGGTGTTAATAATTCTTCATATCACGCTCAACCTCATCCAATAATTGTTTAATAAAAATGTTTCGGCGACAATTTTATAAGACAATATGAATATGATGCCATGACAACGTAAGTTGAATACGATTTACATTCCCAGACAAAAGGTCGTATTGTACTATCGTTACTCAAACTGGGCTGTTTTTTTTTATAGTGAAACCCTGAAATTTATCTTCATTTAGAAATATTTAGAAATATCTATTGCGTAATATTTTATGCATAATGTTGGTCGCACAGAAATGGCTATTATGTTTCTTTATAAACAGGAAAATTCATATTGGCAAGAAGTGTACATTGTAGGCTATCTACTAGTATGACTTTTTTCAGTAAAGCTGTAGTATTTTGCAAAATGTTTGATAATGAACAAACACTTCTGGAAAATAATCAAATCCATATTAATTAACTGTGACGCCATAGTGTTAATCACGCACAATAGTTGATCTATAGTTACTAAACTGCTTCATTCACCCACAATAGTTTATCTGTAGTAATCAATCTGCTTGAAATTATTTATTTTCGTTAGGTTTTGTTTTAACTGCATCATGTCAGAGTGAGCCTATTCGTCAATTTAAGAAAATGGTTCAGCAGCAAAAATATGGCATTCAATATATCATAAACATTCAAAAGCAATAAGCAAAATTTTTGTGTGTCCAAACATCCTGGTAACAATAGCCGCCAGTCCCCTGGTGTATGTTGTTAGTAATTGTCTTGTTTTCCTTCCATTGCCTACAGTTTACCTTTAATCAATTGAAGACAACAGACAGCTCCATACCTTAACAGCGTCATCACATTCGTATATATAGTCTAGAACATATTTCTTCAGTTGATTTTCCAGTAGTACTCTTTCTTACTCTACCCCTTCAGTTTCTCTTCCAAAATTTTATAAAAGTCAGATACTATAGTCTTCTTTATCAATTGGTTGGCAAAATTGTTCAATATTCAGCTTTAACAAGCAAAGACGCAGAGAAGGTTGATTTTGTTGGGGGTAGTGTAAATATTCATTTATTCAGTTATGCCCGACAGATTTCTTTTGAACGCCCTATTTGCTTTTAAAAGAAATTATAATCGGGCACAACTGGGTGTATGAATATCTAACCCTCCCCCTCAATTAACGTTCTAGCTACGTGCCGGTAAAAAATTTTTCTCTCTTTACCCTGACCACTTTACATTTTTTCAACCCAAGTTCCACTCCTGAATCTGTTCCAAACATATACCTAAACAAAAGAATCAATCTCCATCTTTTTCATCGTGCAGTTTAAAATCAGCCTTATTCATTATAAATGGTTTGCTCTGTCATGTTTCCTTCGAGTTCATACCATTGAACTTAAATACATGGAACGCTACCTGTAATAGAAAAGCTTAATAATTTTTTGAAGCCAAATCTTAAGCCTAGGCCACACTATCGTCCATATCGACGAAAATTAGAACGAAAACTTCCGCAACGAAAATTTTGAACGAAAACTCGACGAAAATTTCGCTTTCGTTCATATTAGAAGGGTTGAACTTTTGACCTTTTTCGTCAACGAAAACGCATACTATTGGCTAAAAATATCTTGATAATATCAGACTTTGTTCTCAAACATGGCGGAGTGGCAAGAGGTTTTGATAAATCTGATGCGAGAAAAAACCAATTTTGTATGATAAAAGTCACCCGGATTATAAGGACTCGAGGAACAAGAAAAGAAATCACTGGCAAGATGTTTTAGATGAATTTAATAAAATTACGGACTTGGCGTGGGATAGTGAGTATTATTGATAGTCCGCCGACAAACTTTTTATATCAAATCATTCATTTCCATTACTTTTTAAACATTTTAGCAGTAACTTTTTCTTAAGAAGAAGTAATCTTTTTCTTTTAGAGATCGCCATTGTTTCTAATCCGTCAAAAATGCCGCTTGCTTATTGGCCAATAATGTTTTGGCTTTGCAAACATGCTTGAAATTTTTCGTCGTGTCTGGCATGCATTTCGTGCACGAATTTTCGTTTCGTTTTCGTTTTCGTCAATATAGACGATAGTGTGGCCCAGGCTTTACACTCAAACACGCGAGATTACACCCAGACACTCGTGTGTATTTCAATCAATTATCACTCCGCGAGATAATCTCGAAACATTAAACACGCGTGTCTTGGTGTAATGTCGTGTGTATGGGTGTAAGATTTGGCTTCAATTATTGCTTCTGGTAACAATTCCATGTATTTTAGTTCAATGGTTCATACCCCTTTCTTCTCTTCCGTATATAGCTTCAGTTCAAGTCACGTCATCAAACATAGAGGAAGTGCTCCGATGTTTAACTTTCCATAAGTTTGTGTAAGAAGATTTTAACGTTCCTAGTGATCAAACATACACAAAGAGCTCAGTTTTTCAACTTTCCATTGCTCTCATTGAGTAGATTTTAACGTTTTAATGATTCTCATCAACAGTGACATCTTCAAACATACACGAACAGCTCAGTTTTTTTTTAACTTTCCATAACTCTATTAAATTCGTTTTCCGCCCTTCCCAACGTATCTCTTCTTTCTTCCCCTTTAAGGACAAAATTCCCAAACCTCTGAGATCTGGTGTAGTCTATTTATTCAAGTGTCGAAGCTGCAACGCCTCGTATGTGGGTCAAACCACACGCCATCTATACACCAGATTTTCGGAGCACTTGGGAATATCCCCCCTTACAGGCAACCAAGTTTCCCACCCTGCGTTGTCAAGCATCTTTGCTCACATTAACGCAACTGGACACACCCACAACTTAGACGACTTTAAAATAATCTCCTCTTCCAACGATTCTTATGAACTCTCCATTCATGAGAGCCTTCTAATCAATAAATACAAGCCTTCACTTAATGTGCAAGGAAATTCCATTCCACTTAACCTCTTTTAATTTCTCTTTATTTTACTTCCTAACTTCCTTATCATATAATCCATTTGACACCGCCTCCTTTAGTAGTAATTTAACACCTTTTTGTAAATATAATATCTTGTCTTAACTTCCTATTTATTAATTGTCTGAAGATGTCTTGAGTAAAGATGAAACATTACAATAAATTTAATTTTACAATTTTTCTGGTCTATTTCTATGGCTCTAATCAAAACTTTATGTTGGGCATTAATTTTTATTACACGAATTCCATAACTCTCTTTAGGAAGATTTTAACGTTTTTAGTGATTCTCAACATGGATATACACATTAAAAAGCCCATGAGTATGAAACTAGCTCAAAACGTTTACGATGATCTAAGCATGACCCATTATTTCAGCATTATTTCAGTTCTGCCTTATCTAAACACAACACAGTGAGAAAGCTTCCTAGGTAAATCATTGTAAGTGCTAAATAAATGAATCTCAGTTAGCCTCTAAAATGCCAGTTGCGATCACCCTGTTTTGATACAATTACGTGGACATTCACTAAACCGCTCTACAAGATGACAGTTACCAATAAATAATGTTGCTGAGTAGTAAGTGGAACTTATTACATTACTAATTTTGAAATTGAATTTTTTTCAGTTCAAGGTACCTCCTTTCTTAAAGCACGAGTGATCTCATTCTTCATATGGCAGTTAGCAAATACTGTCGAGTCTCTACTTACGAACACCTCCTGTGTTACTAAATTAGCTCTTTTGAAATAGCTTGCTCACGAAAATGATGCACTTCTTTCTAGTGAGTCCTTACTGCATTTGAACGCCACCTATGACTATTTTTGTCCTTTTCTCAAGGCATTCTTTTTTGAAAGTTTTTCGCCATTGTTAAAATTGTTTTGTCTTTTCACAAACTTCTTCATTGCTCTCCTTTCTCTTCTCATTCCCCTTTCGATATTTTTTCTTCCGCACTCTTTTCTTTATACCTGATTTTCTTTGCTCCTTGTGAGAGATTATACTTTACTTTCGATTGATTTTCTGTATATACGTATTCTCTCCTTCACACTTTCCACTGAAATTCACTCGCCTTCAGAATTTGCCGTTCGACATGCAACTCTTATTTTTTCTTCCTCGTATGTAACTATAAAGCAGTTAGTCTTCGACATCCAGTCCATCATCTCTTGTTTTTGTTGCTACAATTTTTATTGCCATGACTTACTCGCTTGTGATTGGCTCTGATATTTTGTTTGGGTCATCTTCCTCTCTTCTTATTTGGTTCCATATGTTTATCAATTTTATCCCACTGTTGGTATATTGTACTCTTGTGCTTATTATTGCTTCAGTCAGATTTTCATCATAGAGCTACTCAAATGGGTTTTTTTGCAATCTCATGTTTGCTTTTTTTTAAAGTTTTTCATTAGTTTTTCACTTACGCAATGTTACTTTGCAACTCCCATTATACTCTTACTGACAAGCCGTCACTTCAGTAACAAACTTTTCTCCAAATTTTTACTCGCCATACGTACAATGCCTCCTGCTCACAGCCCTAATCATTGCTAAAATATTCTCATTATTTGCTCTCTTTAGCTTTTCAGGATCATCATTAGTAGCTATAGCTACATTTTAACATCGTCCATAAATAAATTAAAGCGCCCACCTCAACATTTAGGGAAATAAATGATTTAGATATTAGATTGGAGGATTATAAGAAAATTTGCAATATATTTTTAATATAGGTCGAAAGTTTTATCTTTGCGAGTTTTTCTGGCCTAGAAGTTGAGGATTCAGCACAGAAAGGGACGTAAGTAGGAGAACACATGTATTGAAGATACAGCTTTCATTATACAGATTCGTTAATCGTTACACAATAAACGTTTAAAAAGTAGAACTGCTCGGACGTTATTTCCCACTAAAATTTTATTATACTATACGGTGTTCATGTATTTTAGCTACGGAGCAAGCGTGTTCTTTTAAGTACGTCCCTTTCCTTGCTGAGTCACCTGTTTCTAGGCCAGAGAAAATTTTTGACGTAACAAATATGTTGCAATGATTTTAAAATCCTCCAATCCGTCTTAATCGCTTATTTCTCCGAGATCGAAAATGAAAAATTTTTCGCCAATGTGATTTCTATATTTAAGCGTCTTTCCTCGTTATCATGTACGTTTTCCTGGGTTTATTTGAGACTAAAATGCACTTATTATAAGGGTAACATGTCAATAACGCATACATTAATTAGAGGGAAAGACATGCATTTTTTACATTTTCTTATGACGTATAAAATTACAAACATGTTTGTGCTTTTGCAATACATGCATAGATCTGTTCATTACAATGTTTTGCAATTGTCTTCTCAAAGCACTCGTGGCACGCCCAGTAATCTCATTGACGAACAGATTTGAGTAAAAACGAGCGAATATCCAGCAGTATAAACATGCAAACTTGAGGATTGAAACAGACATGTCAATATAGATTAATGATTAAAACTTTCATAATGATACTGCTGCCTGAGAAAGGGATATACCCCATTCGAGACGTCGACACACTGGAATACCGCTGCTTTCAGTTGAGATTAAATGAGATTTTCAAGCACCCAGTGATTTGATGAGTAAAGTTGACGACCGAATCGAAAAAGCTGCTTTCTTCACAGCTGCATATTCTGGTCTGAAACAACGACAAAATTAAATCGATTCCCGAGTTTGTTTTTAAATTCATCGCCAAAATGTAATTTTGAGTACACGAAGATTTTGATGATGTTAAGCTAGCTAGCGTTTCTTTTGATTTATGAGTCTAATGGACATTATGTCAGTTTCAATTTTTTTTGTATAAAGAGAAGGCACTCTTTTGTGTCTTTGTTTATAATTTTTAAAACGTTTTTCTTCGACTTAACGTATTGTGTTGAAAAATTAAAAATCTTTCAATGGTCAAATGTCATTCATAATCACTTGAATGCGTTACTCCAGCATCTAACTTGCGCAACATTTTTTCCTTGATACATTTGTTTTACTTAATCAATTAAAATCTGTCAATGCATGTGAGTAAACCGCGCCTTGCTGTATTGTACACAGAAATGGTGAAAATGACATGATGTTATTGATAACCCCAATCTGTTCAACTTACATGCACGAGACGTCCACGGTGAAATGTTGCTATGCGTCTAATTCCAATACGATGAATGCACGCGCGTTTTGAGTTTTGCGTTCTTCCTCAAAGAAATACCTTTTTCACGCATAGTCTACGATATGTTATCAAAGAGCGTCAGGCATATTAAAAATATGCTATTACGATGTGTGCGTCCCGTCGGTTTTAAATGCCTAACAAGCTGGCACGATAAATAATTTGTCGTACGTACAGATTATTTTAATGCTCGTAAGTCGTAGCGCGTTCAGGAGCCATTACGCAGAACATCTTTAATAACTTATTAATTGCATGCAGAACTTGAGGACATAGAGACCTCAACTCAACGGCTGTTCCTTCAAACATATATGGCAAATAAATCTAGCAAAAATATGAACTTACTTTGCTTGATGGTTTGGAATCGCTTTTTTGATGGCCAGAAAATGAGCTATAGAAATTGAAGGACAGAAGGCCAGTGATTCTTCAGCAAATCATTCATCTTCATGTGGAAACGGTTAAAACTTTATCAAAAAGATTTGGCTGTATGAAAGAGTACGACAAACGCAATATGTCAAAGATAATCCGTCGCTCAAATCACTCCATAAGGTTTCAACTTCGAAATTTCAGTCATACAAATCTCGCTCGGAGTTCTCTTCCTATTTCTGTGAACATTGGAAGCTTTAAAGCAAAATCCAAGAATATCCACATGACACGTCCTTTGTGGTTTCTACATTATTAATACGCACCAGCAACTTAATGCATCTTCTCGTTGCATTTTAAGAGCGCACTAAACGTTATCGTCATGATCAATGAATATTTGCTAAAATGGCATTTCAACTTGATTTTATCTAGCACTGATCTTTACAAACGCTCAAATTTCGCTCCAGCAGTATGCCGATTTCGGAAACAAAGTGCGGCGTACCATTTCTAAACGTTTGTTTAGGCCTATTGTATGCGCGAGCATAGCGTCCATGATGAAGAGAGGCGTTTGTGGTTTTTTTCAAAATGAAAATACACTCTGATTATGCCCTCGTGAAAGCCGAAACGCGTGTGGTGGTTGAAAGTTTCAAAATTTGTTGTTATTTTAAGAAGCACTTTAGCAATCGTCGCCCACAAGCTTGCCATTGGAATCAGTAATAGAATTTTGGCGCTGTAGTTATCTATTGAATGTTTAATTGCAATGGATAAGAGTTAAATTGCATGGATTAACGCAAACAAAGAGAAAATTGCATCAGTAAATGTCGGTGAAACAGTCGTTTCTGGTGATGAACGAGGCATTTTTACTCGACTCTCAACACGCTCTTTCTGTATTTATTCAACGCAAAATAACAAGTAAGAATCGTGCGAATGAACATTTTTATCTCACTTTTTGAGGCTTTAAACTTTGGCTATTTTTTAGCGACGGTGTTAAAGTTTCAGGCATAATGACGTCGTACAAACAATGTGTTACCTGTCCAAAAGTTTGGTGTAAATATTTCGATATGAATTTACAGAAACAAAAGCGTTTCTAAATAAATAAATGATGTTAATGATCTGAAATTTTCATGACGCGATCTAATTCGTGAGCCAGTGATGCGGCAGTCGACTGTACGCAAATGAAACTTCGTATGAAGATGCAGATTACAGATGCCTATATTGTGTTTGCTTACTAAACGGAGGAATGCACGAAGTGAGAAAGAATTTGTGAAAGAATGTGTTCCTCTTGACGTTCTTCTTTTACTCGTTGAACAAAATTGAAAATGTTTCGCGCGATACTCTTCATTCAATGTTAATCATGATCGAAAATCGCTAGCTGTGGTTGCTGTGGTTAGCGCAGTTGTAGAGACGCAGTTGTCATGTGAAATTTGCATTATCGGCGCCTGATCTTACTGCGATAAAATGGTGAAGCAAGTGGTCAATAGACTGGGTAGATATCATACAACTCCACATGGCTATATGGTTACGTATAATAGATTGGCCGATAAAATATAAAATGGTTTGAACCCATAAAAGTAATAG
The DNA here is from genome assembly GCF_021976095.1 of Xenia sp. Carnegie-2017. Classification (NCBI taxonomy): domain Eukaryota; kingdom Metazoa; phylum Cnidaria; class Anthozoa; order Malacalcyonacea; family Xeniidae; genus Xenia; species Xenia sp. Carnegie-2017. Next base: position 8,412,124 of record NW_025813481.1, read on the forward strand.
ATTTGTGGGGATATGCTTTACAAACTCAATACCATAACCACCCCATGTCCGCACTGGTGACGAAAAGATAGACAGAGAAAATGTTAATAGTTTCACACGTTTTGATGAGCGTGTCAAAATGGTATGAAAGGCATCTGCACCAAATAACAAGTCAAGCAAACAAGAGATAATTCCACTTGACTGTGTAGAAAATCTTAGCTACCAACACAGATTAGATTGTTAACACATTCAGAAAAATATTGACCGCTGTTTCATCAGGATTTTGTACGGGATTTTTTCAACGAGAAATCATGTGAACGCGTGCAGACTATAGAGGCCATTTTTGGAACTGAATGAAAGTTACTTGCAACTATCCAAGTGATTATACAGGGATAACACGGATCATCCATGTCATACTTTATCACCCAATCCCATGAGTACCCACATGAACTTATAGACATAATAACACTTGCACGGCTTTATCTAGAACCGTAAGACAGAAACAATAATTTATTTCCAAATCACGTAATTACATGATCTAAACAAAATGTGCAATTTGTTATTTAGTGCCCAATCAAAATATCAAATGTAAATTCGTCGTATTTTAAATCATTAAAGATAGATGAAAGATCTCAGTTTCTATTGTGGAAATTTATGGCGTCGTGTACCTCCACTGAAATGAAAATGTTCGACGAAAAATGAATAAATGTTTTTGACCATTCGTGCAATTTATCATCGCTGAAAGGAGATTCAAATGGTTTATTCCTCGTTAAACGGTAGATAGAGGACGTTATCGTGTCAAACAGTCAAAGATTGTATCGCATCTAGTTTTTTCCAACAAGGGAAATGATGAGAAAGTTTGGTTGGAAAATAAAAGGATGAGACTTGTTGTGATCAGAATCATTCACAGCGTGATGGAGATTTCAAATGATAAAAGATTGAGCATTGAACACCTGCATATAGAAGGGGAGCGTTGAAGCTTTGTTTTTGTCAGCTGTTTTTTATATTTGTCATTTATGATCATTTACAAGATTAATATATCGTATATTTATCTACCTAACCACTGATAAAATGTTAATTACATGTTCAATAAAACTATAACTATATAGAATTTATAGTAATATATTGGTCTTAATGGTATCGTATAAACAGTGCAGCTTTAAATTGGCAGATATTCCTGGATGTTTTCTTCTTAAATAACACAGAAAAATATCCTGAAACACCAAATAAATGTTCTGTAGTTCAATCATCAAAGTTCAGTCGTATGGTGTCATAAAGATTCATAGTGTGATCATTTGACCAAATCGAACATGCGATGACGATGAGTCGGCATAAAGTACGACTGAGATTCCTTAAAACTTTCAGAAAAGTTAAAAAATACCTTGCTTTTGCTATTTTATAAATTACGCATCAGATTGAACAGCCTCAATTGAAAAAAATCGACGTTTTCCAGTCTCCACTTCGCATCTTACCATATAGTTTTATATACCGCTGCCAGCTATTGACTGGCCAGGAAGATGGCGGAATTGGAGCATGCGCATAAAAAATTAGCGACAAGTTAACTCAAGAGTGTGGTCCTTCTGTATAGTATATATTCTGTGCCCTGGTCTGGCCTGCCCACGGTCGTTATTAGTTTCCATATACGAAATTGAGGTGACGTCAGAAAGCTAATATAAATATGCGCTTCCTATATTACTAATAGTTCAGTACGCGTAAGGATATTTTGATGCTATTTTGGGATATGTTGTGTAAGTGGAATTCGGCAAATAGACAAACATATCGCCACAATAGCATCAAATTATGCGATACGCGTACATGAACTATTAGTAATATTTCTTCCAGGGATTTCTTGGTCTTGGTTAGAAAACACAACATGAGTGGTCAATCTACAGATTACATGTAATTGTATTTGTATTGGTTATATTCGACAATCATTCGTTTAACTAATGCACTTATTGACGTGACTGGTATTGAAGTTCTAAATTTATTGCTTTTACTCGAAATTACCGAACTTTTCATTTTCTTTAGCGTTTCTTGTGCAACAAATTATAGCGCTATGTGTAAATTTCTTCTTTGGTTTCCTTGTTATTTTTGTAACGCATCACACAAGTACGTACGCCACCTAACGAATGCAAATTCATATACTCAAATTTTTGCTATTAAAGTACGGACATGTGTCGAAAGCCACTTCAAATACATTTGCTTGCGATATGTAGATCGTCTACTAATGTTGCTGCCCGACCAAGTCCAGCAAAACCCTGGAAGAATTTCTAATTAGAGTTCAGCCAATATTTTCATGCTATTATCCCAATGTCCCAATTTGTTTGTCTTGTGAAATGCGGAATTATATATTTAATATGCTTACTTTATGATGTCATGTCAGTTTCGTAGATGGAAACTAATGACGACCGTGGACAGGCCAGATCAGGGTAAGACTGGGGAATGAAATGTGAATGAAAGATTTTGAAATGTGTAATTTTGAAATGTGAGTGAATGAAAGTGAAATGAAATGTGTAGTGAATGAAATGTGTAGTGAAATGTGTAGTGAGTATTTTGAAATGTGTTTTGAAATGTGTGAGTATTTTGAAATGTGTGTAGTGAGTATTTTGAAATGTGTAGTGAGTATTTTGAAATGTGTAGTGAGTATTTTGAAATGTGTAGTGAGTATTTTGAAATGTGTAGTGAGTATTTTGAAAAGTGTAGTGAGTATTTTGAAATGTGTAGTGAGTATTTTAAAATGTGTAGTGAGTATTTTGAAATGTGTAGTGAGTATTTTAAAATGTGTAGTATGATTTTGAGTGATGTTTTCTTATTTTTTATTATGTTTTTTAAATTATTTTTCTGGTGACCCGTGTAGTGACGTACATAACGTGCGTATATTATACATTTAGATTTATGTATTTGCAATAGAGGAAATAGCTAGTCCTACACTCAAACGCGCTACTTAAAGTTAACGCACTTAACTTTATAATTACGCAAAACTACTCAAATTTCAAATACATTATCTGCCTTGTAATTAACTGCACCTTGTTTACCTAAATATATAAAAAGCCTGTAAATAAATTGTAAGATATAGAATACTCACGACTGTTGTAAATAACTTCTTCGCTAGTGAATAAAAGAATCAGAAAATTTAATAGCCTTCTAGTACATTGAATTCACTTTCGGAGCTCATACGAAAGACTTATATAACGCTAAAACCGTACCGGCCACCGTATTAATCACATAGTCGTCATGTTAATCCACCAGCGTGAATTTTTGTTTCAGATGACTGCATTGACGTCATATAAACAGAAGCACCGACTGTGACGGACGAGAGGCATCACGAAGATTACACCGGTGGCATGGAAATATTGTTCCTTTCTCCTCATAACCACACTGTTCGCTTTGGTGCTTCGCGAAACTGAATGCAAAAGCTCCTCCCTCCATTCACCGAGTGTCGTGCAGCCGGAGTTCATAACTTTGTCTTCACGATAGCCATCCCAAAAAATGTTGTCTCGTAAGTTGTATAATAACAATGATGAGCTTACATGATAAAGAATTTAATTAAATGGTTCGTAAAATTTTGTCGCGTTTTCGTTTATGTGATTCCCTTTATTATATACAGATTACTTCGCAGCTCGTGAAGATCCGTACAAAGGGTGCCTAAATTTGGCATCGAGGCATCTCCTTTCAGTGGCAAACAATGGCTCCGATGGAAATGGTAAATATTATAAAATGCTTCTCTTATTATCGTTCGAGTCGCTTCTATCGTCTCCATTGTCTATGTATATGCAGTGGGAAAAAAACGGCAGATACAATTGAAGCGAGCTCTTTTAGAACCTCCCAAAATAAGATAGGTATCAGAGAGAGTTTTTGTATGCAATTATTCATCAGAGTAGGTTTCCCTAAGAAGAAAATTGACTTTTGATGAACGGGAAATTATACCATGAGATTCAAAAATACCAAAAAGAAACTTCACGACTTGCCGAGTTTGAGTTGATTTGAAATTTGTAGTTGGCTCTGTCCACACGTGTCCGGTTCGTTTGTATGCGCAAACATTTTGTTCCGGATTTAACATTTTGTTCCGGATTTTGTTCCGGTTTTGTTCCGGATTAACGCGTCCACACGTATGCGAATTTGATGCGTTTTTGTGTGTCCACACGGAGCGGAGAAAACGATACAAATACCCAACTATTGCTAACAGAGTATGAGCTTTTACGAATAATGAACAGGCTATAAAATGTCGAATTATCCGACAAAAACTACTGCTTCAAGGTCATCAAAAAAAAGGTAAGAATGAAACTTTTGTGTGGACAGGCGATGAAGTGAACCTTTTATTAAGTGTCGTTTTAGAATATAAAATAGCGAAAATGTTTAAGGACACATTTCTGGCAACTGGCATTGAAAGCAGTGGCGTGCGGTGACCGAATTTAATAGGCAAGCGCTGACAGTGATTCCACAATGCATTCAGTCATGTTGTACAGGTGTCGTTAAAATACCGAATGTAGAAGTAGAACATAAAAGGATGAAAATTCCTATGCTATATATTTTATAGGAACATCAATCTTATTTATACCTTACATCAGTTACATGATATCTACCGGATACAAATATCAAAACTACTACGCAAAAGGAAGCTCTTGTCAATATCATAATCTTGTATTACATGCTACAGATAATATCTTCTACATACATAAATTGCAAGACAATAGGCGCGAAATGTATTGTAGCAGTCGTGATTATAACAATTAAGAACAGCCAGTTTCGCGCACAAAATTGGCACGGTGTGTTACAAACTGAGGCCATGGCGTTGTTTAATGTTTATATTTTGGTATAATGACGTCATGGCAACGTGTTCTCCCGTTCTTCAAAATGTGTCTGGCACTGACTCGTACGTTTCAGAATATCGGAGAGTCGTGTTTATTATTTAGTATCTTGTACCTTTTATTTTTAGTCATTAATTTACGAATTCAACGACACAAGACTGACAAGAGCATAGTGTTTTGGTCATAATGCTAGTCATACTTTACCACAACACACGTTTGCGTGCATTTCGATATCTCTGCAGACTGCGGCCCCTGCTTGTTTACGCACATTGTGCGCAGAAAATAATAAAATAACCAGTAAAGCACCTACTACTTTGAATTAGAAATCAGAACATTACCTTTCGCTCTCAGTCATCTTTTAATAAACGATAACATTAACGGCGTGAATAATTCGGATGTCCAATGTGTTGAATATACGAATATTATTCCTGCGCTGATATGTGTTTAAAATTGCGAGCGTACAAGACTGTTGACCAATCGCTATCAAGCGGCGCCCTTAGAAGCGCCGCTTGCCTTTTCTCGATATTCCTCGAATGAGAAGCCTCCAAATCTAGATTAACGCATGCGCAAATGCTCAAATTGAGCTCCGAAGGCAAGCGCGCTTGCCTTGGTTAATAAATAAGAAATTTTTAAGGTGTATTTAATCCATTTGACTCATCTTACAAGTGTAGCAAAGTGAAACCGAAAACCACGACAGTAAATCACGTATAAATAGCAAGCATTTCAACTGTAAAGACAATTTAGACAAAAGATTACATTGACATTGTTTAGAACAGAAAAATTTAAACTGATTTTGCTCAGAGATTGATCCAAAAAATTTTTGTTCGGTAAAATGCTTAAGCAAGCGGCGCTTGCCTACGCTTGCATGACCGCACCCCACTGATTGAAAGGAGCCGTATCAAAACTGCTCGCTCTTTCCATGATAATTTAAGACGGCAATAGTTGCTTTCATAAACGCAACAATGCTCGAAAATAGTGCAGTTAAAATTGAAAGATCACTTTAGGTATCATTTAAATGCATAGGATAACGCATGATAAATGTGGATTGGATTAGGGCAGCGTTGAGTTGGTAGATATTGTATATTTCATCGATTTACGTCAGCGTTTTTAAATCATTCCGGTTACAGTGCGTCAACACGTGTCCGGATTCGATGCGTTTTCAAACGTTTCCACTCTGGAGACTGTTTTCAAAAGTTTGCGGTAACAGTGTGCTTTTCGCTGGATACGTGTGGACGATAAGTGTAACCGCAACAAAATGTTTGCGAATACAAACTAACCCGGATACGTGTGGATGGAGCGTGGAAATTTGTGTCCGCGATCATTGATTTTTTTATCTTTAATTTTTCTCGTTAAATTTTTTGAAATCTTTACGGTATCAAAGAGTTGGGATAAAATATTCAGTACATATAGCCAGCATAAAAAATTGAACGGCATTACTGTTTGCGAAAGAAAATGTCGCACTTATCGAAATCTACCTGTTCGTCATACTTGTGATGTGGAGAGATGTGGCATCATTTTGCAAAAGGTCGGATAACATGGCGATGAATTTAGGTGAATTCATTAAATTGACCCACATGTTCAGCTGTTTTTTAGGCAGTTACTAGTTATGAAATCAACTGAACGAACATAAGTTTTTTCAAGAATTTTTTTCTCTCAATGATGCTGTTTATCATCGTTTTATTGTAAGATAGTACATCAATTATTTAGAGCCCAATCCCCAAGATGTGTGATTACTGTTGTCGTGGTGAGGCAATGACGCCATCTTGAATAATGGCAAAAAGCAATAATCTCAATCAAATATAAGTTAGAAGAAAGTCTAAAAAACAAATTCTATCAAACATTTTAAAAGCCAGACCTAGGCTAATAACTCAGCAACTGTATATCGACGTATAAAAAGCCCATTCTAATCGTACATATCGTCTGTTTTGCCACCTTTCAAGGTGGCAGTTTCTCTCACTTGTAACTATAGAATTTTGTCGGAGTCTGGTATCTAGTATATTGGGTTGTAGGTCATAAAATGGCTCGTCGTGGGGATGAAATAGACAAAATAGGGAAATGAAAAACGACTTTTCTTTGTGAGAATAAGAACGTTTGCATTTGGATCCTGATTGGTCAAAAAAAACCTCAGATAATTTGTGGAAAAGATAATTACATACCTTTCTATTTTCATTGACATTGTAGGATCATTTCCTCCTATAGAAAATCTAAGTGAAAGCGAAAAAATTGCCTTCACCATCGGGTATGGCTTCATGATATTAGTCGGTTTGCCTGGTAATATTTTGATCATGGTCGTCATAGCTACATACAAAGAATTACGCAATGATCTTAACATGTTACTTTTCAACATGGTTTTTGCTGACATCATACGCATGCTTTTAACAACTTCGTTGGCGCTCTTTATCATTCACGAAATCGGAAATGCACTTTCACCGATCTACGTAGATTCGGGTTTGTCCGGTCGTGTGTTCTGTAAGAGCATGTTTGGATTTCCTCCAATTTTATCGATCGTGGTCGTTTTCACTTTGGTTGTGATGACCTGCGAACGGTTTTTGGCCGTTGTTTTCCCATTTCACGTTACGTTGCTCAAAAACAAAAGCAAGTGGATCGTTACTGCTATTTGGTTCGTTGCTGCAGTGCTGGCAGCGCCCATTTTTTCAGGTGCAACTTCGGGTGAATTGCCCTCAGGTGGTCACATTTGCTTATACGACTACAGTCTGCTGTGTGATGGTAACATCATAAAAGATCGAAAATGTAATTCTCGTGTCGTGAAACAAATCACGTCTGTACTCGTTTACCTCACGTTCGTCGTCGCATTTCTCCTTATATTGCTACTTCATGTCGTAATGGCTGTAAGGCTTCATCGACGTCGGCGCGGCTTCAACGAGAGAGACGAAACGTATGTTTCAAATAGCCTTAGAAATTCCACGCGCGATGTCGTGCGCATGCTCGGTGTTGCATCGTTCGTGTACGTGATTACGTCGCTACCGAGTCAGATGTATCAATTCGGTTTCATCTACAACACGTCGTGGTTAAATAAAGCGATGCCACCCTACTTTAATTTTCTCTTGATGTTCATTTCGAACTCTCATTCCATGATATATCCGTGGATTTATCCGTTGTTCGTAAGGCGTTTTCGCGAGAAATACAGCTTGCTTTTTTACCAACGAATCCTAAAACGCGTTCGCTCTCAATCGGAGACATCAACATCGGCAAGACAAGCATTAACAACCATGGATAATAATAAGAACACTCAGACTGAAACACAATTTTGAAGAATAACTATTCTGGAAAGTATTTGGAAAGTAGCGCAAATCTGCCAGTGACAGTGGCGTAGCGCAATAGCTGAGACCCCTTGGTCAAGCATTCATTGGTGGCTTCCCCCTCCCCCTCCCCATATGGCTACAATACAATACAATACAATACACTATAATACAATACAATCCATAAGTTTGTTTGAAATCAATTGTTTTCTATTATTTTCTAATCAGTTATCACATGCATATAAAATAACCCCTCTCCCGAATAATCAAGTTTAGCTACAGCACTGGTAGAGAGTACACCTCTAAAGACTCCTCGAAACGAAAAATATTTCTATATCATTGACAATAAAGAAAAAATTGCAAAGTTCTACGATAATAATATTAACATAAATGTGCTTTGAGTATTGAAATGTGTTTTTATGGTAAGATTTTGTTGGGGGGAGGGGGGGGGCTTATAGCTTTGGGAAGGACGTCACTTTACACTAACCTAACACACACCATTTACGCCACTGTATTATGCCGGAATTTGAAGATATTCGTAAATGAAAAAGGAATGTCGTTCTTAAAATGTTTGACACCAAATTTTGCTATAATGTTTTTTGATTGAATTGTAAAGACAATTTAAAATGACTTAATGACTTTTTTAAAAATATTCTCCTATTTTATTTCTTTTTTGGAGATAGGTAACTTTTATTCAATATAAAATGACATCGTTATGACATTACATTGCATAATTTGCTTTAGGGAAAACTAATTTTCTTGTGCATCTAATTGATGACAGCATTAAAATATCTAACTTTTTGCATCTTTAGAATTATTTATCTTCACATGCACGTGTTCATGAAATTATTGTTTTTGTTTGTAAAACGTTCCAACGATGTGAAAAATTGATCATTAAAATGTCATTATAATCAGTGATGTCATAACGATGTTATTTACTTAAAGAAAAAAGTGAAATATCTCTTAAGAAAGCATAACAGGTCAATTCTACCGAAGAGGTTATTAAGACATTTTAATGCACTATCTAATGCATTAAAAAAATTGTGTTGAAATTTCGTGTTGTTAACACTTTAAAATGCTAATTTATCAAAATTAGATTGATTAGTTGAATTGAACAACTTTTAAGTCCGGCTACCTCTTTATTTTTGATTTGTAAACAACAGAAAACTCGGTCAGAACTAAGAAACCTTAATATTATTATAAAATAGGACTGCGCTATATGTCCGTGCTGGCCAGAGAAGGATGTTTCTGAAATGTAAGCCCTGCACAAAAAGAAAGTCCCCTGAATATATTATTATGAACGTTAAATAAATGAATTCCAGCAAGTCTCCAAAAAGGCCAGTAACGATTACCATGTTTTGATAGGGCGATTCAATAAAATGGACATTTTCCTAACTACTTTAAACGATTACAGTAACCGATCAATAATGTTGCTGAATAGCGAGTGAAACTGATTTTATAACATGTGCTTTTCAAGCCCTATTCACACGGCATAAACTAACCTGGGCTTAACCCAGGTTTATATGAACACTACGAACCAAGGTTTAACCTAAGTTAAACTCAACTTACCTCTTGAGATGGGTCAAGCCTCTTTAGCCCAGCCTAAACCTGGATTAGTGGTGTTTACAAATTGTGTTTACATGCAAAGAAATTAACCTGCTTGAACTTGGGTTAATTTCAGCCTGGACTTAACACCGTTTAGTTTTTGTCGTTTGAATAGGGCTTTAGTGCCAATTTTGAAAATGGGTATTTTTAAATTTGGGAGACGATTTTTAAAGGACGAACTGTACCTGTCTTCACATGGCAAACTGCCATAAAAATCAAATCTGTGCTGTGTTCAATAATCTGGAATTCATTTTTTTGTGTGATGTTTATGTTTCTGTGACATCTTGCTCTGGCCAGCACAATCAAAGCACAATCCCGGGACTTGTAGCGTAAGGCTCTCTGCTTTTGAGTAGACTTGTCTCGTTTACAAGGAAGAGAAGTGGAAGGTTAGTTTTTCAAATGTTGTTAGATAAGGTCGTTATTGTTTGTAGCTGTTGAATGAAGCATTATGCTACCATTTTTTTTGCTTAATAACATTCCAACTATTTAACCTTATAACAATCCTGTTTGAAATAATAGCCACTTGAAAAAATCAAAATAAAAGATGAACTTGATCACCTAATATACGGTTTTCTGTTAGGGGATGTCAATCTCACAATGAAATGATAACGTGATACGAATTCTAATTAATTAAAAAATAAAAGACTCATTCTGTCTGAGGATGACTTTGAAATAAAGTCGAAAATTTACAGTTCACTTCTCGTCTTGTTTTGCAATCTGAAGATGTCTTGCTTCTTCGGAATTTGCTTTATACTAAATTTCTTTAAATTGTCGGCTGGTCATGGTTTTTAGTTCTCACAATCGTCTCCGAAGGTTTGCATATACCATAAGCTTGTTGATACAAGCGTTTATTCGTTTGAAATTCACGATTGTTAAAATCAAAATGGTCACTAGCTTTGTGTCAAAATTTCAGACAAAGTTGTCGTCATGTGTGTTTTCCTTCAGTCAAAATGCACTTATGCACTAACTGAATTGTCTGTTTTATTAAATAGGAATTATTGTAGAATTTTGTGTTGTGCAAACCAGTTTGCTCAAAAGCCCTTTTTGCGTATGTAGCCCCAAGTCTCTTTAAATCTCCCCTTCCGTTTTAAGAGTTCCCCCCTCGGACGACAGCTAAAAGTAACCCCCCAGGGCTAAATATATGAAGGAAATTCGGTACTCCATTTGAGAATTTCATCGTGAAGCAAGACTACTGTTAATTCGAACTTGTATGGGCGCGACAAGCGCGCTAAAAAATCTGATCGGTTATCAATATGCACATTGGATCTCATTACTTCCGCAAGAATCTAAAGAATTCTACAAAATCCTTCAGTCCTTGACATTCAACCGTTGTTTTTTCCCGTAATGCCTTAAAATACACGCGCTAAGGAATAATTAGAAAATAATGCCTCATGTACGCGCCAAGAATATATTTGATTGTTCAAAAAATCACAAATCGTTTGGGTCAAACAACTAAGTGGGGATTTGTTGACTTTTGAACTTGAGTAATTTCACCTATCTCCAAACAAAGACTTTGATCCCTCTAATTATAGGAAAACTTGAGTATAATTATTGCCTCTGGAATTGTTGGTAGATAAGTGAAATAGTAGATAACGAAAAATTGGCTTAGTTACAATTGATACAAAACAAAGGATATGGTTCACCTTTCGTAGTAGATAAATAGTAGATAAATAGAAAAGTAGTAGATAAATAGAAAATCTGTAGTAGATAAGTGAAATAGTAGATAACGATAAATTGGCTTAGTTACAATTGATACAAAACAAAGGATATGGTTCACCTTTCGTAGTAGATAAATAGTAGATAAATAGAAAAGTAGTAGATAAATAGAAAATCTGTAGTAGATAAGTGAAATAGTAGATAACGATAAATTGGCTTAGTAACAATTGATACAAAACAAAGGATATGGTTCACCTTTCGTGCATCATCCAATACAATCTAGACACGTTCTTAAACAATTTATAGTAAAATTATATAAATCTATGGTCAATTTTTGAAAGTAAATATATCTTTTCATCTCTAGAAACTACTGGAGAAAAAATGATTTTAGGCAAATTAGTAGACACACAAAACTGTCGGGTTACCAAGTATTGATTAAGGAGCTTCGTTCTAAGATTTTTAGATATTCAAAAAGTTATCGCGTAGCTTGGGTTAAATTTTGAAATTTGTGTTGATGACGTTTATTTGCGCACGTTTTCCATTGAAGAAATCGTTTCTTTTGAATTCCCTACCGCATATTGAAATGTTAATGACAAGCAAACTTGTTTTCGTGAACCATTGATCGAGTATTTTAATTTACAACAACGTTAACTCCAATTTATGTAGTATTTTGATTCATCGACTCTAAAGTGGAAACGTAGAGTCTGTTTGGAGTTACCGTTGTTGAATGTAGAATGTTGAATAGATTCCAGCAGCAACAGTTAATTACTTTATCATGTGGACCATGATAAAGTAATTAACTGTTGCTGCTGGAATCATGTGGACTTAGTTATCATGTGGACAGTTATCATGTGGACTTCATGGGGACCAGTAAAAAACTCATATCTCGTCATCACGTGATCATTGAGTTTTTTGCGAAGATATAGTTTCAGTGATATTTCCTGATTATACTCGCTTACTCTGCGGGAGTTTATTTTGCAAGAAAAATACTTGAAAGCCGAGAATGAATTCATAAAGAAAATTTAGAAGTGTTGTTGCGTTTTAGACATACACATCGGAAATCAGGGTGAACGTTCGTTCACAAACAAACGTTTTAATTGTTTCCTGTTCTGACTGCGTTAGATTTCTCGAACGAGTCGAGAAACATGTCATACACATGGAATGCATTACTTTGATTCTTCGATCGTCAGTTAATCGGAACTGTTTTGCTCAAGCACTGGGTGCGACTGACCATGCTGACAGACATCTTCAAGTACGTCAGAGTATGAATTAGCCAATCCCGGATATTCGTGGGTAACGCCAAAATAGGTGTAGAATGACATCACAATAACGGATCCTATGTCGCTTGCAGTGGTTATAAAATAAGCGTCGCAATTGCTCATTATAAACAAGTTGTGGTGATCGTGGTGACGTTACATAAGCAAAAAAGAATTTTGGCAAAAACGAATTTTCGTAGAAATGTACAGAGAGTTAACTTTATTGGCGATAGTCATCTTCGTGTTTGCACATGGTAAGTAGTTTGCGTCTTTATTCTGTAACTGTGTTGAAAAAAATAATGTAACATGAATGTATATAACTGCGTAGTTCGTCTTTGTGTATTGCAATGGTTTTTTGTTTAGAAGTTGTGCGCAAAACATCTCTATCGAAACATTTGACATGTTTGTATGAATGGCAACACGCAAATTATGTGAATCTTGTGCTTCGGACTGAAAGAGCTTCTTCGTTCGAAGCTAAACTCAGTTTCATTTTTACGTCACTCGGGAACGTTAAGCTAAAAGTTTTCCCTTGCTATTTGAAGCACTTAATAGTGAAATTACGTTTTCAAAGATAACGAAACCTTTACTCTAAAACAAATAGCGTGCGTGCTATTGTATTTTGACTGGATTGTACGAGAGAAGGTCTCTCAATCAATTTTAAGTTTTAATGATCCTAGTAACGTACATTTTAACATTGGAGATCAGGTCATTACCGTACACAGCTAAAACTATCAAGAAAGTTTCTTTAATTGGCTTGAAAAATGCTCTTACAGTTAGATTTACTTTATTAAAGCTTTTTCATTCGTAAAATATTCATTCGTTCTTCTGTATTGCATGATGCGTATGACCAATCGAGGATTCGAGGTCATCGATTGTTTTACCAATTATAGACATCTCATTTTGTGTAATATGATTCTCTTAATTAGGTGCAGTTATCCCCTCCCTACCCCCCAGTGATTCTGTCGAAGAACCCGAATGCAATGAAATTTACATGAATTGCACAACGATGGAAGATTGCTGTCAACCTTACAGATGTGTTTTTTATAGTAGGTTTTTACAACCGTTTCATCATTCTATTTTTCTTGCATAATTAGCAAAGTGTACATAGTGCTGCTGACTGCGTTTTTCAACATGTTTTTTTTTTATCTTTCGATAAGACAACATACAGCAATGTCATTTTGGAACAGACAATCCTGCGGTCGCTCCAGAGACAGGTGAAGGCATACAAATACCGATAAATCTTTTGGGTAACCTAGGTTGCGGTCTTATAGGTGACAAGTGTGGAGAAGGCTTGAACAAATGTTGTTTCCCATTTGAGTGCACTTGTAAGTATTGTAGTTCTTTGTGTGCATACATACTTTGGGTGCTTTTGAACTCATTGTATGCTCTGTTTTCTTACAGCAGCTGGAGGCAAAGACAAATGTAATTACGTTGAGCCGTACAATCCTTGGGGAGTCTATTCTGGTGTCCCCGGTCATCCCTGACAGTAGAAAGTTCATTCGACATTTTGAAAATAGTACAAAAATTTCCTCTTGTGAAGATGTAAAAATACCTCTAATAGATATCTATTAATCATTCTCAATATCAAGTATCATTCGTTATTAACTATATCTTGCTGTATGAAAGGAAGTATTTTAGGATGTTTTGTAAGTAATTATATTGTGGCGTGTTCGTTTTGGTAAAGTGCAAAGTAAAAACGTATATACACAAGATATTTAGCGAGTTCTATTGCATGCACGTTTCTCACTGCACGTAAATCATACTGCAACGTAAGCAGAACGTGTTCTCTGATTGGTCGATGCCCGTGTTTGGATCAGGAAATTGAAAACACGGAAATTGAAATTTGCTATCGTCATTGCTGTTGTGAGACTTTCGTTTGAACATACCTGAAAACAAAGATGGTCTATTGCCTAAATTGATTTGGATTGCATTTCTGGTCTTTTAAATGCAAACTTAAATCAAGATTGGTGATTTTTCAATAACCTCGCCGTAACTCTATATGTTGTCGTGGTTTTGACTTCGGTGTTCACTAAACTTTACGGCTTCTTTCGCTTGGGAGGGTAAAGCTTACAGCGTTGCTCTCTTGTTGTTATTTTATAAAACAATTCTTAAACGCTAACAGCTTATTAATTGTTTGATGCAATATGAATTTTACCCTATCTTCAAGATGAAATTTAATCCCAAGCTTTGCAAATGTTCTAATAGAATTTAATTGCTTATTTGGCACCAAATTAAAATTAAATTCATAATTTAAATTAAAGTAAGATCAATGAATGGTTTAGGACAAGTTTCATACTTGAGTCTATGAGCTGTCCAACTCCTTTTGAACCGATTAGATGACGCTTTGTAACGGAAGGGTTTCTTGAAGTTCTTTCTGTAAGGAACGGCAAGGCACAAGGATTTAAAGACATTCGCTGTAAAAAAAAAGGAAATTGAATTCGGCCTGGATTTTTTTTTTGGGGGGGGGGGAGATTATTCGTTAAAAGTACGTGGAACTTGGTGATAAAACGCTCCGAAGAAAAGGATCCGTGTTGAACTCGATTCTTCGACCGTTTCGTGACCCATCGAGTCATTAACATTAACAATTACACAGGAAAAGCGTGAAAGACTAAACATGTAAAATTATTTCTATTTCTACTTCTTCGTAATATTAAAGTCAAACGCCCAACCCCGCATTGTCCCACATCAGGAGATGAAGGGTATACAAAGGGGCATTACAAAGGTATGTGCATCACATGCGCAATGATGGATTCTGAGCTGCCTGAAAATTGTTTGCAAAATTTAATGTCCCCGATTTGAAGAGCTTTAATGCCTTCGATGTATTGACGATGGTTGCCCGAGTAAACCATCGCTGCAAAGTGCCATCACGGGGAGATGAATTATGAATACTGTACGTATAAAGCAATTCTATAACGCAGATCACAGTTCGAACGTCGACAAAAGACCAAGAGAAACTATTACCCTGTGACTATACATCGCGCAACCACGTCTCGTTTCCAGTCCCCCAAAGAACAAATGACGATTGACCCAACATGGCGGATTTTGGTTTCGAAAAGTCAGAACAGGTAAAAGTTGTCTTTAGCGTTTCCCTCGTTGTTTCGAATAAAATAAAGTGAATTCTTGTCAAAATATTTGAAGGACAATCCTGGGAATGATTTGACGAAGAGCAACATGCTGTGTCCTGTGGAAGAAAATGAAAGTCTTGATGTGTTAAACGACGAAACCTTCGGCTCAGACTCTTTAATGGGTTTGTACATACTGTTCCAGTTGTATCGTGGTCCAACCAGAATACGTTTTTTGTTCAACAGCTTATCACTTTGGAAGTCCGAATGCGTTCATAAAAACCTCAACATAATAATTCGTTATTATTTTGTTATTTTTTGAGATAGGTTGACTGATTATGAATTCATACTTTGTTGTGGCATACACCGGTCGCTCGCCCTCTTTTTTATTCTGTATATAATCAATGCTACTTATCTCCATATTTGTGAATTTTCAGAATCTGAATGGTTAGAAGACCCCAACAGCAGCAAAGTTGATGAATTTGAAAGGTGGAAGAGGGAGCAAAAGGCACCCACAAATGGAAGTCTGCCCTTCGATGAAGCACCTTCAAATATTCAAGATGAGGTTTCTATTATTCAAATGTTTTGTGTGTTGAGCTCAAGATTTTTTCATGAGCTTGTTGCTAACATCTTGTACGTCATGTGCATGTTGCAGTATTTGCCATAGCATTATTGGTTGGTATTAACCCATGGTTTTTGTGCCAAAGTTATGGCTAATATTTGGATATTCCAAGCATTTTGTCTATTGTTGGCGATTGCATGCTGTTGGTAGAAAAAGGGTCCAAAGTTTGATTAAGAGAAAGAATCTACTCCAATTTAGGGGTGGATTTAGGGGAGACAGTGCACTTTTTGTAGCCTTGGTTGGTCGAATTTCAGGACAGATGCTTATTTTTCTAAAAAATATTAATAAACCAAACAATTGAGCCAAAGCAATTGTGATTGATGTTCACATTTGGTTGAACACTTCAAAAAATATCTAGTCATACCAAAAAGTAAGCAGAATTTCACAAAAAAGGTCTGACATGGCATGGCAACAAGCAGCCACCAAAAATTTTGATCCAAACCAGTGCAATTGCACTAGATCATTATGCATCAACCCCTGCTCCTATTGCTTTATGAAATGAGATATTGAGGATAAGTTCAACCTCAGAAAATCTTGATAAATTCAAACTGTTTCTCATTGAAAATGTACCAGGAACATCTCAGTCTTACCATGATAGCAAGTAGTATAGTCAATACATCATTAGCAATAGGATATAGATGCTCTTATGTATCATGTATGTTATACATTTTAACAAATTTTATCACCCATAGGAAAAAATGGCTCTAGCCATGTCAAAACTGGATGATATTGATATTTCATCTTCTACAAAGGTATATTTAGACATATTGAGGAAGAGCATTTTGTCTTGAGATTACAGTCCATAATATTTTTTTCGACAATTGACCCATGTGCATCTTTAAGAAACTGCTTGTGCATGCATTCATTAGTTTGGTTAAAAATTTTATTTATGCCATTATCTTATTGTGATAATAGACTGTTTAGTTTTGAAACAATGATATGACCAAGTTTTGGCCACAATCAATTTGAGTGCTTTTCGAATATTTTGCGCCTGTCCTTATCGTTTCATCGTTGTATGACATAAACCGTCGTAAAGACATACCTTGTCAGTTAGTTTTAATGTTTGTGTTTGCAAGAAATCTGGGGATCGGACTTTAGCCTTGTTTTGACGATGTACATATAAAATTAAACGCTTCAAATATCATCTCAAAGTGCAAAGAAGTAAAGAAATTTGAACGTGTGTCAGAAATATGTGATAGCTGTTTGCTACAATGCTTTCAATATCAATGAAATGCATGAAATAGACAGTGAATCTTATTCTTCTTTCAGTTCATTAAATAGTACATTCTTGCGCGGATTTCGTGCATTTCCATCACCGCACACTTGACTTGAATAATTTGCCGTTTTTTTTTATAGAACCCTGAAACACCACTACGAAATGCTGAAACAATCGAGGCCCTTTGGCCAACATCACCAAAACATAGCAGCAATGTGGGCTCTCCACTTCAGTCACCCTACGGTTTAACGGATTTGGTAATGTGTAGCAAATTTGTAGAATTAATGCTTTGCAGGCACAACACACACACACACACAAACTTTCCTGTGATACTCTGTTAACGATTGCTGGTTTAAAATAAAATAATATGATATTGTAATAGATTTTATCATTATTTTTCGCTCATAAACGATTATCGAATCTCGTGTATGACATAAAAAGTCGATTTTATGATTCGTGATGATCACGTCGATTAGACTATCCACTCAGTAGATTGATTTACAAAGTGTATGGATTTTGTAGGATTTTGCTTCCTACATCAAGTTCATAATAGAACCTTCTCTGTTTTTTCTATGTGCAGCTTTCACCGAATCGCAATATTTGGGCATCACCTTCTAGTGGCGAGAAGAATGAATTGTCGGAAGAGAAATGTGCAAATCACATGAATGACGATAAGGAGAAGTTGTATTCTCCTGTTTTAGAGGTGAGTGTCAAAGAATATCTTTCAGCTTATACAGACCATGGATGGATTTTCTGGGGTTGGGGTACCCCCCAAACCTAAGAATTTACCTCCCTAAATAAATTCTTCACTCTTGTAGGAAACATTTTATCTCCCTCATTTTTAGCTAAACAATCAGTGGTATTGTTGAACTAGGTTTTTTGGGGAAATTTTTCAATTTTCTATACTACCTTCGGTTGCTGCACTTCCAGATCGCCACTAAAATCCCGACCCTTACTTTGTCTTACGTCACCCCACCCACCCCTAAAATTTTTAGCACCATCCCTGCAAAAAATATGAAAATCCGTCCATGGTATAGATCTGAAGCTGCATCCGATGCAAAGTGGTGGTTTATTGAATGGAATTCATTACTTTAGTTTTCTTGACGATGTAGAAAGTTGGTTGCAATGTAATCAGATAAACCGTTGGTAAATGAAGTGTAGCGTAACTGACTTGCTTCAATACATGTGTTGCTAGGATGAAGCGATCGTGTCGGCTTTGCCTAAGCGAATTCCTCAACCTATTCGCGTGCAGGATTTAGAGAAGATAAGTCAGGGTCCCAGTGTCCTACCAAACTTTGTTGATGCTCGGCCAAAAGTAATCCGACCTCCTCCTGGTTTTCTGCCTAACATCAATGTCGGGGTAACATCTTCGCATCATGTAAAAACACTCATTGACTTTTCAATTCTACATTTACTATATACTCCGTAGAAATTCTCTATGGTCAATCCACCTTTCCGACGGTAGACACACTTGTCAAAAATACGGGATGAAATTACAAAATTCGGACAATCAAATGGTCGGACATAGTACTGTATATGTAGGATAGTGGCAATAAAATAGTTTGGAGATGTTTTTCAGTTTTAGGGCATTAGTGTATGTGATTCTAGTTATTCAGAAGGATTATTTATTAAGTCAGAAGGCATAACAGTAAATATTAACCATTTTGGGTTAGAAAAAAGCATAACGATCGAAGGAAAGCTTGCATAACTGGCATGTTTTCGCGCTCGCGACTTTTTTGTAAGGATTGTTACGGGCCTTTACGGCGTGACTTAAGAATATCCAGGATGGATTCCAGCTGCATAAAGCGCAAAAAAGCAAGCCATACAAATTTTTGAACTGTTTTTTACTTATCACTATTATTATTATTGATGGATGAAATCTCCCGAAAACTGGCTTTTCAGACTCATTTACAAGTTATATACGTGAAAATGGAATTTTGAATTATAGCTATAAATTTAATGTATAAAATTACGATGACGCTAAATGATAACATAAAACATTGTCTTATGAACGTATGTTATTGTATTCAAAGGTAGTCATGAATCTCATCTCAAATGTCATGATAGATCGAATCATAAATATAAAAATAACAGTTAAAAAAACTATATGACTTGCAATGTTCTTCGCTCGATGCAGCTAAATACGGATATGGATATTCTTAGGTAGGGTAGTTTCTTACAACGAAATGCATACTACATGCATTTGCGTAATAAATTGGACGGCTGTCTCTTTGAGATCAAAAGAAGTCCTTTGAATCCGAAAAGTGTACTGTTTAATCGCAAAATTACTCGACAAGTGAAGTGTCTTTCTAGATTGAATCATGAAAATGTTGTAAGGTAAAAAGAAATTTATCATCCAAAGTGAATTAAAATTTTAGGACATATAAGGGTTCAATTTAGACGATACAAATGGTTTGGCTTATTAATTTTATCTTTATAAAAACTATCGTTAGAAAAGAAACTTTTTTCCAGGAAGCCCATGGCTGCTTTCGTTCATCACGGAGTTGACTACGTAGCTGGTGGAGTTGACTACGCATGCTCAGATTAATTCTCAATTAATTTGTGACAGAGCGAGCTTTGAAATTGGTGCTTGTAGATGCGCTGAGCAAATTTTCAATCATATATTTTTGGCGTGCTCTTTGTCTTCTTAGCTTGTTTTGATAAATGCGTATCGAACTCATCAATACTATGTCCGACCATTTGATTGTCCGAATTTTGTAATTTGATCTCGTATTTTTGACACGTACGTCTATCGTCGGAAAGATGGATTGAAAAGTGATCATACTTTTTGACTTTACAATCATACACTTGCTATATACTCAATAAGAATTCTCTATGGTTAAGCAATAAGTGATGCAATATTTTTTTTCATTAAGTCTCCACACCTTTTGCACTCCACTCCGTATAACCAGCCACGCCCAATTCCTCCCGTGCACCCTAATCTCGCCGCAACTCAAGCTCAGGTAATTTACTCGGCGATGATGAAACAGAGGATGGGTTTTCCTCATCCTATCTCGAATAACCCTCACCACCAACTTGCACCTCGTTTACAAAGGCCTTTTTATCACTCCGATCCAGGTATGTATGCGTAATGGACACACAAATTTCACCAAAACGAATTATCTGAGGAATATCTTCTGAAAGGGAGTTGCATTATTTCAAAGCAAAATACTTGTTTGTGAAAGCTCATCATCTCTCCCCCTGACCAAATACCAGAATCCTATTGATCAATGGTAATCAATGTTACACTCTCAACACAGTCAGATATTTTACGCATTTTTAAAAATTTGCGCGGAAGGAGGCCGCTATTGACCACGAGTAATGTTGTAAAGTAAAAATTTAAAATGCTTGGTACCTCCTTCCTACAACCCCCCACTGATGTAATGTAAAAATTTAAAATGCTTGTCACCTCCTTCCTACAACCCCCCACTGATGTAAAGTAAAAATTTAAGATGCTTGGTACCTCCTTCCTACAACCCCCACTGATGTAATGTAAAATTTAAAATGCTTGGTACCTCCTTCCTACAACCCCCCACAGATGTAAAGTAAAAATTTAAAATGCTTGGTACCTCCTTCCTACAACCCCCCACTGATCTCGAAATAGAAAAACTATGAAAAATTTAGCAAAATCATGTTTTAAAATGATGCAGAAGGTGAAAAACAACCTTCGGGCGATAGTGAAGAGAGTCAGAAAGAATAATCAATTTTATAACAACAGTTTGCAAACAGGTTTCACTCCGAATCACTCATAAGAAAGGCTTGTAATTTGAAAGGATTGGTCAGTTTGTGATCTTAAATGAGAATATTTGATCAACTAGTATTTCTGAACTACGATTCCGACGATTCTAGGTATTTCCATTCAGTTGTGGGCTATTTTCCATAGTTTTTCCATACCACAGTAGAGTTACCGATGACAAAAATCGCTGCATTTTGATCATATTTCATCATATTTCATCGTATTTTTAGCTCTTTCATAAACTGATTTATCTCTTAATTATGTTCATGTAGTTACGTGTTGAAAATTCTTCATTATTCTCGTATAAATCCACGTTACATTTGCTACTTGTTTTCGCAAGTTGGTCCCTTAGTAATGGTGGCGCTCCTTAATTTTTGTCTTCAACTTTTGTGCTAGATGCTTGATCCAGTCTTATTTCGAGATCAGTGCTCCCACCCTACTCTCCCTACGTCTTAAATATAGTTACATTAATTTTATGTCGACATGAAGTACATCATTTGCGCATAGGACACGTTAATCGCCGCCCTTCCCCTAACATGGCCGCCCAACATGGCCGCTTCATTGCCTCCCAATCGCGGAACGCATCGTGGGATCACGTGCGTGGCGGTCGCAACCATGACAATCGACGACGT
The DNA here is from genome assembly GCF_021976095.1 of Xenia sp. Carnegie-2017. NCBI lineage: Eukaryota > Metazoa > Cnidaria > Anthozoa > Malacalcyonacea > Xeniidae > Xenia > Xenia sp. Carnegie-2017. The sequence goes on from NW_025813481.1 coordinate 8,433,956, forward strand.
CAACAAAGTTACCTGACCGAGTCCGCGAGTCATCGATACGTTCCTCAGTACTACGTGGGTAGCGATGACGATGATGATAATGATTCAGGCACATTAATGACGGCAAAGGAAAAGGATTGGATAATAAGGATACAACTGATGCAGTTGACTAGTGATAAACCGGAACTCGATGATTATTATTTCCATGTAAGTATTACGAATAGTTTTTGCTGTAAAAATATCAAGCGTACTTAACCTACCTAACTCCATCTTTCTACTACACAATAAGCTTACCTACCCCAACTTCATGTATCCACCTCAGATTTTAAGTCTACCTACACCGCTCCTCTTTCACCACTCATTATACCTACCTACCACCAAACAACCTACCTAATACCACACATTAAACCTACCTATCACCAAACAGCCTGCCTAATACTACAGATTAAGTCTGCCTATCACCACACAACCTACCTACTACCACACATTAAACCTAACTATCACCAAACAGCCTACCTACCACACCCCATTAAGTCTACCTATCACCAAACAGCCTACCTATCACAACACATTAAGTCTACCTATCACCAAACAGCCTACCTATCACAACACATTAAGTCGACCTATCACCAAACAGCCTACCCACTACCACACATTAAGCCTACATACCTACTACCACACATTAAGCCTACTTACCTCCGCACATTAAGCCTACCTACTACCACACATTAAGCCTACCTGCCGCCATCTTCCCACCTTCAATAAGTTCAGCTATTACCCCCAACATCTTCTTACTACGCAGTCGAACGATCCATTTCATATTAAGTAGATATTTACTCTGCATAAGGCAATGAGGAATGATAAGACGCCATTCCATGTTAAAAATTGAGACTCACCGAGTTCGCCCTTCATATCTACGACATCCTATAAGCAGTCATCTGTTTACTCTGAGCACCGATATTCTATTTATGGCAAGGGTTTTAAATCGTGTCCTGTTTAGACATTCGAAAGACGTCGTTTGGCCAAAGAGCGATCGGAGAATTCAACTGGAGTGGTCGCTGAATCTAGACACGTGAACAAAGATATCGAGATGACGTTACCACACGTGACAAAACAAGATCATAACTACAGACCAAGTAAATTTATATGAATCCTTGATATCCATTGAAGGGAAAGTCTTACAGAGTTGATTTTGTTTCTTTGCTTCATGTAGCAAAGTTCGAAGGATCTCTTGGTCAAGTCTCTGTTGGGTCTGTATTCCATCCACGAGAAGTTGTTCAAGTGGGTGATTCTGGCAAACCTATAGGACCGGTATATACACTCGCAATTTTGACTACATTTTTTTAATAGTAATTATTAGATGATTTTTAGACGTTGGTATTTCGGCTACTCACTCTACCCTCCCTACCACTACTGTAGCTATTTAAATTACTCCCCCCTGCCACTACACTAGCCATTAAAATTACTCCCTTCCTACTAATACTGTAGCTATTTAAATTACTCCCTTACCACTACACTAGCTATTTAAGTTACTTCCCCCTACCACTACAGTAGCTATTTAAGCTCCCACCACTTAGCTATTTCCATTCCCCACCACTACAGTAGCTATTTCACTTCCCTACCACTACAGTAGCTATTTCACTTCCTACCACTACAATAGCTATTTCATTCCACTACACTAGCTATTTCATCTACCACTACAGTAGCTATTTTTCCTACCACTACAGTAGCTACCACTACATTAGCTATTTCACTCCCCCACCACTACAGTAGCTATTTAAGTTACTTCCTCCTACCACTACAGTAGCTATTTAAGTTACTTCCCCCTACCACTACAGTAGCTATTTAAGTTACTCCCCACCACCTAGCTATTTGCCACCACTACAATAGCTATTTGTTACTCCCCCACCACTACAATAGCTATTTATTCCTACCACCACAATAGCTATTTAACCACTACAGTAGCTATTTGCTACCCTACCACTACAATAGCTATTTTTACTCCCCACCACTACAATAGCTATTTAAGTTACTCCCCCTACCACTACACTAGCTATTTAAATTACTCCCCTCTTGCCACTACACTAGCTATTTAAGTTACCCCTACCACTACACTAGCTATTTAAATTACTCCTCCTGCCACTACACTAGCTATTTAAATTGCTATCGTTGTAAATAAATCAATCTTTTGTGATTTTGTCATGCCTAGGTTGGATCTCTCAAGGATACGAAAAAGAAATATCAATTGCTTTTAACCGTAGAAAAGGTGAAATTTAATGTTTTCTAATTGCGTTTCTGTTTTTATGAGACTAATAATATACCTTGAGATATTTGTCGACTTTGATTGGTTGATTGCAGTGCAGTTCATTTGTAATTGCACTGTAAAATGTGTTAATGAACTGTTGAAAAGCTGTAATTGCACTGTGGAAAATTTTAATTGCACTGTAAATATTGCAACCTGATTGGCTAGAAAGCAGTGAAAGCCAAACAAACTCCTTTTGAATTAAAAAAACCATGGCGGCAGGTGTAAGTAAACAAGAATTTCCACAATTGTAAATCGCTTGAAGTTCAAGAATGAATGTAGAATGCAAAGGATAAAAACAAAAAAGCGAGTTCTACTGAGTTAGACGGTACAATGAAGAAATATCTCAAAGTATATTATTATTAAGTAATATTATATGGCAAGCGTCACTTCCAGCAAAATGATGCTCTTTGATTGGCTCAGAAACATTTTTGCCGGTCCATTATTTTCCCGTAATCGACCACGGTCCAAAACGCGTAATTCTAAAGTCAAATGTAAACAAATTTCGTAATGCAAACAGCAAAATGCAAAATAAACGAAAAAAAAACCATTTGCGAATGTGATTCGAAGGAAAGACATTTGGCAAACAGTTCAACTATCCAGACGATACAATTTGAAACGATTTATTTTTTTATGGACGAAAACTAGAAAAGTGAAAGCCAACCGGTAAAAAACAGCATGGACGAGATAGAAAGCAAGCTTCGTTTCAGGTCAAATAATGCCATATAATAAACCTTTTAATAACCTCACTTTCTCGGTCTTTACTGAGAAATATCGGACCTCTGTCTTTTTGTACAAACCTCGCTCTACGGGCTCAGTCTGTACAAAAACACCTCGGTCCGTTATTTCTCCGTACAGACCTCGCGCTCGGTTATTAACGGCTTAGTATAGTTTCTTGTGCAATTACGGATAAACATGCACCCATGAGTTTTTTAAAGACTGCAAATAGAGCTCGTCGTTAGGACTCGCGCTATTTCGTTGCAATCTTTAAAATACTCACTCGTGCATATTTATCCGTAATTGCACTCGAAACTATACTATTACCTATACACTAATAGCGAAGTCTTGTTTTGTGTACAAGTATTGTTGTTGTTCATTTGCTAAAATATTGGAAAGGATTTACTGAAAGTTGTTAACAACTATTGTTTTTTTGTAAAGGGTTTCGATCAAATATTGCCTATTGAAGAACTAGGACGCATGGTGCTGCAAGTACCTTTAGACGTCAGGTATGCTTGTTCTTTCATTGTGGTGTCAGAAAATTTAGACAAAGGACGGACAATATTGTTTTCAAGGCATTTTATGACTGATTTTAGACCGCAACTCCGTGAAAGACGAGAAAGATTATGTCAGCGTTGTTTTGATTTGCTTCAACTAAAGCCATCTAAAGATTCCAATAAAAGGTTGGGTATTACACAGTATGTTATGCAAAAATAAAAGGTTGGGTATTACACAGTATGTTATGCAACAATAAAAGGTTGGGTATTACACAGTATGTTATGCAACAATAAAAGGTTGGGTATTACACAGTATGTTATGCAACACTAAAAGGTTGGGTAGTACACAGTATGTTATACAACACTAAAAGGTTGGGTATTACACAGTATGTTATGCAACAATAAAAGGTTGGGTATTACACATTATGTTATGCAACAATAAAAGTTGGGTATTACACAGTATGTTATGCAACACTAAAAGGTTGGGTAGTACACAGTATGTTATACAACACTAAAAGGTTGGGTATTACACAGTATGTTATGCAACAATAAAAGGTTGGGTATTACACAGTATGTTATACAACACTAAAAGGTTGGGTATTACACAGTATGTTATACAACACTAAAAGGTTGGGTAGTACACAGTATGTTATACAACACTAAAAGGTTGGGTATTACACAGTATGTTATACAACACTAAAAGGTTGGGTATTACACAGCATGTTATGGAACAATAAAAGGTTGGGTATTACACAGTATGTTATGCAATAAAAGGTTGGTATTACACATTATGTTATGCAACAATAAAAGGTTGGGTATTACACAGTATGTTATGCAACAATAAAAGGTTGGGTATTACACAGTATGTTATGCAACACTAAAAGGTTGGGTAGTACACAGTATGTTATACAACACTAAAAGGTTGGGTATTACACATAACAATAAAAGGTTGGTATTACACAGTATGTTATACAACACTAAAAGGTTGGGTATTACACAGTATGTTATACAACACTAAAAGGTTGGGTAGTACACAGTATGTTATACAACACTAAAAGGTTGGGTATTACACAGTATGTTATACAACACTAAAAGGTTGGGTATTACACAGCATGTTATGGAACAATAAAAGGTTGGTATTACACAGTATGTTATGCAACAATAAAAGGTTGGTATTACACAGTATGTTATGCAACAATAAAAGGTTGGGTATTACACAGTATGTCATGCAACAATAAAAGGTTGGGTATTACACAGCATGTTATACAACAATAAAAGGTTGGGTATTACACAGTATGTTATGCAACACTAAAAGGTTGGGTAGTACACAGTATGTTATACAACACTAAAAGGTTGGGTATTACACAGCATGTTATGGAACAATAAAAGGTTGGGTATTACACAGTATGTTATGCAACAATAAAAGGTTGGGTATTACACAGTATGTTATGCAACAATAAAAGGTTGGGTATTACACAGTATGTCATGCAACAATAAAAGGTTGGGTGTTACACAGCATGTTATACAACAATAAAAGGTTGGGTATTACACAGTATGTTATGCAACACTAAAAGGTTGGGTAGTACACAGTATGTTATGCAACAATAAAAAGTTGGGTATTACACAGTATGTTATGCAACAATAAAAGGTTGGTATTACACAGCATGTTATACAACAATAAAGGTTGGTATTACACAACATGTTATGCAACAATTAAAGGTTGGGTATTACACAACATGTTATGCAACAATTAAAGGTTGGGTATTACACAGTATGTTATGCAACAATTAAAGGTTGGTTATTACACAACATGTTATGCAACAATAAAAGGTTGGGTATTACACAGTATGTTATGCAACAATAAAAGGTTGGGTATTACACAGTATGTTATGCAACAATTAAAGGTTGGTTATTACACAACATGTTATGCAACAATAAAAGGTTGGGTATTACACAGTATGTTATGCAACAATAAAAGGTTGGGTATTACACAACATGTTATGCAACAATAAAAGGTTGGGTATTACACAGTATGTTATGCAACAATAAAAGGTTGGGTATTACACAACATGTTATGCAACAATTAAAGGTTGGGTATTACACAACATGTTATGCAACAATTAAAGGTTGGGTATTACACAGTATGTTATGCAACAATTAAAGGTTGATTATTACACAACATGTTATGCAACAATAAAAGGTTGGGTATTACACAGTATGTTATGCAACAATAAAAGGTTGGGTATTACACAACATGTTATGCAACAATAAAAGGTTGGGTATTACACAGTATGTTATGCAACAATAAAAGGTTGGGTATTACACAACATGTTATGCAACAAATAAAGGTTGGGTATTACACAACATGTTATGCAACAATTAAAGGTTGGGTATTACACAGTATGTTATGCAACAATTAAAGGTTGGTTATTACACAACATGTTATGCAACAATGAAAGGTTGGGTATTACACAGTATGTTATGCAACAATAAAAGGTTGGGTATTACACAGTATGTTATGCAACAATAAAAGATTGGGTATTACACAGCATGTTATGCAACAATAAAAGGTTGGGTATTACACAGTATGTTATGCACAATTAAAGGTTGGGTATTACACAACATGTTATGCAACAATGAAATGTTGGGTATTACACAACATGTTATGCAACAATGAAATGTTGGGTATTACACAGCATGTTATGCAACAATGAAAAGTTGGGTATTACACAGTATGTTATGCAACAATAAAAGGTTGGGTATTACACAGTATGTTATGCAACAATTAAAGGTTGGGTATTACACAGTATGTTATGCAACAATAAAAGGTTGGGTATTACACAGTATGTTATGCAACAATAAAAGATTGGGTATTACACAGCATGTTATGCAACAATAAAAGGTTGGGTATTACACAGTATGTTATGCACAATTAAAGGTTGGGTATTACACAACATGTTATGCAACAATGAAATGTTGGGTATTACACAGCATGTTATGCAACAATGAAAAGTTGGGTATTACACAGTATGTTATGCAACAATAAAAGGTTGGGTATTACACAGTATGTTATGCAACAATTAAAGGTTGGGTATTACACAGTATGTTATGCAACAATAAAAGGTTGGGTATTACACAGTATGTTATGCAACAATAAAAAGTTTTGTATTACACAGTGTGTTATACAACAATAAAAGGTTCGGTATTACACAGTATGTTATGCAACAATTAAAGGTTGGGTATTACACAGTATGTTATGCAAGAATTAAAGGTTGGGTATTACACAGTATGTTGTGCAACAATAAAATACTTTGATCTGTTTATTATTTGCTATCATAAGCGTCAATGAATAGCGTTACCTGGTGTCCCTTCTACCGCTCCTAGGTTTGGATAAATTTTGTTTGGAAAAGTCCCATTGCCTTTGCTGTGAATACTTTATCTTGATCCCCCCCTCGTGAAAGTTTACGACATGTTTGGTAATTTGCCGTGGATACTTAATCCCCCTCCCCCCCACCTCGTGAAAGTTTACCACATATTTGGTAATTTGTGCATTACTGTTTGATGAGGTTACATCTTACTCAAGAAAAATTTAAAGGCTTCGGAAATCCCGGTTTCAATCGAAGGACACGAGCTTGATTGTTTTTGTACATATCCATTTCTAAGCACAGCGACGTCAGGTTTAGTTTGCCCACAATGGTTGGTTTATCGTTTTCCAGATGGAAAATTTAGTTGTTTATCAATTACGTACTTTAACTATGGCGTGCGAACACGATTATTTCTGAGCAGCATTCGCAGTCTGGGGAGGGGGGAATAAGTACAAGTAACTCATTGTTTATTCAACTTTCCCGCCTTTGATTGTTATTCCTTTTTAGATACAATGATGACACTTTGCTTCAAATACTCTCAGTAAGAAAAGGTCGAAGATTGGTGAGCAAAATTCTTCGCATTGTTAAGCAGGTAAGGTTCGCTTGATTCTTGGGAGCAACGATGAGTCGTGTGTGAACTTGTCTGCAGTAGAACGCATGCGCTGATTGGTTTGTAGCTGAGTTTGGAATAGCCTGTGCAGACTGATATGTGCTCAATCAATTTAATCAATCAAAGAGAATTTGCAAATCAATCCTGAATAAATGGTAGAGGAAAAATCGACACGTTTCTTTTTAAATTTACCTGTTTCGCTTTCTTGTTATTTTGCAAAGGAAAATAAAGATGTTTTTCGTGTTTTCACTTGCTTATGCAAACATCTGAGATTCGGAGATGTTTGTGAAGAACTCTCGAGCAGGTGCAACCCTCGACCTTCGGTCTTGGGCTTGCACTGATCTGCTTTCGTGTACTCCAAAAGCTCTCCTCGGTTTGCAAAAAGGCTGTTCAAACACAAAACCTACATTTTTGATTTCTTGATTGCTGATCGATGCTTATTTCATAGGATCAGCGTTTCGAAATTGCTCTAGCCATTACGAGAAATCTTCGCGTGTTTACTAAAAGAGACTTGTATCAAGATGAAACAGAAAGCATCTGTGACGGTGTTGTGGACATAGTTAATGCGACTCCTTATGAATTAATCGTTCAGCATCGTAACAATGTCATGGAAGCTGATAATTCCGTCCTGCATCTGCTTGGTAACAAGGTAAAGGATTTTGAAATTCCAGGCTTCGAAAAGTCTTGTATGTTCTGGTCTTTGTTTTCATATTGCGAGTGGTATCGTTGCCAGGAGGCCAAGTTTGGTCTATGTAAATTTATAGAATGGATCTGTAATCGTATATCCGTCTTTTGCCTTCCTCATATGTAAATATATCGATATTTTGTTTCTAGTTTACGCTGCGAATCCTTGCTGCGCTGTTGAAACGTCTTTCGGATCTCTCAAAGAATATAAACGAAAATAACTTTAAATCCTACACGATGTGGTAAGTTGCCATTCCACTCTAAAACTTGCTAGAATTTTAAAGAATTCCCCGTTTTTAAGTATCTCTGAGAAAGCAAATGAACGCGCCATGTAGTTGATCCAATTCACTGAACAGCATTTGAAAATGATGGTAAAACCATGGGCGAAGTCGAGCCCGTCATTGTGGAAGGCTTTATATGAATGCAGACCACGATCCTTCTTCAATTGTGTTGCTCTGGAAACAGTTTCTCAAATCCGTAATAACGCTGCTCACTGTAAAATAATTTTTCTATTGGCTATTGTCTTTGAAAGATAATGGTCAAAACCAGCGATTTAAACTGAGTAATCAATATAAAAAATCGTCTATTAAAAATAGCAAAGATTCATTTTCCTGAAAAATATAATAACTTTTAAGTACGCTTGAAAAGCTCCTATCGCGTGAATCAGCGGTATTTGGACTTCCTGCCCCTGGATAGTGGATAATATAGTCCGGGATAAATTACCTCAGAAGTGCATTGGTTTAGAGGTCTTCGTTGTAATCATCGATTGTGTTAATAGCATTATGAATTGGCGAACATTATACACTGACTTTGTTTATTGCTAATCAAAACAGTCAACCCCAGAGTCTTGCTCGCTGTTTCTACTTTTTTTTTTAATTTCATTTCATTTCGTTATCGTGAGTTTTTTTCTTGCAAGGTTGTCGTTTTTGTCCGTTGTGTGTCAAGATTTTGTTTCGTGTTCACCCAAAATCCTCGAGAAGAATTACAGAGAAGCTCAAATTGTAGTTGATGTGTTATGTCGTAATGTTGGTGATGATAAGTTATCTGTAATTGAAGAACACTTTAGGTTAGTTTACGACCGTACGAGATTATAGCTTTATACAGTACATTGTACCAGAGACGTTATTACTGATGGGAGAGGGTGCTAGGGGAGGGCAATTCTTCTAACTTTTGGTTGGAGGGAAGGTGAGGGGAATGGCCGTTACCCTATATTTACATATGCTTATACAGCTTACATTAGCTGTACTTATGTCTTTAAGGTGGTCTAAGTATAGCTAATGTTGTCTAAAGAGTACTAAGTATGTCTGAGGTGGTCTAAGTATAGCTAATGTTGTCTAAAGAGTACTAAGTATAACTGAGGTGGTCTAAGTATAGCTAATGTTGTCTAAAGAGTACTAAGTATAACTGAGGTGGTCTAAGTATAGCTAATGTTGTCTAAAGAGTACTAAGTATGTCTGAGGTGGTCTAAGTATAGCCAAGGTTGTCTAAAGAGTACTAAGTATATCTGAGGTGGTCTAAGTATAGCTAAGGTTGTCTAAAGAGTACTAAGTATATCCGAGGTGGTCTAAGTATAGCTAAGGTTGTCTAAATAGTACTAAGTATATCTGAGGTGGTCTAAGTATAGCTAAGGTTGTCTAAAGAGTACTAAGTATAACTGAGGTGGTCTAAGTATAGCTAAGGTTGTCTAAAGAGTACTAAGTATGTCTGAGGTGGTCTAAGTATAGCTAAGGTTGTTTAAAAGTACTAACTATAACTGAGGTGGTCTAAGTATAGCTAAGGTTGTCTAAAGAGTACTAAGTATGTCTGAGGTGGTCTAAGTATAGCTAAGGTTGTCTAAAGAGTACTAAGTATATCTGAGGTGGTCTAAGTATAGCTAAGGTTGTCTAAATAGTACTAAGTATATCTGAGGTGGTCTAAGTATAGCTAAGGTTGTCTAAAGAGTACTAAGTATATCTGAGGTGGTCTAAGTATAGCTAAGGTTGTCTAAAGAGTACTAAGTATATCTGAGGTGGTCTAAGTATAGCTAAGGTTGTCTAAATAGTACTAAGTATATCTGAGGTGGTCTAAGTATAGCTAAGGTTGTCTAAATAGTACTAAGTATATCTGAGGTGGTCTAAGTATAGCTAAGGTTGTCTAAATAGTACTAAGTATATCTGAGGTGGTCTAAGTATAGCTAAGGTTGTCTAAAGAGTACTAAGTATATCTGAGGTGGTCTAAGTATAACTAAGCATAGCTAAGGTGTCCTACGTATGGCTAAGTATGATTAAGATTGCGTAGGAAGATACTACGTGTGTTCTTTTATAACAGCATATTGATACAATTCAGGAATGGTCAGTTAAAGTAATTACCACGTAAACTGCTAAGCAATGATCACGTGACTTTTTGCGGTTTTCCGTCAGTGTCAAGCTAAAACTCTCTTATGTGCTTCTGATAACCAGAATCCTTCACCACATTTTTTCGTATTTTTACATCTCTTTTGAATGACTGAATTGCTAATGTTTGCATTTCATTATTTTTAGACTTGTCAAAAATGCTCACATGTATTCGAATCGCACGTGACCAAAGCCTTCGCACGTGATTATGGTATTCGCTTAATAAGTACTTATATAAAGATGCATTGAGATTGCTGTCGTTTTGTGATGTTATTCAACGTTGTTTGTGCTTTTGTTTATGTGAAATTGAATCATGAATTTGTCCATGTGGTTATTCCACAAGTAAGATAGACGAAGACTGCGTAGGACTTCCACTTGTTGTGTATTTTTTTTCGTAAATGCTTCCATTTGTTGCGTGTTTGTAGTTCATAAATGCCTCCCACTGTTTGTAACGTCAACTTTGTTCGGTGTCTCTCTCAAAAAGATAAATATTTGCTTCGTAATTTTGATTTTTTCTCAATTTGTGAGAGGTGTGATGAAAAACGGATGAAAACGATTACGCAGGCCAACCGGAGCAAGTTTGAACTTGATTTTAGGGAAAAAAACTGAACAAATCAGTATTGGGTGACACAAAAACATCTAATGTATGCAGTTGCATGCGTCAGAAGAAAACAAAACCCAGTTTACTTTTTGAATATAAAATATTTGAGATGTCTTCATGCTATTGTGACATTGATTCTTTTAATTTTGTCATCTGTATTTGATTGCTTGTGCCTGGCTTGCTTTCTCGTTTCATCTTCTCATGAGAACAATATGAATTTCTAGAAACAAATTATTGCGAATATGCCTACTTCAAACTTATAAACTGGTGTTGTTGTTAAGACCGAATAAATTCTACCAAATTAAAGAAAATATTTCTCACATGTACGAAGACGATTTTCTATTTACTGCAGACGTTTGCGTGTCTCCCTCAAGTGCGGTATTAGTTGCGTTCAGGGATGGATTTAAGTGAAGGTGCGCACTTCTCTTAGTCTTTACTAGAATGCGTGTGAAAGGTGTGTGACAATTTGTCTACAAAATTCTTAAATACCAAACAATTATACGCAGAAGCAATTGCAATTAGTGTTTTATCAACCATAATAAAAAGATGACAGAATTTTAAAAAGTCTGACCTGCTACGGTAACAAGTAGCCACTGAAGTCTAATGCAAATTAAAACACCCACCCCCCACCCCCACCTAATAACGCGGAATTGTGAGAGAATTTTGTCTTTCTTTACACTTCCGTATGTAACTTCAGACCAATAAATGAAAATTGCGGATTTATTAAAATAAAATTTACATACAATTTCTAAGACAAATATGGGTCTTTAATAGACACACAGCTAAAAGTTAAACATTCAACTCTCGTGAATATCATTCTAGTTTAGTTTGTTGTTGAACAAGTGTCGAATTGAGCTCCTTAGATAAGCTAATAGAGGTTGCCGAGGCAACGAGATTTGACAAATGCGTCAGTTGCCTCTTTGGTGTTTGAAGATTTTTCCACGTTTAAAAATGGTTTCCACCGTTTCCTGGGTGCTTTGTTTGCTTTGTTCGTCTTCCTGGGTGCTTAGTTTGCTTTGTTTGTCTTTGTGGTTGTTCGGCTCCGTGTGTCTGACATCCAGTGTGCCCACTTCCCTGTATCTGCCAGACAGGTTGCTCAATTCGTTGTGTCTGTCTTCCTGGTGGCTCAGTTCGTTGTGTCCGTTTTCCTGGTGGCTCAGTTCGTTGTATCCGTTTGCCTGGTGGCTCAGTTCCCTCTGTGTGCTATTCTGGTTGTTCATTATGCTGTGTGTGTCTACATGTTTTTGGTTGTCTACAGAAAGAAATCGCTGATAAATTCTTGTCTTAAAACTACACCAAATTCATCGCTCGTCCAATCCACAAACGTAAAAAATACGTGAAGTAGGAAAGGAAGCAAGCTAGGGAATTTTTTTCCGTGTAAACAGAATAAATTTTTAAATGAGTCTTTTCGACGTTCTGATATCTACTTATCATGGCTAGAACTCGTGGATAGACTACAGTAGCGTTGTCAGCCCGAAAGTTTTGGTCGTGTTACGTAAACATCAGAACTTGGTTATTCATTTCTTTAAACATATTCTGTTTTCGCATATTCAGAAAAATTTGCCCAGAAGAAATCACCAAGAGGATTGGGTGCGTCACTGATTCTGCTAGCACCAATCCTTGCTAACGGGAAAATCGATTTCCCTCGTTGAAAATTAACTGTACTTTTACGGCTTTTACTCGGGCTAATATATCTCTGCAATATTATCCCATCGCTCCAAATGATTTGGTGGAGGAGGGAGGGGTGCGACAGCGCATACAGCCACTTGCAGACAAATCTTATCGACATCGACAATATTACCGCTAACAAAGATAGCCTCGTGTATCAAAGATCCAGGCGGAGTTGCAGTCGTCGTCCGAGGATCAAGTATTGTATAAGCTGTCACGTTAGTTGGAACGCCAGTAGTTGGTTGTACAGTAGAAGCAACAGCTCCATCTAGAAAAATGAAGAAAAATTGACATGATTTCACTAAGTTAACGGGTTCACTAAATTAAAGGTTTTACTTACGAACTTAAAGGTTTTGCTTACGAACTTAAAGGTTTTACTAAGTTAAAGGTTTTGTTTATGAACTTAAAGGTTTTACTAAGTTAAAGGTTTTGTTTATGAACTTAAAGGTTTTACTAAGTTAAAGGTTTTGTTTATGAACTTAAAGGTTTTACTTACGAACTTAAAGGTTTTACTTACGAACTTAAAGGTTTTACTTACGAACTTAAAGGTTTTACTTACGAACTTAAAGGTTTTACTTACGAACTTAAAGGTTTTACGAACTTAAAGGTTTTACTTACGAACTTAAAGGTTTTACTAAGTTAAAGGTTTTACTTACGAACTTAAAGGTTTTACTAAGTTAAAGGTTTTGTTTATGAACTTAAAGGTTTTACTAAGTTAAAGGTTTTACTTACGAACTTAAAGGTTTTACTAAGTTAAAGGTTTTACTTACGAACTTAAAGGTTTTACTAAGTTAAAGGTTTTACTTACGAACTTAAAGGTTTTACTAAGTTAAAGGTTTTACTTACGAACTTAAAGGTTTTACTTACGAACTTAAAGGTTTTACTTACGAACTTAAAGGTTTTACTGAGTTAAAGGTTTTGTTTACGAACTTAGAGGTTTTACTAAGTTAAACGTTTTGTTTACGAACTTAGAGGCTTTACTAAATTATAGGTTTGACTTAGTTCTATAGGTTTCACGTAGTTGAAATGTTTCACTAAGTCAAAATTGTTACTACATTGTACATTGGAAAAAGTTGTACACACTAATTGGTTTGATTCATGGATATGGCAGAATGGGTGATGTGATATTAAAAAAACCCACTGGCAACAAGTATTGTACAAAATAGTATTGATCTTATCATGAATATTTTTGTTCGGTAGCGAAACATTAAGTTGTCGATGTCTAAACCTGCATGCAATATGCTAAGAAACATGCCGACGAGTGGTCGCTCTGCTTACTGTTGAATGAGCATTTGTTGAACATCTCTGTGATTTCGTTTTTCGTCACAGGGTAGTTATATATACGGAACTCGTCGACGAATCCTAACACGGGACGGTAGTTTTTGTGATCGCCTATTCCCACGCGCATGTTCCAGTCAAGTGACAAAAATCCACCGTACTCGTTGACGGACATATTTTTCAACTCATCGTTCACATAAATCTTTGCTTTGCCAATAATACCGTCATATGTACCGGCCACGTGAAACCATTCACCTGGAAATGAATACAATTAAAATGCTTAGCAAGTTACAGATTGAAATGTCCATATTTCTCATGCAAGATTCAAAGTTCATGGTTCTAAAGCAAGATTCAAAGTTCATGGTTCTCAAGCAAGATTCAAAGTTCATGGTTCTAAAGCAAGATTCAAAGTTCATGGTTCTCAAGCAAGATTCAAAGTTCATGGTTCTCAAGCAAGATTCAAAGTTCATGGTTCTCAAGCAAGATTCAAAGTTCATGGTTCTCAAGCAAGATTCAAAGTTCATGGTTCTCAAGCAAGATTCAAAGTTCATGGTTCTCAAGCAAGATTCAAAGTTCATAGTTCTCATATAAGATTCAATGTCTATAGTTCTCATATAAGATTCAGTGTCTATAGTTCTAATATAAGATTCAATATCGATAGTTCTCATGCAATATTTAATGTCCACAACATATGCTTCAACTGCGGTTAAATTCATTTTCAACTGACATACTTTGCTTGATAATGCCACCAATTGCTTCGACACTAAACACCGTTGCCTGTGTCTCATTGCGATGAAACCAACGGACATTACCATCGTTGATCTCCAAATGATACTGACCGCACTCGTGGCTGCTGCCGATCGTATCAAAGATCGAATGACTACCAGGCAGCTCAATGATTCGAACCCAGGCTGCGATCGTGACACCTGGAGAGGAAAAGGTATAGAGAGCTTATCGTTAAAATGATTAACAGCATTTCGAATGCTCTAAAAAAGGTAGTGGCGTACAGGGTGGTCGCTCAACGTTAATTGGTGATGAGAGGGTGTGCATTCATTTATTCAACTGTGCCAGACTGATTTATTTTCAAAGTGTCTTTCAAAAGAAATCAATTGGGCACAACTAAATATAGGAATATCCCCACCTCACCCCCAATTGATGTTCGACGGCCATGTATGACATTTTTATCTCGAACAAGGAATCTGGCAAACATGCTATCGACGGATGAAATGGTAAAAATAAAACCAAATAAAAACTAGGAAGCATATGAATTTCAGAATTGTTAGATGAAACAGTTGTCTATTTTTCTTCTTAGGTTAATGTGTTTGACAAAATGACCACGTGGTGCTCACGGTTTGAATTGAAAAGTGGAGGCGAACCTACCGGTATGGGGTTTGAATTGAAAAGTGTCACCATGAAACAAGATATCACCAGAGTACAGATAAGCAGCGTTACCACAACCTTTGAAATTCACCAATAGTAGACCTCTCTCACGGAAACCATCGTTACCATTCATTGATTTGTCCTTGATATTCGTACCAGTTTCAGGTTGGTCTTCGAAATCGAGGTAACACACTAGTTTTTCTAAAATATTAAATACGTTCTTAGGAAATTACAGTTTGATTCACCAACAGTGCCACTATCGGAAATGACCGATTTCTATCGACACCGGAACGTTTTCTGCAAAGAAGCGGCACTGTTTCATTGAGATCATGCCTAATCGTGGTTTGAACAAGCTCACCACCAACCCACTCTTTCACATACATCCCAAACGAACTGAGTGCTCCGCTGTCAGCACTCAAGTAAATGAAGAAGCCACCTCGCTTGTTTACTCCTGCTGTCATTTTTCTCTTTACTTAATGTAAAAACAACAGATCTCTGAACAAATGAACGATGACAATGTACTGAAATTTACATGGCAGGACTGAGACATGCGGCCTGGCTACTGAGACATGCGGCCTGGCTACGTTACTGTCTTCTGTCCAGGACATCCCAAATTTGTAACTCAATAAAGTTGTATAAAATGCACAATCATTGAGCAGACAACGATTTCATAAGATATAAAATAAAACATAATCCGAAAAAGGACATCTTGTAAACTTAAATTCAAGTTATTAAATAAGACAATTAAAAGTCTAATAACTTTAATTTCTTGAATTTAAGTTTACAAGATGTCTTTTTTCGGATTATGTTTTATTTTAAATGCTCAATGGTTATTGAAATTGTTACTTTTGTAATACATTATTCAGTCGACCCAAGCCCCAATCCCTCGGACAAACTTAAATATTCCAAGACAATAAGCTCCTTGAGTTACAACTTTCGAATCATGACGACAGTGAACACGAACCGGCAAAACTAATATGTTCCATACTAATTTTATAGAACCTACTTTCCGTCGAAGACGTTCGAGTGTCGATGTCCATTACAGCTGGCACCGCTTGGGGAACTTCACCTCGTCTATATTTTGATTTGAAATTGTTTTTCCTACACGATCCAGCTGTGGAAAAAGAAAAATATTTCCGTAAAACACGACAAGATGGTTGGTAGAACTACCTGTGCTTCGAGTGAGCAAATGAAATGAGTAATAGGAAGACATGTTTCTGATGGTTCATTGAGCACATGAGGTGACCTCTCATTGCACTTTGGATAATTGCGCAAGATGAGTTTATAGTCAGTTTATTTCTACTGGAATACAGATTTAATTTGGTAATTTAACCACCATGGGTGCAAAACATTATTGTACACCGTTATTATTAAGTGTGTAAAAATCGGTTTGCAATGAAATGACAGTAAAAGAAATGGAAAAGAGATTGCTTGGGAACGTTTTACAACGGAAAGTCTACGTCTTACCTTCTAAAGAATTTATATATAGGAACAAAAGTAATAGCCCCGCTCGCTGAAAGTCTGTCATTGTGTCCTCTCTACGTGTAAAGATCAGTTGAAAAGTTACCAGTCAATGTTATGATATTTTAGTACAATACTGGATCCAGGATTACATCATTGGATCGCTGATGGATCCTGGATCAGAATATTGGAGCACTGGATTATCATGTGTCAGTTAACTAGATCACAAGTGGGTTTATAATTATTTTGGATCGCTTGCTGATTCTAGAATGGAGGAATTTCTTGTCAACAGAATAGGCCGATGTAAAGGCAGTAGAATTATGTAGAAAAGTAGATGTCTTTCATAACCGAAGTTTTGGATAATCATTTAGAAAACCGTGTGAAAATGGATGTGTCACTATTCGGACACAAAATACAGTTTGTTATGGAAGAGGAGGATTTGAGATACATTTTAATTGACAGTTGCTTTTGCTGTTTTTCATCGTTGTTATGTCTGGACGACAAATAAGATCTTGTACACATTTTACAGCTAGAGCAACCGACGGTCTTTCCTGTTGGAACGCAAAAAGGAAAACGCAAAATGCACAGTTACAAGCAGTTCTTTCAATATTCGAGTACATGGAAAACGTTGCTTGCTCAGCTGTGCCGATGTGTCACAAGTTTACACATTTGTAAAATATTTTCTTTGTCTTTGCTTTTGCGCTTTATTACTCGAGTTTTGTCACTTGAAACTACAATTAATTCAATGGAGTCTGTTTTAAGTGTAGCAATGCTTTATTTAACTCCGTTGATACGTAGATCATACGACACACTTTGGAAATGTATTTTTGCCAAACATTTCAAAGATGCCAATTTTAATGAAAGGATAAACGATACGGCTCGATGTTTCGAACTTATTCATCTGTTACAAAACTAGTGAAGCTTGAAAGCGAACAAAGTTTGAACATCTCACCTCCCAGTTCATAAAGTAACACCGAATAAACCGCTCTTGACGTTGTCTTTTGAAACTCACCTAGCAGCCAGTGAAGAGTACCTCGAATCCAGAGAGTTTTTTCGTAAATTCTCTTCTGCGATCCTGTGGGACAGGTGAAAGCGATGATCTTTCTTCGACGTATTACGCCAGGCAAATTGTTGAATTCTGACACCAGAGCAACAATGCAACGCATCCCTGCACAAAATTAGTAACTAATTAGACTTGTCCCCTACAAATACTATACAAGGCAAAACGAAGGCGTCTCGCAATCAACCTGTTGCGAAGTCAACGATGCGAATTAGGACCTGTATAATGACTATCAGAGTTTGTCTCTGACTTTACCAGGACTGTCAAAGAATATACGCGCAATTCAAGAAAACAACTTAAAACATCATCTTCGTTTTCACGTCACGTGACTCTACCGTAGGACCAATTAGATGTGACAAACAGTGACGTCGTGAAAACACGGAAAATATTATTTTCCAGTTCACAACTTCAAAACTCTTCCATACTACGAAGATTTGAATGTAATTTAAATGTAAAAGTACATATAAAAGTTATAACTATATTCAATATCGTATCATTTAAAATTATAGTATACTCACAAAGTTTACTTTTGCGTGCACAGTATGGAAGAAAAGAGATTACATGCATCATTGGAAATTTATATTTCTTAATTGTTATAAGGCTATTTGCCGAAACGTTTGTAGGTAGTAGAAGTTCCTTTAACTTGTGGTTATCATTGACGAAAATAGTTAAGAATAAAACAATTCTTTTTCTATACACAAAGTTGGACTTAAAGGTAGACATAAAGGTAAACATGCAAAGGTAGACACGCAAAGGTAAACATAAAGGTAGACATAAAGGTAGACATATAGGGTAGACATAAAGGTAAACATGAAGGTAGACATAAAGGTAAATATAAAGGTAGACATAAAGGTAAATATAAAGGTAAACATGAAGGTAGACATAAAGGTAGACACTAAGGTAAACATAAAGGATAGACATAAAGGTAGACATAACGGTAGACATAAAGGTAAATATAAAGGTAGACATAAAGGTAGACATAAAGGTAGATATAAAGGTAGGCATAAAGGTAAACATGGTAAACATAAAGGTAGACATAAAGGTAGACATAAAGGATAGACATAAAGGTAGACATTAAGGTAAACATAAATGTAAATATAAAGGTAGACATAAAGGTAGACATAAAGGTAAACATGAAGGTGACATAGGTAGACACATAAGGTAAACATAAAGGATGACAAAGGTAGACAAAGGTAGACATAAAGGTAACAAGGTAGACATAAAGGACATAAACATAAAGGGTAGACATAAAGGTAAAATAAAGGTAAACATAAAGAGACATAAAGTTAGACAAGACAGGTAGACAAAGGTAGACATAAAGGTAAAAATAAAGGTAAACATAAAGGTAGACATAAAGGTAGACTAAAGGTAAACATAAAGGATAGACATAGGTACATAGGTAGACATAAAGGTAAATATAAAGGTACACATAAAGGTAAACATAAAGGTACACATAAAGGTAAACATAAAGGTAGACATAAAGGTAGACATAAAGGTAGACATAAAGGTAGATATTAGCGTAGACATAAACATAAACCCATGTCTTATGTCTTAATTGTTAAGCCTGGTTCACATGAGTGAAATATGCACAAGCTATAACAATAGGCAATCAACGAAGTAGGTGAAATACGATAAGATATAAGCTCAAGGATAAAGAAAAGAGTAAAGCATGATCTAAAAGAAGAATAAAAGAATATTTAAATAAAATTTTTTTGTATTTGGCAAACAAAATAAAAGCCTTATCGTTCAAGCTTATGATCAGACACGTGTAAACCAAGCACAAGGTTATGTCTAAATAATTAGCAACAAGCCTACATAAAAGTACCGCTGGATTCAGATTTGTGAATTAAGAGAACAACAGCAAGTGCAATGGCTGAAAGAGTGAGAAATGGAAGTACACAAGAAAAAGAGAAATAATTGATTGACGCTTTTAACATTTCTCGAAAACTGACGATGACTTGGGCGATGAACAGGTCGAGAGCAAGCCGAAATATTTACCGATATTTATGAGACCACATGTAGTAGAACTATTTTGTCAAGCTTTGAAGTGACTCTCAACAAAACGTTTTTTACACGCAAGCTTTCAGTGCTGAGTTACAACGACGTCCTCCAAGAAAGCTATTTATCAGTGGATATAACACACCATATTTAAACATATGAAAGGCATGCTGTTTATGTTGAAGTTATCACATCTACCAGTTCTTGTAAAACACCGTCATGACTGTATAATGTGTTTTCAAAGAACAATTAATTTGTTTCACGTCGACAGTATTTAGAGATGAATATGAATATAATATTTGAACATCGAGAAGGTATGGCCGAGTAAAGGGGATAAAGACTGCCATAAAATATGCTGTCAAAAAAGAAGAAATGTAATCGTTTTTGTACTGGACCATATCTACTCAAATATTCACGGCATTTCCGTGCCAAAATGGTCAACGTCTATCCGACGAATGGATTTGTAATAAAATCGAAAATTTACAGTTTCTATATCTGCGTCTTGTTTTAGTGATATATATGGTATTCTCAACACGTATATTGTACAGCTGCTGAAACAAATCTGTACCGGATCACCTTGGTGAAATATTGGACAGAGAAAAAAATTTTGCAGACATACTTTCTTCGACGTCTCAAGAGAGAATAGATCCCATGGCTAAAACTAAATGATGATGTTCTACAACGAAATGCTTTTCGATTTATTTATAGTGTTTTTGTGAAAATATCAATGGTTTGAAAGTCGATGCTACAAATGTTTGGTTTGTTGTTTCTTTACGAAATAATTTTTTTTTATTATACTTCAAGCATCTATTATGGTAAATGGACTAAATTTTCTAACTGTTTTCACTGTTTCAACGCACACACTGGTCGAGTGTTGTAGAGTGAGGTTTCTCAGGTGGATATGTGGGGTTCGAACCCTTCGAGGGACAGTTGGATGTTGGATATGGTGGGTTGAGCATAAAAGACTTGCAATGAACGAGTACTGTGAAAGTCAAGAGCAAAGTAAGGGGAGATAAAGGGCATAGTAGTGTACAAATGTTGTACAAACGTCAATTCTATTGTTGGTTTCTTCGACAATGGAATGCGATACTTACTATATGTTCAAAAGATAATCGCAAATAAAAAAAAGAAAAGAGGGTCAGATGCAAAAATTTTGCCCTAAAAAAATTAAGTGTTTTGATCAAATTTTTCTATGATTTCCCGAAGGAAGTCATTTTTTAATTGTCAGGAAACATAGGGCAAACCGAACACCCTTTCACATCCCCTTCTAACCTTAACCATGCACTCAACCCTCAATCAACAACCCGAACTGAAGACGACACCGGAACGAACCAAGGACCTCGTGCATGGTTAAGATGTGATGCGAGAGAGATGTGATGCCGAAAACATATCAAGTACTTGGAAAGAACAGCATTTATTGCCTTTTATTACATGAGGCTTTAGTTTGTAACGTGTTTTGAAAATATGCCTTCGACGGCATCATAGAAATTGTAGAACTCTTAAGACAAGGACTTTCTCATCGCACTCTAAGCAATAAATGCTTTACTGTGAAGAAACAAGAGGAGTAAAGTAAGTCCAATGGCATCCATTGACATGTGGTGAATTTGGGTCGTGACGCGAATGTCCTTAATCAATTTTGTCATTCAAGAGTATCGTGAAGAGACTATATCACACCAATAACAATAGTTCATGCATTTTAACATCAAAGACTATGGTCCATGCATTTCACACCAAAGACTATAGTCCATGCATTTTCACACCAAAAAATGACCAAAAACATTAGTTCATGCATGTTCATCAATTTTTACACCAAAGACAACATTTCATGAATTTTCACACCGACTATAATTCATGAATTATAACACCAAAGAATATAATTCACGCATTTTCACACCAAAGACTATAGTCCATGCATTTTCACACCAAAGACTATAGTCCAACCATTTTAACACCAAAGACTATAGTTCATGCATTTTCACACCAAAGACTACAATTTACGCATTTTCACAGCAAAGACTATACTTCATGTATATTCACGCAAGGGACTATAGTTCATGCATTTTCACACCAAAGACTACAATTTACGCATTTTCACAGCAAAGACTATACTTCATGCATATTCACGCAAGGGACTATAGTTCATGAATTTTCACAGCAAAGACTATACTTCATGCATATTCACGCGTTGAGGTTAGGTGAGGATGTGAAAGGGCGTTCGGTTTGCCCTCTGCTTCCTGACTATTAAAAAATTACTTCCTTCGACAAATCATAGAAAAATTTGATCAAAAGACTTAATTATTTTAGGGCAAAATTTTTGCGACAGACCTACTTTTCTTTTTTTTTATTTGCGATTTTTTTCTGATAATATACTAAGTGTCGCATTCCATTGTCGAAAAACCAACAATATGCTTTGCTCTTTTCTTTATCCTTGAGCTTATGTCAATGCGTATTTCACCTGCTTCGTTGATTGCCTATTGTTATAGCTTGTGCATATTTCACTCATGTGAGCCAGGCTTAAAACACAAGACATGGGTTTATGTTTATGTCTACGCTAATATCTACCTTTATACGTTAATATTTACCTTTATGTCTATCTTTATGTTTACCTTTATGTCTACCCTATATGTCTACCTTTATGTCTACCTTTATGTCTACCTTTATGTCTACCTTTATGTCTACCTTTATGTTTACCTTTATGTTTACCTTTATGTCTACCTTTATGTCTACCTTTATGTTTACCTTTTTATGCACCTTTATGTGTACCTTTATGTGTACCTTTATGTCTACCTTTATGTCTACCTTTATGTCTACCTTTATGTTTACCTTTATGTTTACCTTTATGTCTACCTTTATGTCTACTTTTATGTTTACCTTTTTATGCACCTTTATGTGTACCTTTATGTCTACCTTTGTGTCTACCTTTATGTTTACCTTTATGTTTACCTTTATGTTTACCTTTATATCTACCTTTATATTCACCTTTTAACTTGACATTAAAAAAAACACATAAGTAGACACAAAGATACACATAAAGTTTAAAACAAAGATAAACACAAAGGTAGACATAAAAGTAGACAAAGAAAGACACAAAGGTAGACATGAACGTTGACATTAAAAAAACACATAGGTAGACACAAAGATAGACATAAAGGTAGAAACGAAGATAAAAACGGACTTGGACGATTTATTCCATATCGTTCGTTCACCGTGTAAATCAAAATTTTCAATTGATGATGCAAGCAACACTATCACATGAATAGCAACGAGTCGACAGTTGAGCCACCTTACGAAATGTGTTGGCAATAACTGGCCAATGATGTGGACATTCGATCCGTTGCCTAGTCGCTTACAACAGAGGTTAAATTCATAATAGCCGTACGTTTTCAATCACGCATGCGCGTAGCCTACAAAAATACGTTTTGACCTGCTGACTTTCAATAGCAATAACTGGTGGTGCCAGTAAGACCATTGTTTCTTCTCCAATGTGTTGGTGAACATTGGATTTAATGAAAATTGAAGCCCTCTGCCAAATCAACGACCTCAAAAGAAAAGTTTCAAAGAAAAAGGCGATCGTCTATTCACAAAGGTAAAAACAAAACGAGTGTTTGACCTTTATCAGGTCCAGTTCCTCACTTAAAACCATTTAGTCACAGATATTTTCAATGATCGATGAGTTCGCTGGCAAGAGCACAGCGATATTCTAAGCTTGTGGAACACATAAGTCACGAGACAGAAGCGGGAACACATAAGTCACGAGAACAGGAACACATAAGTCACGAGACAGAAACGTTGTTGCAGGAACAAAGACTGTGAGAGAAAACAGCCAACACAATGCTGCTAACAAATAATAAATCGTTCTGGTGATGTTTATATTTTTGAAAAAGCTCTTTTAATTGATAGAAAATGAAAGAAATTCTCGTTCTTGCTATCTTCTTGGCACATTTCACACATGCGCAAGATAGTACCGTCACACCGTACGGAGCACGGAGCCTGTTTTCCCGTCGCATGCTCATTGGTGAAACTTGTCCAGATTGTAAAGATATGCGGTGCCCAGGTAGAGTGAAGAAGTGCTCCTTTGGAATACTGCGTGATTCTTGTAACTGCTGCAACATATGCGCCCGCGGTGAAGGTGAAGTTTGTGGAGGGAAATTTTACATACACGGCAAATGTGCACACAATGGCCATTGCGATTTGAGAACTGCGACAATGAATAATCCTGTTGGAGTGTGTGTGAACATGGCGTCCAAATGAACATTGTATATTTTATGCTAATCACTCTCTTAAAAGAAGAAATTCGTTTATAACCGCTTTTAAAGCATTTTTAACGTATGTAACATTGTATAAATGAACACAAAGAAGCGTGTAAAAAACTTTTAACTCTTTATAGAGGACGCTCCACGTAGTGTTTTTTTTTTCAAGAGAAAGGAGTTTAGTTGTTTGTAGTCAGTTTTAGTGATAATAATTATCAATGTTCTAGGGACACTCAGTCTTCTGTCCCAAAACTCTTAATTAACTCACCATATTCATAAATTTATAAGTTTGTGTGGACCGACTTCTTTAACATATTTCACAAGTGTCCCCACCTGCACACACACTTATGAAACAAATACACACTGAATAAAGTCTTATTAAATAAACAAAAGTTAGCACTGTGTTAACATTGACATTTATACAAGCAATACATGCATGGCAGAGAAATGAAAAAAGAAAAAGGCTTCCACCGCACTTTATCTTAACATTTTTGTCTCGACCGAACTAGTGTAGTACTAGTATTTACAGTAAAAATAAAACCACGTCACACTGAAAACAAGCATAAAAAGGAGAAGATTCCGACAAATAAAGTCATCTTGAAATTCAAGTTTTGAAATATAAGAGACATAAATATAATTGCAAATTTTCGGCTGTATTTCAAAATCTTCAGCGCAACTTTACGCCTCTCGTTTTAAAACACATTAATTACCACGACAACTCAGGTGATGGCTCAGTGGTCTAGTGGTATGATTCTCGCTTTGGGTGCGAGAGGCCGCGGGTTCGATTCCCGCCTGAGCCCCCATTTTTACGTATTTCTTTAAATTTTTATTTCCCGTCAAGACATACCCCAAATGTCCATCTTTGTTTATCTTTAAAACACCCATTAACAATAAATTGGTAAAAAATTAGTCACACACATTGAAATGGTAATAAAAACATAATAAAAATCTTCATAGGGGGCTCAGGCGGGAATCGAACCCGCGGCCTCGCGCACCCGAAGCGCGAATCATACCACTAGACCACTGAGCCAAGACAGCAAATGATGTAAATTAAGCTTTTTAACATACAATATACTAAAATTAGCCTGCAAAGCACTTGGTTTAAGTATTGCGGCCAATGATTCAACAATGATATTCTTTCGTCGCGTTAAGCCTTATCAGCCATTAACTTTACAAAATTTTACTACTTGATATTCTTTCATGCACTCTATCCTCACATGTGCACGGGAGAACTCTTTTAAATTAGACTATAATATGGACTAACCTGACTTTATAATATAGACCAGGCTTCGACGAGGCTTCGGTTTGCGATATCCATTACTACCTGGTCCACAGCAACTGTGCAGAATGTTTTCAATGGCCACCATGTTCTTTTAATAAAATAAACGGTTGAATATTCATTGTAATGTCGACTTGTCGTGTTACTCGTGTACTAACCTTTACTGGCGTAGTCATTGTAAATTTCTTGTAGTTTTCCCAATTTGGCCATTTTCAACCAATTTTACCGACGAATACCAGACCGTTATGTATTGAGCCATGAAACAATTTATCTATTTCTTCCGTAGCATCGAAAAGCAATTCTAAAATTCGAAAACCTCCGCCCAAAAATACAAAATAGAACTCGTCCGAAATTTTAATCAGTGCACGTTGCGCACTTTATGCAAATAAGATACAAAGCAACATCAGTATGTAGCGCTTTACTTTGCCATGTACGAAACGATAGGAAAAAAGCAATTGAGAAAAGCAATCTAATAGAAACAGCAAATGGCTGTTTGCGTGCTGCTTCAGTACGAACATGGTACGAACGCGCATTTCTAAAATCAAAACGTCGTCACAATGAAAAAAAACATTTCCAGGCGTATCATATCCAAATCTAAAAAAGCCTACTCGTATTGCTTCAAAAAACACTTTCTTTAAGTAAGCAGACAAATCATTTATTTGTAGTTCTTACAATGAATACAATCTAGGTTTGCTTCTTGCGGGTACGTCGCTTCTGGACGACAGCTGTGGGTCTTTGACTTCGCAGCAGCGCGGCCGCACGACGGACGGCCGCATCTTCCAGGTCGCTACGATAGTGACTCTTACCACAGGCATTTCGTATGCATTTCAATGTAGCACGGCTGTTACAGCTCAATTTGGTTGAAACCAAATTCGAGCCTGGCTTATTGTGACCTAAATGAAAGATGTTAAGTTGAAATGAGAGCAATTGGTAAATGAGAAACATTGCCTGTACGTAGGCTGTAAAATTTGGTGGTCATTGTGCTGACAGTTAAGAAAACTGGGAATGAATAAGGAAACGGTAGGATGTACTCACTTGCGAAGCCAGTTCGCTTATTTAGTTCTGCTATGTACAGTTTTACGCGTTCGCTCACGGTGAAAACAATTTCTGAGGAAAAGAATGATGATAATGGTCCGAAATCTAAATAGCGGAACTGCTGGGTTGGCTTCGTTACTTTACTATGAATGGACTACTGGGCTAGCTTCGTTACTTTACTATGAATGGACTACTGGGCTAGCTTCGTTACTTTACTATGGATCGACTGCTGGGCTAGCTTCGCTACTTTACTATGGATGGACTACTGGGCTAGCTTCGTTACTTTACTATGAATGGACTGCTGGGCTAGCTTCGTTACTTTACTATGGATCGACTGCTGGGCTAGCTTCGTTACTTTACTATGGATCGACTGCTGGGCTGGCTTCGCTACTTTACTATGGATCGACTGCTGGGCTGGCTTCGCTACTTTACTATGGATCGACTGCTGGGCTGGCTTCGCTACTTTACTATGGATGGACTGCTGTGCTGGCTTCGCTACTTTACTATGAATGGACTACTGGGCTAGCTTCGTTACTTTACTATGGATCGACTGCTGGGATGGCTTCGCTACTTTACTATGGATCGACTGCTGGGCTGGCTTCGCTACTTTACTATGAATGGACTACTGGGCTAGCTTCGCTACTTTACTATGGATCGACTGCTGGGCTGGCTTCGCTACTTTACTATGGATTGACTGCTGGGCTGGCTTCGTTACTTTACTATGAATGGACTACTGGGCTAGCTTCGTTACTTTACTATGGATTGACTGCTGGGCTGGCTTCGCTATTTTACTATGGATGGACTGCTGGGCTGGCTTCGTTACTTTACTATGAATGGACTACTGGGCTATCTTCGCTACTTTACTATGGATGGACTGCTGGGCTAGCTTGGCTACTTTACTATGGATGGACTGCTGGGCTAGCTTCGTTACTTTACTATGGATGGACTGCTGGGTTAGCTTTACTACTTTACTATGGATGGACTGCTGGGCTGGCTTCGCTACTTTACTATGGATGGACTGCTGGGCTAGCTTCGCTACTTTACTATAGATGGACTGCTGGGTCAGCTTCGCTACTTTACTATGGATGGACTTTCGCAATTAACAAGGAAAAGATGGGCTAAGAATTTTAAAAAACAAACTTTGCCCTAATGAGCAATACCGCATTTATTTAGATGCCAGATGTTTCGTCAATAAAATGTATTTTGACTATTGCGCTGCATTATATCTTAACTATCAAGATATCATCAGACAATATTAAATCGTAAACAATATTGAATAGCTCAATGATAGTTGGGGCACGTTGAACTACATTGATGAATATTAATGAAACACATGGCAATGGGATAGGAGGGGATAAGTACGATTTACAAAGCATGTACACATATGTACAGAACTAACAAAACGAAATTCGAACAACTGAAGACCAACGGAGTTTCCTTTGAAGTTGAGATTTTTCATTTTTGTTATTGAAAAAATGCCATAGTGGATGGATGAGGAGTTAGTACAGTAGTCTGAACAAGAAGTTAATGATTGTAGAAGTGCGTTCTGTAGAAGGTGTAAAAGTATGAGTGATTTTGATTTTTAAACAGTTTTTCAGTCAGCGGAGTAACACCCAAATGTTCTGAATTTCAAGAAAAGTGCATAAATTGGCGAGTGGTTAGACTTTCATACAACGCAAAACAGCACTCACACTTGAAAGAGTGAACTTGACTGGACTTTAGAATCTCAGCATCGGATGCTAGGAGGGGAGTGGGCAGAGATATTGAAATTTATATAAATTATCCTTTGACGCTCTCTGTTCAAAATTTCAAATTGTCATTCGACTCATATTGCCACTGCACCCCCCAAAAAATGTCTAGTCCCCCCCTCAAAAAAATTGTCTAGTCTGTCTTTACTCAGTCTTCAAACAAAGAAAAGGCTAGAAATTTGTTAAATGGACAGAGAAACCTTGTTTCACCATACCTGAAAACAGCACGACAAAGAAGGCTGATTTGGTTTTAGTTGGAGTGACTGCAATCTTGTCAATGGAAAGCCAAAATAAAAATTTCCATATTGTATGCAGTCTAATGTTTTATGAGGTCTTTACAGCTATGACGAAACATTGCAGGTGATTTTGATGAATAATCTTTCGTTATAATTGTTTTTGAAAGGCTCTTCTTAAAGCACTCTGCGATGCTTTAATCTTCCAACTCCCCCTCCCCCCAATATGTTTTCTTGGTAACTATTCACTGAGAATGAAAAAGTGCTGATGGAATTAAACTAATAAACAACTAAGATTACCTCTCTTTTTCTTCGTCACAAGTATCACACCTTTACCATCAGAACTGGCCTCAATACCAACAACCTAAAAACAAAATAACATCAAAAAAAACACGCAACATGAAACGAAGTTTGAAAAGTTAAAACGTGATGAAGTTAATCATATAATCAAGTTTGTGGACAATATCAACGAAAGGTAGCTATTTGAAAAGTTACAAACTAACATTTGACGTGCTGCAATGTGTTATTACGTGTTTCAATAATCATTTTAGTACATGTTGCACCTCTAATGAGCAACCAGTAACAACACAGAGAATTGCACAAAAGACGAGATACGTTGTAGCGCCAATCTGACTTCAATCAATTTTTTCATTTGCCTATCACTTGCCCTTTTTTACAGTTTAGAATGCCTGAAACATGATTTCCACAATTCAAATTGTTTAATCATCAAGTGCTCATGTTTGTGCACAAGCTTGTCTAGTTCTATGCATCAAAAGTCTATGCAATATGACGTTTGCAAGGTCAGCAGTATTGTGATCCAAATCTTGTCATTTCTCAATCAACAATATCTCATGATGATTTTACACAAGATTGTGGCTGTCGTACCTGGTGTTTGGTACACAAAAGCATGATTTTGTAAAAAAACAAAAGTAATTGAATTAAATCATTACACATAAGTTCTAATGGGAAAAATGAGAATCCTCTTCTAGTTGGCGTTTATTCAAAATACCGACACACTAGCTAAAATCAACAGCTACATGTTTACATTTACATGTAGATTGTCTATAATAGTGGTGTCTTGAGAATGGCTATCAGAGATAGTATTGCACCCATGATATTATTTAAAACCTTAGTATTGTCAATACTAACATCAACAGTCCTTCTTGGGACTACATACCAGGGTTTGAATTAGCACATCACAATTTGCAAATTACAAGCCAATTTTGTGCATTAGCAAATCAAAGACGAATAAATTACGAATTGAAATTTGAAAAAATACAGTTAAAGCTTACTGTAGACATTCTTTAAATGGAGAGTTATTAAAACTATAATTTAGTACGGGTGCCATTTATGCTTTGTCTGTTCAGTAACAAATGCTCCTTCAAAATATCGTTAAGCAGAACATGTGAAGTATAGCACAGTACACTTTGTCAGATTCAGTGTAGTTGATACTGACACTGAATATTTTGATGTAAACAAGTTAGCAATAATACGTTTAACATTCAACATATAATTTTCTGGTGTGTTATGTTAATGAGTCAACTATAAATGTTACGTGGATATAGACAGTGGTAAAATGTGGTAGAAGGTTTTATTGCAAAACTTTCCACTACTGTTTTGCGAATTTGAACATAGGCATGTATGAGCAACCTTATAGCTAGGAGCGAATTTTGAAATTTCAGTTTTGAAGTTATAAAAGTTTGAATCAAACCCTGCATACTGCACTAACATGGAGGATCTACATCTACAAACATATGACAATACCAGGTCATGGTCTGAATTATTGCTAAAAATTGCTTTGCAACTTTTTTTTGTAATTTTTCATTTAGCCCCCTCTCCCTTTTGTGGAAGGATTAGAGTTTCTTCTGCATTGAATTAAGCAAGCAGACATCCTTCATCACCAATCCTTGCTGAGGTTTAAGTTGATGCAAACTCAAACAATTTTGTAGGATAGCATTTCATTTTGGCTAGCATATGAGTGAATTAGTACAATAGATGTTTATGATTTCAACTAAGATTGAAAATCTTAAGTTTCATATTACAACTGAAAACATTGTGTTTAACGACAAAAAGTATTATCCACTTCTAAATTATGCAAACTAGGAGCAATTAATTAAAATGATCTGTTGACATATTTTAACCCAACAGTGATGGTTGCAAAAGGATATGAGCTCAGCTTTCACAGCAATGTAAACAGAAATGTTTTCTGTAAGCAAATTTATCTTTCATTATCTAAATGAGCTTTTAAACTTTGGCAAAAATATCTTCGCATTGTTTTGCAAATGTTAATAGTGCTTTGCAATTTGGGCAGCTTAAATTTGGGCCTTGCAGGTTCAGACCATTCACATCAAACTCTACAGTTCCAATTGTCGATTTCATTGAGCTCTGAAACCTCTTCTAGGGTTCAATTAAATCGTAGAAAACTGCAATCATTTTTCGTTATCCCTTTCTCATGATAACAAAAAATGAATCCTTCTGTGTAAAATGGGACACAATAACTTTTAAGCAAAACTTCAAAATAACCCTAAATACTTGTGGAACTAACCTTTTGTTAACAAGACCATTGTACTTGAAAGCATTTTTTCCAGTCAAATTATTGGGTTCCTGTGGAAGAATTGCATTTGGGTCATTTTAATTTGAACATAAATATAATTTGACAATGAATATGTTCATCGAAGAGTAGGAAAAACTGGTAGCAAATTTTCTCACATTTACATGAAGTAGTCAATATTTGACATAAGAATTGCACGGTACCTTAGTAAATGTGTTTCCCAAGTTTTTGACAAGAAACGAGGAGTTGTTCCTGATTATGGACCATTGCAAACTTGCAGACATTGTGCTGTGATGTAAATTATCTCCCTAAAGATAAAAGCACATGCTAAAATCCTATAAGAAAGACTAGAGTATTGTTCAGGTAAATATGTCCAAAAATATGAACAGTTGTGTAATGTTGAGCATCTTCGCCATTAAAATTCAAATTTCCATTCAAAGATGATAAAATGACGCCACTTCACAAATATCTTCAAATTAACAAAATCCGTTACACAATTTAACACAAACAGTCAAGAGTGATGGAGACGTTATATGCTTGTTTGGCAGTGGGAAATTCAAAATACGTTAATTCAAGTTTCTTTAAGGATTTTTTACAGCAAATTTTCGATATTTCATAACTATACAACATTATTTAGACGTATCTTTCATAAATTGAGGGCATTTCAAGTTCTTTGGGATGGAAAAAGAGAGAATTTCTTCGGAAAAACTGTAATTCATACCTACTCAAGTTCAAAAGCACGAGTAAAAGAATTGACATGGAATGCGCATGTGCAACGTCACAAAAAAAGTGTGACGACCACTGGTGACGACATCTGAGGTCACTGAACCAATGCACTGAACGCAACTGAACAGCTATATGACCCGTGCCGTTATTCTTCTTTTTCTTGGTGGTTAGTTAAAGCAAATATTCTGCCTCAAGCTCCATAAATTTCTGTCCAATGTATTGCCTTGTCTCAAACTAACTTCATGCACTCTTTCATTACATATTTAATCTGGGTTTCTTACCCGGCAGTCCTAAGCCCGACATCTTGTCTACCTTCATACTCATTATTCCAACAGTGTACATGATTAAGCCAACTATTCCTGGCCTCCCTTACTCTGTCTTTAAAACACCTGACATGTGATGTGCTGAACTGCCGATTCTAAAATTTCTGATTCTTTCTAACCATGTCGAACTGCTATACCGTGCTGTTTCCTCTATACGTTAGCGATTTGTGCGTTTCAGAGTTACCCGTTTGAATGCTATGCTATAGGAACAGATATTTTTTATCAGCTGTGTGAAATTTTTAGTCGTTAGTCCTAAGCCTCTTGTCGAAGAGGAAGATTGACTTTTCAAAAAAATATGATACTTTGCCAGAAAACCACGACAAGTAATTTACACAGGAACTTCAATTATGAATAACTACTTCATAATACGTGGAATTACAATGAATACGAAACAAAGACAACTGCGTTTTTTCTCAAGGATTTTCCGTTCTCAAATGAGAAAAACACCTTCCCACACTCATGAAATGCTTGCTATCGCACGTGTGAAAAAAACTACATCCACTACGACAAAAATGAAAAAATTTTGGAGAAATTGCCTAAAGGATGTTTTACGGTGTGGGTATCTTCAACTGAAGACAATTTGTTCAATAAGACTTTTTTTTTTATTCATCATCTCAATGACAAATTAACGTAGGATGGAAGTTTTAACGAAAATGTACTTTTCAAAGGCAGGATTTTGAAATGCGTTAATGAACTGAAAACAAGCAAATTAATTCTAGTAATCGCACAAGATTGAAGTAAAACATTTTCTTTGAGAGAATAAAATTCCTGGAGTAAAGATCTGCGCACTTGAGCTTGCAGTCGGAAGAGAGCTTCTGGTGTTAGAGAGTAACGGTTGGAACGGTAGATTTAGATGTTTAGAGTAGCCTTCCATTTACTTGAAATTACTTCCTGTTTCATCAAATATTGCTTTCGCATTCTTACATTCTTACTCAATGACTGGCTAACGTCTAATTATGACGACAATGCATTATTTATGCAACTGCCACGTCCAACTCTGTTTCGTTTATCTTACTCTTTATTACGTTTATCTCAATCCGACACGTACATTTATAACACAACATTACATTATACGCGCCTTATAAATCGCACGCATGAAATTTTTGCTTCAAAAATTTTGCATGTTAAATCCTAGGGTAAACATTCGTAAACATTAAACAGTTCTGAACATTTTGGGATTAAATGTATGAATAATTTTGTTGAACTTCCGAGTGAACTCCCAGTTTTTGGTAAGCCGTTGCAGCAGGCGAAATTAAATAGGCGAGATAGAATCTTCATCGTTGTAAGTTGTTGAGTATTCTTGATCTAAAATGAGCTGTTTTTTTCGTCGAATGTCGAATCGATGATAACAAGGGCTTTGGTTCACCAAACAAACACTACGGGTGTGTCGTGTTGCCACTTGTATCACGAGAACACACCGGAAATCTTACTATCTCAATGTCATGCACTATTATATATGAACATAGAACAGTGCGACATTAGTGCACAGACTAACGATGAAGGAAACATCACAGAGCTCGCAGGAGAGAGCAATTCTAAAAGCAAGTTTCGTGAAAAACGAAGTTTTGTTCATCATGCAGTCAAAGAAGCGCAAGTTAAATTTCAGCGAAGAGTGTCTTTACTATTGCATGAAGTGCGTAGAACAAAGCACAGAAAACATTATGGGCTATGACATAGACTTCGACTTCAGAACGGCGCTACCGATTGACGCCAATTTTTTGGAAAAAGCGCAAAAAGTGTGCATGGTGTGCGAGCACTTCCAGATAATAAATCCGGGCTTGTTCGACCATCTTCAGGAAAAACTAAAGATGCCCTTGCAAACAAAACGTTCGGTATGCCATGCACTCTCGTGCTTAAAGACAGGACTTTTTAGGGATGGCATAACATGGGCCAAAGTAATAGCGTTCTACGCTTTCATCAGTGCGCTGGTGGTCGAGTGTATCACAAAGGGTAATTGTCAATATATAGTGAACATCATATACGCTGTGAAGCAATTTATCGATGGTGAATTGGTACCGTGGATAAAAGAAAACGAAGGATGGGTAAGCTACAGTCTGTATTATTTAGCCACACAAGCTCAATACCCGAGAAACCGTTTACATATAATGATTAAGCAACGTGATGAAAAGTATCAATCGACGCCAAGTATTTCGAGTTTACATTTCGATTATCAACACCATTGACGAGACAAGCGATAAAGGAACGATTGCACTTACAACCTTTCAACATCATCATAATTTCAAGGAAAACATTTTAAGTTTCGAGAAACGAATGAAGTTTTCGAAATGAAAGAAATTACTCAAAACTAAAGAAGTTTCGTCATGCTCGATTATCCTCCAGCGCCAAAACGTACACAAGTGGTTTCGTTTTAACTCGAAATCTTATAATAACACGGGTTTCACAACTAATGCATAGACATGAATCACACAGCCCAGTCTAAATTCAAAACAATTGCAAAGGAAACAAAATAAAAGTTTCGATAAAATTTGCTAGATTCTCATATTAATGTGAGCATTATCACATGCAAGAGTAATCACTAATCAGTAGCAATTTTTCAAAAATTTCAAGTTTCGTAATGCGATGACACACATCACTTTCACAAACTCCCACTGAACAACGGGAGCAGTGGTTCGTTTAGTCACGTCTAAGTACAATTCAAAAGTTTAAATATTTACATCGCAGCCGTAGATATGTATACTACACGGGTCGCGTATGCAAATATAATTTGACGCAATATAAAGACAATATGCCGCCATATTGAACTTTATATTATGCCAAGATGACGCAATGGATATTGATTAATTTTCGTGGAAAAGTTCGCATAGGTGTTTACGATCGTGCTTTAACAAAGCCGCTCCGTTTCAACTGCGCAAGGCCAAGTGTAGAAAGTAATTTTTGTGTTGTTTAACACGCGCTTGTGTCAAACTGTGAGATTTGAATATCGTTTCTGAAGATCTGTGGTTCGTGTCTATAGGACTTAGAGTAATATTCTTCTAATGCACTCCAAAACTCCTGATTACGGTTAAATATATCACTTCTTTACAACAAATTTCTCATTTGAGTGGGATTGTTCAATATGGCGTTGCATCAAATTAGTCAGCTTCAAATTTTAGCATCCGTTGAATTTACATACATAATTGTCGTACAAAATTTACTGCTGACAAGGAACAAAATGAAAAAGTAAGAAACTATATCCGGTGCAACATATTGGTGTTTTTCGTAAGTCCAACTAACCGATCACGAAAAGATTGTGTAATCGTATTTATGATAGTTCATACACATTAAACTTGTTATTTATTTGGAAAAGGATCATCTAGGACACAAAAGTGAAGTATCGGTCCAATCTTGCATGAAATACAATGCTTCGCCTACGCTCAATGTGATGGCTAAAACAAGCAACCAAGCCCAGATTACCTGCAGATTATGATAACAAAATGCATTATCTATTACCATAAAAAAGCTATCGTTAATCTGGTTTAACTTTTACTGTTTTACATTTCATAGGATCACATGTTGTATCAATTTCGGTCGTTGGACATAACAAAACGCGATAAAGACTTTGATCACGACGGCCTGATGAAGAAAACAAGCACGTTCGTTGGACAAAATGTCTTGAAAATGGCACGAAGCTTTAGTGACGCACTTGTCACGGGCATCTGTGTCTTATTCAAAAACATTGACGATAGCCAGGAACTGCCCGAGAGCACGTATTTTTAAAATTTTAACGAAAATTACGAAACCCGAAAAACTTTACAATAATCTTCTTCAAAGAATCAAAGAATTTGGGAATTCACTTCCTTAAAGGAAACCTTCCCGCAGAGAACGGTGAACGGACCTTTCTTAATTAAGCTGCGGGAGATTATATACTGGCCAAAAGGGAAGTACATGATCGTGGTTTTCTAAATTTAAACATGAAGATCGCGGATGGCCAACAAACAATACGCAACCGAAGCTAGACGACATGATAGTACAGACTAACCATATTCTTTTCTTAGCGCGTCACACTTACATCGTCTAGCCGGTGTCGGACTCTTAAATAAGACACAACTAATTTTCTCTTGTATATAAACGTTCCCAATATGTACATACGAAGTGATGAGGTCATATCAACATTATTAATATCACATATATCCCCGTATACGTACGTAAAGAACTTAAAATTTAACTGTAGAATCGTAAATATTTCTCTCGTGTAAGAACATTATATATGTATTAATATCGTATTGCCAACAGACAGCAACGACAAATTTCATTTCTCACGTTCTCGACTTACTAGTTTCCATTCCTCGAGCTCAAACGATCCTACAAAAGGTCCGTAGTTAGCGAATATAAATGATTGTTGTGTCAATATCATCGAGAGTTAGGGGTTCGGAGGTGTATTCTTCATTATATTCTATAAACTTCTACAAATGCTACTCAAGCAGAGAGGTTTCTCTGTAAGTTTTGAAATTCGCGCATGATTTTGGCGGTTCAAATTTGACTCAAAAAATAGAAGCTCACTCACCTCGAGTTGTTTCCGAGAAGAGCCTATCGTCTCACGAGTTTCGGTCACTACAGATAAACACATAAAACTCAGAACATTTCCACTGTTTTGACCACCGCATTAAGGAACAAAATCAAGTTTCAGGCAAAAATCGTCATAAGCGTCGACGTGGCGTCAAATGTGCCCACGCTCGAAGAGAATGAAAAAATTTGTAGCGATACACGACAAATAAATGACTTACATCGAGCGAAGAGAGATCGTTCAACTTCTTTCCTCATGCGGCTGGATGACTAAAGAATCAAAACATAAAAACATATTTTACAATGATTTAACATCGTTAGTCTGTAAGTCTCGGACCAACTTCATTTCTTCGCAGCCAAGAGTAATAAAAACAAAGGGTTCGTTAGTTGCGTCTTCACGATCAATAATGTGCACAACAAAGACGACAAAAAAAAACTGAAAACATTTTCTCCTATCGTCATCTCACCTCCAAACGCGTCGCAGTGTTTTCCAAAATCTTACTTTGACTCAGCACTCTTTTTTTGAGCAGCGAAATTTCTTTGCGTAATTCGTCATTCTACACGTGGATAAAAACTTTCTATTTACGTCACGCTGAAATGAGAGCGGCCTTATCTTGCGCATGTGCAAAGCTTGTTCTGATTATCAAAGGTATGTACTGACTCTCTGATTCGTCCTATTTTGTCGCACAAAATCGAATCAATCATGAAATGAAATTTATCGTGAAATCAAATACATCATGAAATCAAATTCGTTTTGAAATCAAATTCATTTAATAAAAACTGAAGCTCTGCCGGGCTTTGATTTTTATCATAAGAATTTGCTTCCCGCCTGGCAACAGTGGCGGATTCTATGGTACGTTAAAATAAATTACTGCAGCACATTTTGGCATGTATTTACAATTCTAAGCACCTTAGAAGAAAAGCCAATGGTAAAATTATATTCTTTAAAAATTCAAAACCAACAGTGTTTTTCTGAAAGTACTTTGAATTTAAAATTGGGCAGCTATAATTTATTTTGACGAACGCTGGATCCGCTACTACCTGGTCTCTCCTTGGTCGCTATACTGGAGGGATCCAATTCATCATGAAATCGAATTATAATGAAATCAACAAAGAACAAACTTCGTGGTTTTCCCCACAGAAGCCACAACCAGGCTATGATCTCCCCTCCACACTGGTGACGTACCTGTCTGGTCAACCTGTCAGCTGATGTTGGTCCACTCGCAACTTGCGCCGTCCACAAGTGGTCCAATAGCCGGCCACTTTTGAACAACAATGTTCGTAAATTTTCCAAGTCTTTCTTCATTTCATCAAGCTGAAAGAAATACAACTGTATGATTACCCACTCGTTTTCATACGTGAACGTACAAATTTATGCCACAAAATGTCCAAGTCAAGCATTTTCACCTGAGGTCACAGCCGCCATGCTGGTGTACCAATTGAAAAGAATTTTAGGAAAGTTCTTTTGTTTGGTACACCAATATGGCCGCTTCATCCGTTGTCAAGTTGATGCCCGGGCGGGAATGAGTGAAAGCCAATTGGTGAAAACGATCTACAAATCGGGTGTCTCCAAAAAGTACCCCCACCCCTAAACAAATCATTCTTGAGCGGTATTGTATCAATAGGAATTGAATTGAATTGTGCATGAACGACATATTTTTCGTCTAGAGAATGTGGTAATTTGTACGGTTAAAATCTACCCCCCCCCCCTCCCATCGCCAACAGAAGTCTTTACATTGTAATAGGAAAAAAATATTGCATGTAGTAACCTTCATTTACTCACTTCGCTGTTCCTGTCAGAATTTCCCAAATCCATCCTCATGTGTTTGACCAAAAGAGATTCGACGTTTTCGTAACCGGAGTCGATGTACCGACGAAGCTCTTGAAGCTTAGAAGCTTCAAAGTTCAATTGCTTTTCTTTTGGACTCGATGATGAATCAAATGACGTCGTCGAGCTCTGTCCCATGACTAAAAGAAAAAAAGGTGAGGAGAGCTTGGGTCTAGGATGATTATACAGAAGGATCACTCTGTGTGCCACGCATCCTGAGGACCGTCTTTATTCCAGGCAGATGATTAGGGTTTGTCACTTATTTCCACACAGTAAAATGACATGACGTCATTTCTGAGTAATGACTTCGAGATTGGTAGCGAGCAACAAACCCAAATCAAATGGCTGGAACACCATGGCCGTCGATATGCGCAGCATAACACGAGTGATCCTTCTGTAAATTCCATATTCTGTGACGTTGTCTAGAAATGAAGCACAGACTAAACTTCCGTTGTAGTAAAGACAGCCAATACCTATCAAAGACCACGAAAGCATCCTATTGGCTCACAAAAGAATCTGAACGAATATGATTGGTCAAATATGGCACGACAAAAAGTAAAGCACAGGATGAATTTCCACTGCTGTCAGTACCAATCAAAGGCCACTAAAGCATCCTATTGGCTAACAGATGAGAACATGAATCAAGTGTGGTACAACTGATGAAGGAAGAGATGACAGAAAGTAAACATTTTATAAAGCAGCTTTCGATATACCTCAAAAAAAAATGGATCTTCCCATCAATATAAAATTGCCTCGCTGTTTCAAAAATCTTGTACTGAAGTAACCACGCCCGGTTCATGTATGCAATCCCCGAGAACAAAAATTCACTCTCCACACCCTCATCATAGCTTAGCCAGCGCGTTGTTATAATTGATAGACACAAGTTTGTTCATGCTATGTATAAATTTTGATGTTCACTCACTGTAAAAACAATAGATTTCTAAAGAAATGAATTTTGCCAATGATGAAACATTTACATAGCATGAAGAAATTTGTCGGTTCGCTACGCCACTGCGACGCAAATCGATACCATAAACAAAGTATAGGTTTACACTTCATCAGTACAGTGGACTTACCAGGCGAGACATTTGGGCTGTTTCTGAGCGTTGAGTGTTCGGGAGAGCGTGCCGGCAACTGTGTTTGACGCTGTGGTGAGGATGTGAGCTGTTTTTGCAACATTTCTCTCAAAGAGTTATTCGACTTGATGCTTGTCTC
This sequence comes from Xenia sp. Carnegie-2017, assembly GCF_021976095.1. NCBI lineage: Eukaryota > Metazoa > Cnidaria > Anthozoa > Malacalcyonacea > Xeniidae > Xenia > Xenia sp. Carnegie-2017. Next base: position 8,473,619 of record NW_025813481.1, read on the forward strand.
GAGTTGCTCGCGTAAACTGCGGATCTCGGCCAACAGAAGCATTATGGCGTCGTTGTTGTTGCTTGAACCTGACAAACATAACACAAAGTTAGTTTGGCAGCAGGAGTGAAGATAGATCTAGCAAGATGAAACGCCTTCGCAAGTTGAAACCGTTAGTGGACACATAAAATATTAATTTTCCCGATGTCATCGTTCTAGCATGAAAAGTGTTTTTTTTTTGAAAAGATGGTGTGGCGATAAGCTGTGAAGTCATCCCGAAGAGAAAATGATGAAATAACATTTTGATTGCTGGCCAAAAATTTTTCGAGAATGCCTGATCCAAACATTTGAAAATTTTTCTCGAGCTGAGAATACATGCCAGAGGAAAAATTAAAACATTTCTTTCAAATTTATCTGCTTCGCCCAGTTGCCATTTTATAAAAGAAATAAAACATTTTTTCGTGTTTGCAATGGCTTATGCAAACGTCGGATATGTTTGTGAGAGCTCTCGACAGCAGGTACTGACCAGTTCTTGTGCTTGCACTGATCAGCTCTCAAGTAGCCCCCATAAGCCGGTGCAAAAACAGTAAACATCTTTGACTGGTTAAATTTTGCTCAAAGTTTAGTGGAACGTAAGATAGCCATTGGAAATCAGCCGGTTAAAATAATGGAAATTCAAAATACACTTTTTGATGATGATGTGCGATATACATGCCGATGAAGAATCCAGTGGCGTAGCGAGCCTGCAAGTTTTGGTCCTGCTATGTAAATTTTATATCATTAACATTATTCATTTCTTTAGGAATCTGTTGTTTATAAAGTGAGTGGACACAAAAAAATTAACGTAGCAGGACAATATTTGCGAGCTGGCTACGCCAATGGAAGAATCGGTTTCGGTATAGACCTTTCTATGTTCGCAGGCCAAAATATCTCCAAAGGCAAATCGTATTATTTTGACATCAAGCACCAACCTTCGGGTTTGGATTTCTGTCCTGCCTTTATGATACTGTCGCATATGGCAAGCTCGTTCCTCAAGCTTTCGTTTGCCTTGTTGCTTTCCACCAATTGACTGTTCAACAGAGTGATCTTCTCTTTGTCGCTGAAAAATATAAATTGACACCTGTCGTATAAACATAGTTACTGCACGCAGTAAATTTCATAAAGGTTTGAAAGTTATATCAAGTGGTCAGGATTAAAAGTCGACTTTATTCGGTGTCTATGAGTTATTTAGAGGTAAATGGAGAGAAAATTCCTTTCGGGATCACACTATATAAATGAAGCATAATGTTTTATGGTCCGATGTCCTTACTGACACCACCCCTTTAAAGACACGTACAGCTTACGATGGGTCTGTTCTAAGCTGCCGAAACTCACACGGGACGGTTAGTAAATTGCAATCAAGTAAACTTCTATGGTATGGCTATTTATCATGAAAGAATGCACGAGAATTAGTGCACGGAGGTCGGGAAGAACCCAAGAAGGGGTAAAGTGGAGGACAACAGTTGATGAGATGGAAAGATGTTTAAGAAAGTGATTGAATGAACGGTGACGTAAGGAACAGGATCCTTACGACTGACTGAAAAGGAATCATGGTTTGATGAAGACCATGATAATGAAGATGAAGAACAACAACAACAGGAAAAACAAGTAATAAGAATCTTTTCGTGGTGCAGTTTGTTTCAATATATTCATAAATGTCCAGTTGTCGTCGCAAACGAAGTTATTGCATCCGATATTTGATATGAAAACATATACCATCAGAAACATGCTTCAGCCTGGTATTATACAGCAATGAGGAATCAAATATTGGCAACGTACAAATGTATGCGACTTTTGTGTGAGGATCTTAAAAGCAATAGAAATACACACATAATAAAAAATTACCGTTTTCTTGCCAGTCTATGTTCTTCCAATTCTCGCTGAATTGTCTTCACTTGTTCGTTAAACTTCGCTATTTTTCGCTTCAAATTCTCGTTCTCCCGTACGACCGCTTCACTACCTTCGTTCGAGATGGCGTCTCTGCCGTCTTCACCCAATTCTTTCAGCTTGTTTTCAAGCTGAATGCACAGTTCATCGTAGGTTTTGATGCTTTCCTCGAGCCGCACCCTCAAAACGCGCAACTCCTCGAGGGGTGCCGTAAAAGTTTCCTCGTTGGCTTTCGAACTCGCGCCATTCTTCTTGCAAGCTTCTAGCTCAAATTTCAACGCCGAGTTCAACTTCTCGCTGAGATTCAGTCTTTCCCGTAAAGACTGGTACTCACGCGATGAAGTCGGACTCCCAGTTTGCTCATGCAAAGCGTTTGAAAGCCTTGGAGAAGTTAATGTACTCTTGCTGTGCTGTTTTGTTCGCTTCGTGGACAATAACGCTTCCCGTAGCCTACATGCACAAAAATGAAAATGGTTTGTCAAAATCTTGATGCGATGCATTACCAGTTGTCATGTACATTACCAGATATGTGCTTTGTAGTTTGAAAAAGCGCTTAGTGTGATCAGGTTCGTGACCTGAATAAAACCGGTAGATCGAGGTGGAAAGCGTTTCTTGGTCTGTCATTTCACATGGACTTCACATAGTCTATTAAAATTATTTTCAACTAGGAAGGGTAGGAGTGAGAAGGGGTGCAGGAGAGGTGACAGCTTCGTTACAAAATACTGATATACGAAACAACTAAGCTAAAGCAATTGCAAATAAGTGTTTAATGGAGAAGAGTTCTCAAAATCTCATAGTCATGACAAAAAGGTAACGGATATAAAATAAAATATAATCCGAAAAAGGACATCTTGTAAACTTAAATTCAAGTTATTAAACAAGACAATTAAAAGTGTAATATTTCGGTTTTATTTCAAAACCATCATCACACAACATTTTGTCCGAAATATTACACTTTTAATTGACATCATCACACAACATTTTGTTCGAAATATTACACTTTTAATTGTCTTGTTTAATAACTTGAATTTAAGTTTACAAGATGTCCTTTTTCGGATTATGTTTTATTTTATATCTTAAGAAATTGTCGTCTGGTAAAGGATTAAAGGTAACAGAAAATGACAAAAAAAGCCCGAAAAGTTACGGCAGCAAGTAGCCATCAAAATATGATCTTAACTAGAGCAGCCCTCTGTGATGGCGCACACTTCCAAGTCATGGCGACACCTCCATAGTGTAACAACCAAAATTTAATTAAAACTAGAGCGCACGACCCCCACAAAATCATCCTGGACTCATCCCTCATAACTGCTTTTCCCAGAATCGAAAAATAAATTACCAACACACGTACTTCTCGTTTTCCTTGCCGGTGGTGTCAATCGAAGCAAGCAATCGTTGTACTTCATCTTTCAACTTCTCATTGCTCATTTTCGTAGCGGCCAAATCTTCGCGTAACTTCGTTGACGACTCTTCTTGTTGGCGCAGTTCATTCAATTGTGAAAGGTAGGCGGCGTTGAATGTACACATTTTCGAATACTCCTCTTTCAAATGGACCACCTCACTGTCCGCCTCTCTTAATTTCTTTGCATAGTTAGCAAGATCTTTTTCAAGTAAGCTGACCGTCTGCTCCGAATTATTCAAATCTTGCTTGAGTTTTTTACTCACGCTTAAACTATCAGACAGCGCCTGCCGCAATTCATCAACTCTCAGCTGCATGTCTCGCAGTTGCTTTTGCGCTTGTTCTGCGCCTCCAATCACAGTTGGAGTCGAACCATCAGGTTCGTCCAAAGCTTCTAAACCGATGGTGTTCTCGTGAAATTTATTCGTACTTGAGACATCAGTTCTCCTTGCTTCCAAATTTTCTCGGCAACCAAGCTCGTTTTTCAAATTCGACTCGCCTTCTTCATTGTTTAGTAATCTCTCTTGCAACCTCTTGATTACACGACGGCTCTCGAGCAACTCGGCTTCGAGCTGTTCGACTTTTCCCGTTTTCCAGTGAATGTTTTCAGTAAAGCGATAGGACTTTAAAGTCGCATCAACGTCTTCTTCCAACCTGTCAACAATACTCTGTTTCTCGTTATCAAGTCTAAATTTCTCCGAATCAAGCCCAGACTTATCACTGGCGCTCGGGGCTATCGTTAAACTCCTCTCGTTCAAATACTTCTGCAGCGAGTCGCATTTGTTGTTCAAAGCCTCTATTGTACGCGATTTTTTTTCGAGCTCTTCCTGCAAGCAATCCAGCGTTCGTGAGTCGTTCCTGTTCAGAGGAAATGTTTGTGGTGAAGTGTTTACCCTATTTTCGTTCAGTTGCTCCCTTAAGGATTCATTTATTCGTTTACTGTCTTCCAAAGCTCTTTTCAATGTGTTGAACTCTACGTCGTGCTCTCGTTTATATGAAGAAATTTCTTCGTCCGCTTTTTTTGCTCGACTTCGCAAATCGTTACAAGTATCGTTGGATTTCATCAATTGCTCGCGCAACACGTCGATTTCATGCTTTTGCTTCTCGTTAAGTTTGTTGAGAGAGATTTTTTCTTCTCGCCAAGAATCTCTCGCGTTTTCGAGCTGCTTTTGAACCCTCGAGTTGCATCTTTCGCTTTCATCCAGACGTGATCTCAAAACCGTAAATTCCTAGTGATCAAAATAAAGTGTTCTCTAAAACTGGGTGAAGATTAAAACAATCTAAAATAACTCTACTGCAACAGCAGATGGACATATCCACAGGGCTCATACAAGGGTGTCGGATAAACACCAAAAAAGGTGTTAATAAGAAATGGCAGAACAACACCTTTGTGAGTGCTGTATTTAACACATTTATTAAAGTGGTGGGTGTTAGATGCTGAGCGTGGTGGGTGATAGATGTGTGTGGTTGGTGTTAGATGCTGAGTGTGGGGGTGTTAGATGGCGGGTGTTAGATGTAGTGGGTGTTAGATGATGGGTGTTAGATGTAGTGGGTGTTAGATGATGGGTGTTAGATGGTGGGTGTTAGATGGTGGGTGTTAGGTGGTAAGTGTTAGATGTGATGAGTGTTAGATGAACACTGCCTTTGAATTCAAGCACTTTTCAAGGACTTACAAGGACATATCTTGAAAAGGAATGGGAAGAACTTGATTTGCACACAAAGCATAAATATGAAGTAAAAAACAAACAAGAACATTATCAAAATCAAAACAAAAGATATTTTTCTGATGAATCTAGAGCAAATGGCGTGTCTTCATATGACTTGAAAGCTGCTATGTTCGTATGTTACTTCAATCTTCTAACACGAAACCTTACAACGTGGATTACTTTTTCGCACGTAATAAAGAAAGCAATTTCCACTCCGCTCGTGAAAATAAAGTAGTGCTATGAGATTTTTACAAAAATTCGATATAAAGAAAAATTCGAAATCAAGCACCCGCAAGCACATCTTAATAATTTAAACTACTTGTACGACCTAGAATATTTAGTTTAAATTCAAGGACGAACCCTCTCCGGTGATATTTGTGTCCGTCATATGGCATTGAATCGTTACTCAGCGAGTGCAACCATTGGGAGGCAATTTCTCCCCATGAATAGATTTTCGTTGGAATTTTCTATCCGCCGTTTTGAATGCAACTAGAGAGGCGATGACTCCATGGGCTGAGCGGTGAATCAGCACTTACACACAAATCATTAGAGGTGAAATTTTGCATGCTAGTATTTCGTGAATTCAATCGATGACGTCAGTCATAGTGAGCAATCAAAAGCAGGTAGAATCGATCAAGTGTAACGTAAACATATCAACCTTATACACAATGCCGTAGCTACAGCGTCAATTGGGAGGGGGTGGGGTGTGTGTATATTCAGTTGTGACTGACTGTGATTTCTTCAGTAAACCAATTTACTTTCCAAAGAAGTCAGTCGAGCGCAACTGAATATATGAATACATCCCCCCGGGATTAACGTTGTAGCTACGGCACTGCTTATACATGGTGGAAGGCTTGAATACAGGGGGGGTAATGCATGGAATATACTATGATCTGCAAGTGATCTGCAAGCATTGCACTATTAAATCTATGGGCCTATGTATCGGTTGGCTTGTACGAGAGTGGGCTTTCGTGAAATGAGTTGTGAAACGGACTTATTCATGAGACGGCTTATGCATGGGGAGCTTACAGACGGAGGTTTACGGTATTTATTTAGCAGTATTGATACTAACTTGTGAACAACATCATTGAATGTAGACAAGTGAACTTACTTTGTCCTTTTCATCGGCATAAATAGATGGAGATGTTTGCGATGACGCCGTCGACTCGGAAAGAGAACTGCTCGAGCCGCCAACTCCCCTGACACGAGGAGATAGCGCGTCTAAACGACTCTGTAAGGATGCATTCCACCGTTCTCTATCCGCCAGTTTAGCTCGTAACTTCACGACTTCGTCCTCGAGAGAACGGTCGAACTGATTTTCGGAGAACTGTTTTTGAAGTCGCAATCTAAGCTGATTGTTCTGTGCGATTCCGTCTTCAAGAGTACGTCTTAACTCCGAGATTTGTTGGATATCTTCGCCAATATTAGCGACGGATGAATGGCCGCCGACTCGTTTTATCACCTCCTCGTAAGCTTCTCTCTCTTTTTTCAATATGTCTCCCAGTCTGCTTGTTTCTTGAATCTGATGTTGAAGCAGCTCCTTCAGACGATGAACCTGTCACGATGACAAACGTAAACACTTTAGAGTCTATTTTCTGTTAGCTGAGTCATTTCGGTTGTTTACAGGATTTTAAACGCATCTGCAATGTATTTTATAACTTCGGAACTCGATATTCGTAGATTTTCTGCAGCTCAAAGTCGGTAATTTTTGTTGTTTGACCATGTTGGTAAAAAACTAGGGCGAGAGCCATGACTTGAATTCATATGAGAAACGCGTTTTTAGAAAACACAACATTTCATACAGAATCTCGTCGAAGGCAGAGCTTTTCACGTCACATAACACACCTGTGTTATGTGACGTGATGACGTGACGTCATCTTGTGTGTTCAACACAATCTATTTCAAAATACAATGCTCCTCTTAAGCGAGATCCCGATTTGACTTCGCATATAACTTCATTTACCTGCTTTTTAATACCGGCGGTCAAACATTAAAAATGATCAAAATATGTTCCACTATGGAGCCACGAAAATTTTCGAAAATCATACTTTCGAGTTACAAATATATCGGAAAAGTATTTAAACTTGTCTAAGCTATCTAAATTCCTATAAGGCAAAATTCGATAAAGACACTTCAATTGTGGCCGAAAGAAGATAAAAATTCTTCCCCATTCATAAAAAATACATAACTATAATTCCATGGGATATTAAGGGTGACAATACTACTTATTAACATCACTTTGTTAAACCGAAATTGATCACGTGACTGACAAAAACTAAATCGCGGCGAATTACATTCCATTTTGACGTGCTTTGAAATTCATGTCAGTCTAACTGTACAGATCTTTTTAAATCAAAGACCTGATAAAATCCACTGTTCTTTCCACCCGTTTTTTTCTTCATATCGCCCGCTCTTGACATACCGGAAATGACGAACGTTAGAAACATGAAATCCATTACTTCATGTTACCGATGTCAACTTATTCACTGAACTCAAAGACACCCCCGATAACAAAAGCTATCAACCGAAATAACAGTGTACCTGATTATCCGATTTCACTCCTTCGAGATTTTTACGTCCTGGTGATTTTTTCTCTTTCAATGAGCTAATTTCTTCTTGCAGTCCTTTGATTTCATCCAAATGTCTTTTTTGCACGGTTTGCTGAAATAAAAAAACGAATTCGAACGTTGAAACGTGCCCTCAAACAACAAGGAGAAACATTTTTATGCCATCAAAACACAACCAACGAAATATACCGCTTCCAATTCCAGTCTCTTCCGCTCAATTTCGGATTCGCTGTAAGCCTATAAAATTTGCGCATAAAAATTCCGTTAATACGGGTGTTATCTTTGCTATTACCTCCAATGCAACGTATAACAAATTATACGTTGCATTGGAGGTAATAGCAAAGATAACACCCACCCCCCACATTTAGGTGTCCAAAGACACCTGTTGTAAAGATTTGGCAAATCTATAAATTGAATAATTTGAATTTGTATCCTGTAGAGGGAAATTGACAAAACCGTTTGGAACAGTTCGTACTCTTTTTTTAACTTACATTTCGAGATTTTTCCAAGCTTTCTGTCAACTCCTGTCATAAGAAATCAAAATATCTTTCAAATCTTTACACAAGCCCTGCGCAATTGCATTCATGTGCGAGTGTTTCCGTTTACCTCTAGAACTGGCAATTTGTTCAACTTCACGCGAAAAGCTTCAATCGTCTCCCTGTTGAAAAAATGCACGAAGTGAGAGGAGTAGCGTATTCAGGTTTACGCAAAATAATAAATGAAAGTCTTTAATTACGAATTTAAATATCTAAGCAACAATGGCATCGGTGATGAATTTGCAAAGAATAAAATTAACCGATCGTAGTAAATTGTTTTTTCTATACTTGTATACCAACAAATAGAGAACTTTTGTCGCGGTGACAAATTTAAAAATTGTCTTAATACCTACATATATTTTTTCATACCTATCCCTATATATTTTTTCTATAGGGGAGGAGGGAGGGGTGCTTTAGTTTGGATGGGATTTTGGTCGTCAAATTTTTCCATAGCAGGTCAGACATTTTTTGGTAAACTCTGTTACCTTTTCATTAAGGTAGGACGTGAACTCCATTGAAACTACGCACGATTGTTATTGCTTAATTGTTTAATATGATGAAGGAAATCGACACCCCTCCGCACTCCTTCGATGAAGCCAACCCAAAATCTAGATCCGCCTCTGAGTGAGAAACTCCGTTTCGCTAAAATTACCAGAAGTAAAATAACTTACGCTGCTTGCTTGAGAAGAGAATCTTTTTCCATCAACTGACTTTCCAACTCAGAAACGTATTCCTTATTCTAAAACAATGTTCGATAAAAGTACATCAACAACAAAAAATGAAGACTCCGAAAGATTATAAGACTCCCGCTTATTCTTCCTCCAACTCGTTCCATTCCCCCCCCCCCTCAACGTTTCGCATCCAATTAACAAATGCTCGTTACGTGAGCACTCCAAATATGAGCGATGCAAAGGCAAGATAATTACAAGAATACAAATGATACAAGCTTCATTTACCTTTTCCTGACCTTCTTTGTTTTTCGATTCGCTTTCTTCTTTATCTCTCTCGAGCTTAGCTACAATATCTTCAAAGCAAAAGGAGTTCGAAGGAAACATGAAAATGGCAACTTTAGTCGTTTTCTGAACGATCTTCTTGAAACTTTCAAAACATGTTTACCTTGCTTTTCTTGAAGCAAATTTTCCAGTTCGCCAACTTTCACTTTGAGGTTAGTCTACGTGGGAAATGTTGCTAACTTCGTCATTAGAACATGGAATTTGTTGAGAGCAATTATAACAAAAAATTTGCTTTTGAAATTATGATATCATTCAAAAGAACTCGCAAAATGACAGTGGACTTAGGAAAACAGTTCAGTCGTATCTCTTTGCATTCCCGAGATATTGAAGTTTTGAGAGAAATCTATAGAGAAAGTGACGTCAAATTTATAAATATCCTTTACTGGCGTGCCTGCTTTTGAACGAAAAATATATGAAGAATTTTATACCATTAACACTTTAACAACGACAGGAGCACTGTCCGGTTGATGTAGCTAACACGAAAGCAAATATTCTTAATATTTCAAATTCTCATTTCGCAATGTGACATCACTTTCTCCATAAACCGGACATCACAAAAGTTCAATACCTTGAGAATGCAAAGCGATATGACTTAATTGTTTAGAAACTCCACTATCATTTCACGAGTTTTTTTACAATGAAACTATAATTTAATAGCGAATTTTTTTTTGTTATACTTGCCCTTTAGCAAGCAGGTTGCACGTTGCAACGCATGGATAAGACAATGGTACGCCATATAAATATGTACATATATATTACCACTTCTTGTTTCACGGGAGATACGGGACTGTTGCTGGTGCAATCCTATGACGAAAAAGAGCAAAGATAAAATTGGATAGTAGTAAAACAACAAAGTTTGCGCTACGAAAAAGAAAAATTTACGTATACAGTTTTCCTATCGGCGGAGGAGTAAAACTGGTAATGACTAAGTTAAGTAATTTTTCAATTTTTCATACCTATGTTTAAAAGTTGCTTTTGCCAACTGATCCTACTGATCATGATTTAGACAATAGACTTTCTTTTCATGTTTACACAATCCAACATAACCATTTTAAATACCTGAAGTTTTATGAAAAGTTTATCCTTTTCCTTGCCACTCTCTATCAACTTCTATAACACAAAACAATAAAAGATCACTCCTTGCTTTTACTGTACTATATATAATGTGAGCATAGAGAGTTCACGTGCTTTATGCATGATGATAAACGAATGCGCTGATTGGTCCATAGCTGAGTTCGCAGTAGACTGTGCAAACCGATCCGAGCTCGGCAAAAATTAAATCAATCAAAGTGAATTTGCCAATCAATAACACCTGTCATAGGAAATCATTTGTTTTATATTTATATGTTTTTGCATTATTGTTATTTTATAACAGAAATAAAAGGTGTTTTTCGTGTTCGTACGGGCTTATGAAAACCTCGTAAGACGTTTGGGAGAACTTGTATAAACCTGTGGAAAACACGGTAAACATCTTTTATTTCTTAAATACGAATATTTACCTCAATCGTTCGATCCTTTTCAACTAAACTCTGCTTCAGTTTTCCGTGAAGAATTTCATGTTCTTGTTTCGTCCACGATTTACTGTTTTCGGCTGCCTAAACAACCATAACAACAACCGAAATCTTACCACAATGGCATCTTATCTCATCAAGAAAACTAAGCATGCACAAAGGGTTGATGCTATGATTGAAACTGCTGGAATTAGGGATATTGCATTACGCATTTCATTTTTGAAGCAGCAATATTTACCGTGCATATGTTTCAATGAATGCATGTACCTGGATTTCTAAATTCAAGTCGTTCACTTTCTGCTGTAGCTTCATGATCTCGCCATTTTTTTCAGTACACGTGTGATCCAATTTTTCGTAGAGATCCTAAAAAATGTCATCAAGAATAACTATATATGTCCTAGAAACTATTACTGCCAAAGAAACTACCACTGCTATTTAAATTACGATTGCTTCATTGAAATTATCACTTGCATAAAGAAGTACCACTGCTATAGGAACTACCACTGCTATAGAAACTACAACTGCTTACCTTCAGTAAACGATCTTTTTCTGCCAAAGTGTTCAATGTTGTACGTTCACTGGATTCATGATTATCGATCATGTTCGATCTTTCGGCCAGTAATTCCTACCAAAACAGGGAGCATAAATTTTTCTCATTTGACAGGGTCGAATGATGACCACAATCGAAGCTCACCGCAACTAGATTTTCCTTTTCCCTGAGAACTATGCTGAGTTCACTAATTACTTGTTTATCTTGAGAATTGGTCATCTAAATGGTCAATGTTTGATGGTGAATTGGTCATCTAAATGGTCAATGTTAGATGGTGAATTGGTCATCCAAATGGTCAATGTTAGATGGTGAATTGGTCATCTAAATGGTCAATGTTAGATGGTGAATTGGTCATCTAAATGGTCAATGTTAGATGGTGAATTGGTCATCTAAATGGTCAATGTTACATGGTGAATTGGTCATCTAAATGGTCAATGTTAGATGGTGAAGCATCACAATGAAGTCCTAGTTTCTCATTTAAATATTTTCGAGCTATATAGACAAAGTTACTTCTTGTCAACCTCAGGTTGTCATATAGACAAAGTTACTTTCTTGTCAACTTCAGGTTGTCATATAGACAAAGTTACTTTCTTGTCAACCTCAGGTTGTCATATAGACAAAGTTACTTTCATGTCAACTTCAGGTTGTCATATAGACAAAGTTACTTTCTTGTCAACTTCAGGTTGTCATATAGACAAAGTTACTACTTGTCAACCTCAGGTTGTCATATAGACAAAGTTACTTCTTGTCAACTTCAGGTTGTCATATAGACAAAGTTACTTCTTGTCAACCTCAGGTTGTCATATAGACAAAGTTACTTCTTGTCAACTTCAGGTTGTCATATAGACAAAGTTACTTCTTGTCAACTTCAGGTTGTCATATAGACAAAGTTACTTCTTGTCAACTTCAGGTTGTCATATAGACAAAGTTACTTCTTGTCAACTTCAGGTTGTCATATAGACAAAGTTACTTCTTGTCAACTCAGGTTGTCATATAGACAAAGTTACTTCTTGTCAACCTCAGGTTGTCATATAGACAAAGTTACTTCTTGTCAACCTCAGGTTGTCATATAGACAAAGTTACTTCTTGTCAACTTCAGGTTGTCATATAGACAAAGTTACTTCTTGTTAACTTCAGGTTGTCATATAGACAAAGTTACTTCTTGCCGACCTCAGGTTGTCATATATTCAAATTCATTTCGCTCAATAATGCTTAAGATTTTGAGCAGTTCGACATTACAGCGCTTCGCTGCTGACGTTACAGGAATTTGTCGATCTTCTCGGTTCTTCATTGTCATGCTTTCTGTCACTCGCTTTTGATAAATTTTATAAAAAGCAAATTGCTTATGGCTATTTTAAAAATTATCCGTTGGTCTATAATCTTTATATCGAAAATAGAAACCTATAAAACCATGTCCAGCCGACTGTTTAAAAAAGTAAAGCAAAAAAGCGAATTTCGAAAATACGCAACATCTTTAAATTACAAAATATGAAATACCAATCAATACGTGGCTTTGAAATAAAGTCGAAAATTCACAGTTTGATCCGCGATTTGTACATCGATTCATATTTTGTAATCGCAAGATGTTATGATGTTTTTAGCTACATAGCTACAAACCTCGCTCGACGTATTTTGATGCAAGATGTTCTTTAAATTCTAGAAATGCACATGAAACTTACAAAATAGTACACGTTTCACTCAGATAAAAATAATGTTCGAGAAGAAAGCAAGTAATTTCTCCGTGTCTTTCCCTCGGCAAAATAGAAATGTTTTACTCATTCAAAGTTACACCTAACGGTTTACCTCGACTTGTTGCTCCCGATTTGCAAGATTTCGTTTGAGTTTCTCAATCAGGCCCTCGTTCTCACGTTGCTTCTTCTTAGCAAGCTCATGAGCTTCCTGACAATGGAAGAAAGAACGTTACTCGCCAGATGTAACATTTCTTCAGAAAAAAGTAGAAGACATTTCTTAGCGAAAATTCAAAAACCTGGAATTGATTTTCTCTCGTTGATTGATTCGTCTTCAAATCGCATACGAGCGCTACCTTTTCATCAAGGGAACACTGTAAACTCTAAACAGATTTGAACCAACACATTGAGAATACGACGTGAAAACAAATCCCTAACCTCCTACTCAGCGAGCTTTATAAATATCGATCGCATACGAGCGCTACTTTTTCATCAAGGGAGCACTGTAAACTCTAAAGAGATTTGAACCAATACATAGAGAATACGACGTGAAAAACCTTAACCTCCTACTCAGCGAGCTTTATAAATATTGATTTGCAAACAAAGGTTGACTTTAACTGCTATTCTTCGTCTGCCATTGTACTAAGCAACAACATTTCATCATGACAATCTTCTATGAGACATACCCCACCTCCTCAACCCAACAGAGAATGCAATTATGTATTCTGCAATATTATTCTATCATGATAGTCATCAGTATAGACATAAAAGCCATGACCAGCCGACAATTTAAAGAAATATAGTATAAAGCAAATTCCGAAAAAGCAAGACATCTTGAGATTGCAAAATATGCATCAAAAGAAGACGAGAAGTGAACTGTAAATTTTCGACTTTATTTTAAAGTCATCCTCAGACAGAATGGCAGGGTGACAAAGATGACAAAGTCATTTTCAAATTTACAGTTCACTTCTCGTCTTCTTTTGATGCATATTTTGCAATCTCAAGATGTCTTGCTTTTTCGGAATTTGCTTTATACTATATCATCAGTATAGGTGTTTGTATATGTCGATCGTCCAAGCCAGTGTGGTCCCGAGAAGGAGTGAACTGACGCTTCGATATCCTTAACAGTGGTCATCTTAGGAGTCTAGTGTATCCTTAGCAGTGGTCATTTTAGGAGTCTAGTGTATCCTTAGTAGTGGTCATCTTAGGAGTCTAGTGTATCCTTAGCAGTGGTCATCTTAGGAGTCTAGTGTATCCTTAGCAGTGGTCATCTTAGGAGTCTAGTGTATCCTTAGCAGTGGTCATCTTAGGAGTCTAGTGTATCCTTAGCAGTGGTCATCTTAGGAGTCTAGTGTATCCTTAGCAGTGGTCATCTTAGGAGTCTAGTGTATCCTTAGCAGTGGTCATCTTAGGAGTCTAGTGTATCCTTAGCAGTGGTCATCTTAGGAGTCTAGTGTATCCTTAGCAGTGGTCATCTTAGGAGTCTAGTGTATCCTTAGCAGTGGTCATCTTAGGAGTCTAGTGATTCCTACCGAAACGTTTGTCGACACCAACAGTCCTTCTCGTGACTGCACTAACATGGAGGAACTACATGTACAAATTGAAACGAGTAACGGTAATCTCGGGTTCAAACCACTCACTTTACAGTCATCTATGACCACGCTTTCCCCATCATTATCGTGATAATCAACTGCGATCCAACCCTTTCCCCTTAATCCCACGAGGAATGCAACAATGCATTCGGAAAAAAATATTTATCATTGCAGTCATCTGTGACCATTGAACTAAAATACATTGAACGCCACCTGAAGCAAATAATTGAAGTCAAATCTTACACCCAGACACGCGTGTGTAGTGTTTCAAGATTCTCGCGCGGAGTGAAAATTGATTGAACTACACACGCTTCAGGGTGTAATCTCGCGTGTCTAGGGTGTGAAATTTGACTTCAAAAAATTACTAGGGTTTTCTATTACAGGCAGCGTTTCACGTATTTTAGTTCAATGTCTGTGACACAACCCTTCCCCCCAATTCATCAACCACGTAAATGTGTATCCCGCTATAACATTTTATCACGACAGTCATCCGTGAAAACCTATAAATCTTGCAGTCAAAAAAGCAACGTATCCCAGAATACCTTGACAGCATCTTCATGTTGCATCATAATGGCGTTCATGTTCTCGAGGAGGCGATCTCTCTCGCGTACGTTTTTGCGCAATTCTTGCATTTCCTCTTCCTTTTTTTGAAGCGCTTCGAATTTCTCTTCGATATTCGCCTGCAATGATTTTAACACAACCGTGAAACATGACGCCGGAATGAAAACAAGCTTAAGAATCGCAATTCCATTTAGATCCCGATTAAACGTGACCGAAGTAGACCTTCGATGAAAGTAAACTTTGCATTTCCTCTAAACCACTTTTGCTAAATGGTGAATGAAAAAACTTTAACGCGAAGGAACTGTATGGCTTATAGCGCATTTGATTATTTCACAATAAATAGAAATACAATTTTATACATGAAAACCAAAAGAACGTCATCTGGAATGACCATATGACATAGATGATGGATGATACACGATAAATATTAAGATAAAGTTCTTTGTTTAGCTTTTAGCTTTTCGTATATTGCCTGATATTCAACAATAGGTACTTAAATTCAAATAGATACCGATGCTTCAACGTATGATTGAGAAAGGTATCCATAATCAACAGAGCATCACTCTTATCAATAAAAAGAAGCACATTGTAAGGTTGCACAAAGCCTAGATAGCGTTATCCATGCATTGGTTAGTATTTTTTTCAATCTGGTTAGAAAGGCGGTCATACTTTCTATATGATTATGAAACTTTGTAATTCCAGAAACAATATCGTATTTGATTGATTGTTCAGTTGAAATCATAGATTTTTATTTTTCAAGAAATTTTTGAAGCGTTCAAAAATATAGCTATCCAGTGGATACCGCTATCCAGGCTTCGTGCAACAGCCCCACGAGTACAAAGCATAAACACAATCCTCAAGTCATGGGCGTAGGAAGGTCGATTATTGGGGAGTTTCAAACGAGCTTGACAGTGAATACCATGCATATATGAAGATGAGACCCCATCTTCCTACTCTCACGCTTAAGTGCACGCCCCGGAGCATGCGAAACAACACCATTCAGCTAAAAAACTCAGGTTTGAAAAGGAGGTTATTCTTACTCACAAGGTCGCTTCTCATGAAGATACCATGCTTAGGTAAGCGTGCCGACATGATGTCATCTCCCACAAAGACTTAAAATCGGATAAAAGCACTACTTGATTTTTCACGTTCACTCGGCATTTTTTGACGTGTCGTATTGCAACAGACATCGATTCAATTACCTCGACGGCAGCATCTCGTTCTTTCAGGCGATCTCTCAATTTCTCGACGAGCTCTTCTTTGGTATCTGTAACATCCTTCCAAAAAAAGTATGCAACATAAGAAAAGCTTTCTAAGAAAAGCATCCGATGAACTCGATCAACCCATCATATAAAACTTTTAATAAGAAAAGCTTTCTAAGAAAAGCATCCGATGAACTTGATCAACCTATCATATAAAACTTTTAATAAATGGGCTCTTTTCAATGAACGGCCTCCAAACAAACATGGCGCCCCCCCTCCTTGAAAACACTTCCCAATACACACGTGATCACACGTACATCCAGAGAACTCGATAAAGAAATGTTTTCTTGCGTCACAATCAAATCCTAAAAGATAAAATGTTCAAAGTTCGAATGAATGCAATCGCAACAAAAATAAAGTCATCTTCACTGCCAGTGGCGAAACCAGCCCACTTATTTAATCCTGCTATACAAAATTTTCTCTGTTCACATACCGTGAAGTATCCGATAAACGCCCCCTCTCCCCCACTCTTGAAGAGTGAGTTTGTCTTCGACACCTTTCTCCCTTGTAAACGACCGTCTCCAAAAGACGCTCACCCACTTCATTTAAATTATAATATCATAATAGTGGGTCGTCGTTTGGGCTCAAGAACTGTATATTTAGTCTTGATATATAGATAGTAAATGATATAAACGCCTCTCTCTATTAAACACTTAGCATCTATCCAACACCTCCTCCTGAAACCACTAGAATTCATTTGAATCCCTAGGCATTTGTCAGATCATTCGCGGTACCGTGAAAACAATATATTTACAAAGAAACGAATGAAGTGGCGATATATTATCCAGGCGGAAAACGCAAACTTATTGTGAACATTAGAGCCCAGCTTACTGCAATATTATGAACTGCCATTTATAAAATATAATGCAGTGTAAGAATTTTATTGACGTTTCGTCGCGCATTATATTACATCGTCACTACATTATATTTTACAATGGCAATTCGTATTATTGCAATAAGCTGTCCAGAGTCGAATGTTCACAATAAGATGTTTTGAAATTTACACAGCAGGACCAAAACTTGCAAGCTGGACACGCTACTGTTCGATATCATATACATGAGATGCACAGTGAAGTGAAGGCGACAATGACACCCCTCCCCCCCCACTGGAGTTTGCACACCTATAATGATATGTTTTTACCTGGATGATGCTCTCTTTATCTTTCAGTGTTTCCGTGATGCGTTGTATTACATGATCTTTACAAGTCAGCTGATTTTCGTGGTCAGATTTGAGTTTTTGTAACCGTTCGTCGAATTCATCGGAGACTGTGCGCAACTTGCTTTTTGTCTCCGCTAATTCTTCAGACAGGGTCTAAACGAAAACTTTCAAATAACCAAAAACGTTCACAGTTCATTTTACGTCACTTTGACCATAAAACAATAGATATTCACTTCAAATGTCACGAATCGTGCATTCAAATTTCAAACTTCTGATCAAAGTAGCTAAGTTTTGATTGGATTATGTAAGAACTTGATGCTTACACAAAATTGTGAACATATTGACAAAGCTTATATAAACATAAAAACACAACAAATATTAAGCAATTATTGGGTGAGGTTGAGCATGATATCAAGAATTATTCAGACCGATGTCATTGTTATCTGCCGAAGCGAAGCTGAGGTCTGAATAATTCTTGATATCATGCGAAAAACGAATTCAATAATTGTTTTATCATTCACTGAAGTATTATCAAAACATATCAATATAAAACATTTTTCAAACTTTCGCTAATTTGTGTTTGTCAGACGGTTTATTCAAGTTCGTCTCCTTTAAATATGTTGTAAATGTGTTCAAAGCAAGCTTCGCCGCTTTTTTAGTGTTTTCCGCATCCTTTTCCTTTAAAAGCTTTCACATCCTTTTTAGAAACTGTGGCAAACATCGCTGTAGTTTAATTTGTTTTCAAAACCGGCTTTTAATGGCGTCCATATTTGTAGAAACTATTATCTGTAGGCTATGACGTCATAACCTGCAGATATCGAGAATTATCTGCAGGTAGTTGACCAATCACGGCCGAGAATGCTCACATAGTGAATAATAAAAGTGTTTATTGTGTTTGCACAGGCTTATGCAAACCGAGGAGACCTTTGGGAGAGCAAAGATCGAAGATAGAAGATCGAGAACCGCGTCCAGCCGACAATTTAAAAAATAAAGTAAAAAACAAATTCCGAAGACACAAGACTTCTTGAGATTACAAAATATGAATCAAAACACGACGAAAGGTGAAGGATGTCTGAGGATGTCGGAGGATGTCGGAGGATGTCGGAGGATGACTTTGAAATAAAGTCGAAAATTTACAGTTCACTTCGCGTCTTGTTCTGATTCATATTTTGTAATCTCAAGATGTCTTGTGTCTTCGGAATTTGTTTTACTTCATAAAAGATCGAAAGTTACGACAAACGTCTCCAAGGTTTGCATAAGCCTGTGCGAGTACGAAAAACATCTTTTATTTCTTGAAAATTATAAAATAACAACAATGCGAAACATAAAAATTTAAAAAAAATATTTTAGTTATTCCTCCAACATGTATTCATGATTGATTTGCAAATTCTCTTTCCTTGATCTAATTGACAGAGCAGAGAGCGATTTGCGCAGGCTAATGCAAACTCAGCTATGACCAATCACCGCGCGCGTTAAATCATAAATGCCTTACACAATAACTACAATAAGAATTGGGAAACATTGCTGAAATCCCCCCTTTTATCACAGATTAAACAAAAACAAAGATCCACAAACCGTTAATTCTTTTTCTTTTTCATAAACTTTATCGATATCATCTTGTTTGGATTCTTGAGACTCTGCGATTCTCTGAAATATTCCAATAAATGATTGAATCACGGCTCGTGGACAAGAAATTGAGCCCGCGGTTCTTTATTGCTCATGCACATCTCCAAACACAAACAACAGAGATATGCGATCACTACTCGATCATCTGGACCTTTGGTTGTATTAATTTACAACTGTTTCGCAAAATGTTTTTAATGCACGACACTGCTACAGTAAATAGCAGGCTTTAAACTAAGTTGGGTTATTTTTTTACTTTCTTGCACACACTTGAGTCCTTATTAATCATGAATATGTCGTAAATGAAAACATGTGTCCTTTACAGAAAGAATTCAAATTTACTCTATGCTTAACACACATAATGGCAGTAATGCGTCTGTTCGTTGATTTTGGCAAAAATTCATTCAACTTTCACTGAAAATACGGAGCGATTCTTAGAATGAAAAATATAGAAATTATATTAATTCTATCGCTCACACTGAATGCTTGAAAGCAAAAAAATGAGTGCTTTGGCATTCCTGGAACGATAAGGAAACAAACTGACACTCGTTGGAATAAAAGTTAGCGGATTAAAAAGTGTCCAAGTAAAAACTTTATATCTTAATGCCTGTTCAATACCAACATCTATCTTTTTACTCCAGAAGGATCAAATATTGTAAAATACGCGCGACTAGTTTTAATTTCAAAAAGATTGGACTAAAATTTTATTGCACCGCAGATAAAAAGAATGCATTTGTCTCGTAAAAACTTAGCGCAGCGATTGACACGATTTTTATTTTAACACAGCATAAAGCAGTAGCGGGTCCAGGGAATGCCGAAATGCGTTGCTATAAATACATTTGAGCTTTGCAACACTTTACAACTAATTGCGTTCATCCGACTTTGGTCTTTAAGTATTCTCGAGAAATTTCTTACCCACAATGTAGTCGGTTGAATATTTCAAGTCTATATTGTCAAGATACTCTCAACTGGGTATCAGCGACAAGGGCGTAGCTGAAACGTCACTTGGGGGAGGGGGGGGACGTTTATTCATATACTCCGTTGACCCAGACTGATTTCTTTAGAGAGTCAAACACTTTCTAAAGAAACCACTCAGGCACAATTGAATATATGAAGAAACCCAGCCCCCCCCCCTCCGATTATCGCCTAGCTACGGCCTAGATCAGAGATATTGCAAAATTGTAAAGGCGAATGAAGTTTTGATGCAAGACATCGACAATGCAAATTCTGATGCAGAATAAACGTTTGTAGGTAACCGAATAATCTGCTGCTTGTGTGTGATCGATGTAACCAATCAAGACGCTCGTAAGTAAGCAATTAGCCAATCAAAAAACAATAGGAAGCAAGCCTACGTATGATATCTACCATTACCTTCAATTCCATATCTTTGCGAGCCAATGAGCGACTGAGATGCTACAAAATACAAAACAGATAAAAGTCTTTGAGCAATCGCAGTTGTCGCCTCCCACATGCGAAAGGCAAATAAAAAAGTACTGATTGACAGACAAATAAAATCTAACACAACTAGAAAAATTTTTAATATCAATTTTGTGCATTGAAAACACTAACGTCATTTTCCATTTCTTTCTCCTTCAGATTTCCTTGAAGCTCGGCAATCAATGCATCTTTGGCCATCAACGCTTTAGACTTTTCCTCAAAAGCCTAACAATATCAAAAGGAAAATTTTCAAAGCTTTCCAGTTAGAAATACATCAAATATTTTAGAAGTTAATGTGCAATATACGTCGTTCCTCTAATTTTCAGATACCAAGCCTCTTCCTAACATTCGGCAAAAGCATAAGCATGAGAAAAAGATTATCAGAACTCTCTCCATTATCTTGTTCACGCTTATGCTTATGCTTAGTGCAGTTTGTTGCTAGTGAGGACATTTGTGCCTATGCCAATACTTCTGTTGCAAGCGAGGACCAGACTTAATAGATACTTAGACAGACAATAGTAAAGCATGGTCCTCCCTTGCAACCTCAGCATAACTAAACAAGGTTATCAAAACTCTTCGTTTTTCTTACGCATATTTATGCTTATACTCGCGGGCGTAATGCAGTTTACTGCAAGTGAGGATACTTAAACTTATGCTTATATCGCAAGTGAAGGCAAAGGCTTAAAATGTAAAAGTAAGGTCATGTATTGTCATAAATCACATTTTGGACCTCCATTGATGATGTGCTATCATATGCAAAAAATGCTTTTGAACAACGTGCACTTTACGCAAACAGCCACAAAGTGTCATACAGAGGGTTCGAGTTCTAACCTTAATTTGAGGGCGATTCCCCCCCGTGACATCACAGTAGATGACACTCACACCAAAATTCTGAGTTTTGGTTTCAAGCTCAGACGAAAAATGAAGACATTTCAGGGATGCATAAGGGGTATTTGGGTAACTTACATAAAAAAATATTCAGATATACTTTTTCACCACCCTTCTAGCTCAGAGATACGTATAAAGGGCAAACATTATAAAATGTTGATGCGACCTCGATTGCGATTGGCTAAGAGCATACAGACAATTCTCAATATCTTGCCACCTACAAAATATTGAAAATTATCTTTAGGTGACGTAATTGTTCGTGAGAAAATTGTAAACGAAAAAATTGTGCGAAATTTGAAAGCGTTTTACCAACTGTTTTCGCTCGAATTATTGAGTATGAAGACGTAAAAATAAACGGAAAGATTACACTGTCAGTCGGGAAAGTTTTCCTCGAGTATTTACGAGAAAAATATGATAGCAAACAGCAAAAATTTTTGTTTGTCGAAGCACTGAAAATTTGCGGCTTCCGCACAAAATAGTTTTAAAGCTTCTGCATGTATAATAAAACAATTATTGACTTCGGTTTTCGCACATTAAAATTATTCAGACCTCGGTCAACGTTATGCGTCTTAGCTTTGCTTAGGGAGATACCGTTGACCTCGGTCTGAAAAATTCGTGATGTCATGCTCAGCCTCATCCAATAATTGTTAAATGTCCTACATTACGAGTGAGACCCACAAAAATTGACGTTTTCTTCATCTATTTAACAAGTGCCGCATTCTTTTAACTTGGAAATGGCAAAGTTAAAAAAAAAACACGAAATACTACATCCAATAATCTCAATTTGAACTGAAATAGACATATTAACATGTTATAAGACAACAAACAAGTAGTCGAGAAGCTGTTTCCATTGAAGCCCTATTTCAGAGAATCGCCAAGAGCTATATATATTCCGTTTAGCAGTGATTAATTCAGCAAAGCGCGAAGTGATTTTGACGTATTGAAACGAGTCGAAAGTTCAAATGTAAAGGAACAGTGGTCAGTTTTACGCGGGCATCGTGAGAAAAGGTACACTGCACATAATCCCATGATGCATCTGGTCCTAACCACATTCTTTTCCAATCAAAATTCGAATTCCTCACCTCGACATCTTTTAGACTGGCAGCGTCAACGATATCCTGGGCTTTCTCCAAATTCTCTTGAAGTGCACGGAACTTCTCCTGCATCTCGTCAAGCTGCAAGAAATGCAACGCCACAATGTGATGAATAAAAGCGCGCATCTCTTCATTGTCCGCATTCAGCGACATGCTTCGAAACTGCTGTGCGATAAGTTATTAGATAAGTGAACATTAAAG
The DNA here is from genome assembly GCF_021976095.1 of Xenia sp. Carnegie-2017. Classification (NCBI taxonomy): domain Eukaryota; kingdom Metazoa; phylum Cnidaria; class Anthozoa; order Malacalcyonacea; family Xeniidae; genus Xenia; species Xenia sp. Carnegie-2017. The sequence continues at coordinate 8,496,308 of NW_025813481.1, forward strand.
TGCCGTTCTTGCATATTTTTCATTCGTCCATTCTGGACTTGAAGTTGTCAAACGATCACAGCAACAGAAGCTTATGAAAGTCAATTGTTCCACGTACACAATAAAATACTAAAGGCTTAACTCGATCTAATGAGCACAGTGAGTTGACAATGCAATTATTTTGACGCATCCGGAGTACATGAAAAGATTCCAAAATGCAGCAGATCAAGACCCTGGTTCAATCTGAAAAAGACTTAACATACAGCTACCCCCTGCCGTGCAAAATATTCATGTGCATGCATACACGAGTAATCAATGTATTCTTATGTGGGTAGTCAAAATATATTCAGCTGGGTAGACAAGGTCGTGACCGTAGGAACATTAATAATTGTCTGTGTGTGTGGAGGTAAAATTCGTGTATGCATGATAAGAAGAACAAAGTTCTATTGAAATCTATTGTTTAAAGTACACTTTGCCGAGTTATCAAAATAATTCTATGTGGATAGTCAAGATATTCTTGTCTTGTTGGCAAATTCGTAAATTCCAAGGCCAGCCTTCCTCTATTTCATCATATTGATGAACTTTAAGATATTGCTTACCTCAGTTTGTTTCAGACGAAGTTTCTCGTTTAACTTCTGCAAATTTCAAAGGCGAAGAAGAACAAACACTAATTAGTTCAAAGGATGAAAGCGCGCTATGAGCCCACGTTACGAACCTGCGCTGTTGAAATCGCTTCGTGTGAAGCCAAATCAAATTTACGATCACTGTCTTGCAAAAGGCTTCTTAATTCCTAAAGACAATTAGATTCGCGTATCAGCCGTCAGCACAAATAGCGCTGGATATTGACTTTTCAAGAGTGTTTAAATGATGGGAATAGTTTCTTGACGAAGATGAAACTTTGCTATAATTGATATCATCATCATAGACTTCCTTGCAATAGTACTATCCAGCATTCGTGAGAACAGTTCATGATCCACATATCAGGGTCAAGGAAATTACTTCTTTAGATAGTCAACTCAATTTTAAGAACATTTGCAAATATTCCATTGGACGAAAATGTATTATTGATAGGCTTTTCTTGCCTGGAAGTTGATGACTCAGCACCAGAAGTGACGTACACCGGAAAACACATGCATTGAAGATATAGCTTTCATCAGTCAGGTCTATAGTAAACATACGCTTAAAAGGCAGAGCTGTTCGAACGCTATTTGCCACTAAAAATCTATATCATACGGTGTTTACAATTTACAAAGCAAGCGTGTTCTCCAATGTACGTCACTTCCGGTGCCGAGTCACAAATTTCTAGGTACAAAGTGTACGTTTTGCGCAAACATTCCATTGAAAGACATACTTTTACTGATGTTTCCGACTTTTTCAGTTCCTCGTTCAGGTTCTAAATCAACATAAACCGTTCAGTTGCTCACAGCATATCAATTTATTCAAGTGTAATAATGTACAAGCCTGGATTTGTGCATCTTGATCTGCGACCTTCAGCGTCAGTCCTTTTATCTAAATTCACAATGCAAAAACCGTCAACAAAGCGGTTATAAACGAATTAATCTACGAACAATACTGGTTTCGAGACGTTGAAAACAAAGTATCTTTGCCTGATGCTCTTGGAAAATTATCTACGCTGGGTACACACTGATCTATGAAAAACTACCTCGATGTTCAAAGGGGTGGACTTCGGTGGAATAACATTGTATGACTATTGTATGACATCACCAAATTAATTTACCACATACAAGTATGGCGCCATAATGTTAAGCTAATTTGAATAGGGTGGTATGTCCATGTAAATATACCAACGGTTAATGATTCTACCAGAAGGCATTTAGACATCAACTGAAAAACAAAACAAACAGAAAATACTCCTGAAAACACATTTCTAGCCGCCTGTCTCAGTAGCCTATCCATCTCAATCACCTGCTACCATAATTTACCCAACTGTCTAAAAATCTGCCACAGTAATGATCTGGGTAGTCTGCCTTGATTTTATTTTAGTTTAAGAGTCTGAATTACCTAACTGCCCGAGAGCACATCGGGTATGCCCTGACTAAGAAACTTGCCAACAAGTATAAACTGCCTGAGAGGACATCAGGTATGCCCTGACTAAGAAACTATAAACTGCCTGAGAGGACATCAGGTATGCCCTGACTAAGAAACCTGCCAACATGTATAAACTACCTGAGAGGACATCAGGTACGCCCTGACTAAGAAACCTGCCAACATGTATAAACTACCTGAGAGGACATCAGGTATCCCTGACTAAGAAACCTGCCAACATGTATAAACTACCTGATAGGATATCAGGTATACCCTGACTAAGAAACCTGCCAACATGTATAAACTACCTGAGAGGACATCTGGTATGCCCTGACTAAGAAACCTGCCAACATGTATAAACTACCTGAGAGGACATCTGGTATGCCCTGACTAAGAAACCTGCCAACATGTATAAACTACCTGAGAGGACATCTGGTATGCCCTGACTAAGAAACTTGCCAACAAGTATAAACTGCCTGAGAGGACATCTGGTATGCCTTGACTAAGAAGCCTGCCAACATGTATAAACTACCTGAGAGGACATCTGGTATGCCCTGACTAAGAAACTTGCCAACAAGTATAAACTGCCTGAGAGGACATCTGGTATGCCTTGACTAAGAAGCCTGCCAACATGTATAAACTACCTGAGAGGACATCAGGTATACCCTGACTAAGAAACCTGCCAACATGTATAAACTACCAGAGAGGACATCAGGTATGCCCTGACTAAGAAACCTGCCAACATGTATTACCCTTCCTGAAGCTTTCTTCACAGCCCGAAAAGACAGCATCCGTAAGAGCAATCTCAAAGGCCATAATTGCTCGTGAATCCTGCCTTAAGCATGGAAGCCTGCTTTGTCAATCAAATACATGTAACGTAATACCTCTTGGGCAATCTCGGGATGGTCTGCTTTCGTTACCGGCTAAACAGTTGCACAAATTATCACATCAGCTGAAGTATGCAAAAACAATTCGTCTTCAATACATTATTTTCATAAAAACACATGTGAAAAACTATTCTGCTATTGGCTCGCGTAGACATACACTTGAACCAATCATCGGGTATTTTAGTCATGGTGTCATTATGTCAACATCACTGGACGCTCGCAAACTTCTCTTACAAGAATTACATACGAAATAATGTAAATCTTCATTTGAATGATGTTAAAGGATGTTAAGGCATCGATATCATGTCGACCTACCGTTGCCTAAAATAACTCGACCGCAAAGGCGCTTCGTCAAACGACTTAAATAACGGTGAATATGCTTTGGACGAATCCTTTGACGAATGGCCTTTCGCTTGAAACGACAAGAAGTTCTGATCTTATTAGCTGTATGTATACAGTATGTATGTACGTGTGGAACTTGACACTTCTATAGCTGTATGTATACAGTATGTATGTACATGTGGAACTCGACACTTCTATAGTTGTATGTATACAGTATGTATGTACATGTGGACCTCGACACTTCTATAGCTGTATGTATACAGTATGTATGTACGTGTGGAACTTGACACTTCTATAGCTGTATGTATACAGTATGTATGTACGTGTGGAACTTGACACTTCTATAGCTGTATGACACTTCTATAGTTGTATGTATACAGTATGTATGTACGTGTGGAACTCGACACTTCTCTTTTGGTGTTAAGTAGTAATCTTAAGTAGACAAGCTTTATGAAAACAAAGAAGCTTCCGCAGAGTATATATTCATTTTTTCCCCTCAAATCACATTTGTTGACCCAGTCATTTAAAGCGGCTATATCAGGCTCGGAGAAATAACTTCCTTAAATAGTTAAATCGACTTCAAAAATACTTGCAATATATTTGAGACGACGAAAATTTTCTCGCCTAGAAGTAGGTGACTCAGCACCGGAAGTGACGTAAAAAGAGCAACTTGCATAGCTTCATTAAAGATATGGCTTGGTTACACAGGTTTATGGTAAAAAATAAACCTGTTTTAGCAAATCTTCATAAAAAACTGCAACATGAATTTAAGTTGACAACGTTTGAGCGAATAATTAAAGAAAACATTTAAAATGCAAAACTGTTTGGACGCCATTTCCCACTGAAATTCGATATTATTTTACGGTGTTTCCACTTAGCGAAACGAGAGTTTTCTCCTTTTTACGTCACTTCCGTTGTGAAGTCACGTACTTCTAGGCACGAAAAGATAAAATGCTCGACCTATCAAATATATTGTAGATGTTCTTAAGTTCGATTTGATAATCCAAAGAAGTTGTTTCCCCTGACTGATATAGGCACTTTAATGTACAGCGGACATTACCCATAAGTTGCATTTCTTAACCCAGACACGCATATCTTGCGTACAGGAGTAAGCGGACTCCCATGTCCAGCTATCTGCTTATGAGGGGTTACGATAGGTAATAGCTTATTTACAAATGATGAGTTGGCATCGAAAACTCATTGTTAAACTTCCATTATGTAAAATACCAAACATGACAATACCTTCACACGACTCTCTCGAATGTCGACAGCCGATCTCAGCTCGTCTATGATCCTAAAGATAAGCGAGAGGTTGTCGATTCTTTTTCAAAGAGTGTCGAGGAGTAAATATGGACACAGATAATCGTGTAATGGAAAACGATAATAATAATTGAAAAGACAGTTGAAAAAACACGGAGGGGGAGGTGGACGAGAAGAGAGATCAGTAGCCTACCCCCTCCCCGCCTCCACCCAATGATTCTTAAGTATTGAGAACAATTATTAAAGAGTCAAGTATCAAGGACGTTTCCCAAACTCATTTGACTCATTGTTCACAACCCTCCTCTAATCCTGCCTCCAACTTTTTTTCTCGAGTTTCCACCAGTATGATTGGACAAATAATTCAACAAGATGTTTCGAAAATGACAATTCGACAAATCTATCGCGAGGATGTTTAAAGCAAAAATAGTTCAGTGGTGCAAACAAGGAGAGTCATTTCCAGTTCACAATCAAAAGTAAGGACTTTGGCTCCAGCAGGAGCATGGGGTTGGTTAAATTTCAAATTTTAATTATTACCTTTCTTTCTCTCGAAGTCTTGCTTGTAATTGTGCCTAAACATACAGAAATAAAAACAGGAAAATCGTACAAAATGCTTCGTAAAAGATTCTTGAAATGGCTTATAAAGCAAAAAGATTAATGGTTCATAAACAATCCAGGTAAATTGTTTTCAGGCACGAAGCCAAAACAATAACAGGGGGGTATTTATACATGTATGACATGCCGTGTTAGTTTGTTTTGAAATCCATTGTTTTTACGGATGATAAAATAAATATATGAATATTGTCCCCCCTCGCCAATAATCCCTCTGGCTACGTGCCTGACTGTTCAATAATCATCCAGTGGCGTAGCATACTGGGGAGGTGTAGGGTTGCTACACCTCCCAGCTTTAGAATGGTGTTCGGTGCAACCCAACATTTGTCGGAAATGATACGAGTTTCATACCACTTCTGAATTAACAAACCGATTCTTATGAATGTTTTATGCAGTGCGGTGTTTGAAGTTAAATGAAGATATGATCTTCGCACTTTGCTGGACAATTTAAGCAATCATCTCAGGACCTGAAAGATCAGGTGACTCAACGGGATTCGAACCCATGACCTCTGCGGTGCCGGTGCAGTGCTCTGACCAACTGAGCTATGAAGTCATACATAGCTATGAAGTCATACATAGTATGAAGTCATACAGAGCTATGAAGTCATACATGTATGACTTCATAGCTCAGTTGGTCAGAGCACTGCACCGGCACCGCAGGTCATGGGTTCGAATCCCGTTGAGTCACCTGATTTTTTCAGGTCCTGAGCCGATTCTTCATAATAAATAATCTTCCTTTCTCTTCCCAAAATAAGTTTTGTATGTTACCAATTCATTAGGCATGATATTGCATCAACTCAATTTATAATTTCACGAAATGCATTCAAAGTACCTGGTGTTCGTCGGTAAATTTGAGCTTTACACCCCCACCCCACCCCCTCTCCAGTTCAAAATGTCACGCTACGACCCTGCATTGAACTGAATGTTTTCTTCCAAATCTATGAATGTTTTCTTCAAATTCTATGAATGTTTTCTTCAAATTCTATGAATGTTTTCTTCAAACTAGAAAAATCGAGCTAATTTCAAATCTAAACAGACAAGAACGTCTTCAGATTCTTTCCTTGTCATTTCTTTCCAAACATACATCATGAAATGTGACCCTCTCCCCTTAGAAAGATGAACTGACATCAATTCTGAATGGACAAAAACCTCTTCAGACTCTTCCCTCGACATTTCTTTCCAAACATACATTCTGAAATGTGACCCTCCCCCCTTAAAAACGATGAAATGACATCAATTCATGGGGGTTGTATCAGTCCCAATTTACTATACTTTTGTATAATAAAAACGCAAAAAGTGTGATTCTGTAATACAAAAGTATATTACAGTGGGACCGATACCCCCCACGAAGGTCATAATCAGATGAGCCAACTTCCAGCTTCAATTATCTTACTATATTTTATACATGGATGCGTTATCCAGTGTAATATACATATCAGTGTTGCCAGCGTGTATAGTTATTTTTTGCAGGCAGCACACCTGCTGGGTGAGAAGTAGCTACCGAGGTCCTTTATACTTTGCATTCAAATGCGATTGGTTGAAAATTCTATTTAGTAAAGTGTGGAAAAAGTCACGGAAGGACTTAAAATTTCATAATGTTCTAGTGACTACGGTTTGAAGTTAGCTTCATGCGCTTGCACGGAGTGCGGCTACCGAAGATCTCAATATCTAACACTCGTGTAGCCAAATTCAAGATGATGCAATTTGAGCATACCTACATAGCGTTTCACATGGACTAAAAAACAGTATAACGCCACAAATGGTATTTCTAGGCACTATATAGAAAAAATATTGGTCTGTACATAAAGGTTGATTTTCATTCAGGGCAAATGGTCGCGCGATCGACTTTTTGCGATCACTTTCGTTTGAATTGTGTGTAGCAATGTGAAACTGTTCTGGTTCAGAGCTTACAATTGAAAAAAAAAGTGATCTGAAAAAGTCGATCGCGCGACAATTTGCACTGAGTGGAAATCAGCCTTAAGTGGCCACGGCTCAGTTGCTTTTCTAGCCCTGTCAAAATACTCGTTTGTTTTGATGAGACCATTCAAAAATCTACACTTTTATGTAATAGTACATTGCCTAGAACAAAATACGCTCAGTAACCTGCACTTCGGTGGCTTCAATCGACGTTGCACCAGAGCCCTCTTTTATTTGCCGATTGGTTCTTTCCGCCTCCATCTATTTAACATAAGTACTTCATTTATGAGTATTCTTGGAGTGTGTTTTATCTTATACTTCTACAAATTGTCGGCTGGAAAGGTTATCGTACAACTAAATGCAGCGTACGGAGATGCTTAATACACAAAGTTTACATTTGCCCTGCAACCAAAATGCTCAATTCCATCAAATTCATAAGTCCTATCCAGCTTTAACGATTGATTTTCTAAGTTTAAATTTCAGCTGGATATTAAGGAACGGTCGGATTTAAAATACAACACTTATTATTCAATACCAATTTTTCCCTCAGCTCTTCCAATTTCTCCCTCAACTGTTCCGACAGAGCATTTGCTGATTTCATTGCCTACACAAAGAAAAGTGATTTATGAGAGATTGATCACAGAGACCAGTATCTATAGGAAGAAAGGTCTCAGGGGCGACAAACCTCAGTTGTACTTTGGATACTAAACAGAAACGGGGTTTCGTTACTAGCATGAAAACTGTTGTGTTTTTGTCATTGTCGTGCTATTATATTTTCCGAAAGTAAGAACCCCTGACGACAATATTGGACACATGAAACTTTGCATTAATAGCTATCGGTTTATGCGCATCATTTGGTGAATATAAACATGAATCATGAATTGAACCATCTTTCGAATTAAGCATCCAAGTTTTTGCTAACAAACCAAGTACTAAAGATGATAGCAATCTCTAGAGACTAGTTAAAGGCATTCGACAGGTTAGTTGCTTAATCATCCATCATTTTTAACGTCAAGGATGGATTTAGGGGAGGGGTGTGAAGGAGGGGGAGGGGTGTGAAGAAGGGGGAGTGAAGGGAGAAGGGGAGTAAAGGGGGAGGGTGTAAAGGAGAGAGGGGTTGCCAGAGAGGTGCCAATTTACTTATAAAACACTAATTAAGCAAAAGAAATTGTGATTAGTTTTTAATGGAGCACACTTTCAAAAATCATAAAAATATAAATTAACAAAACTCTGACATGCCAAAGAAACAAGTAACCATCAAAGTCTAATTCAAACTAGAACCACCCCACACACACACAGAAACATACTCCTCTCCGCCACTAAACCATTCAAAGTAGATCTCCAAGTAGACATGATAACAAACAGACAATGAGGAGCGGTAGTTATGGATCAAACGAATGAATCAAACGAAAAGAACATTTTAAAGAATGCTATCCGAGTAGCAAACACAAGCGATCTCTTTTTCCAAAACCAGTTACTTAGGTAAAGGCCGTGCCATCCAATGACGACAGTTAAACTTATATAATGTGAGTTATACGAGATGCAGTAAACAAATAAAATGTCAAAATAATGTTACAATTCACGTCATAAATGATGCGTAAATACACAAATCGATCGGCTGCTTCCTCAACAAATACTCCCGAGGTGTCTATTGGGTGCGAGCAATTTTTATAACGTACCTCTTCGTTCTCTTGAAGCTTTTTCTCATAATTTTGTTTTTGTGCGTCGAGATCGCGGTTGTGCTGGTCTCTAAGCTGTACAAAATGAAAATTTAATGAAGAGAAATTAAAAACTTCTCATCACACAAATTTGCATAGTTAAATGAAAATTGTCGATGTAGGTATTATTAAAGTTGTGCATACATTAAATGATCTAAGTCAAAACATAAGCTAATACAAGATCTTGAATAAAGGGAAGTCTTCGTACAAACTAGAGAGTGGCGTTGCCCGTCTGCTAGTTTGGTCGTGCTAAATGAATTTCTGATCATTATCATTATATCTTCCTTTAGAAATGTATTGTTTTTACAGAAAGTGAGAATCGAAAATTTTACGCGCGCTCTGATTAGGTCACAGTTACTAAAAGCGCACTATAACTACGAGGTATACACAAAAATGACACTGTAAAAATTATAACAACTATTGCCTAGTGTTTCTGAAAAGAACAGTTGACACACAAATATTCGGCGAACGGACTTTTCCGTATTTCCGTAGACTATAGTCACAAAGTAGTTCTTTTCAGAATGCACTGACGACCGCGCAAAAAATATCGAATGCTACATTTTTTCAAACAACAAAAAAACAACTAGCCACAAAAATTTTTCACCCATGTTTCGTCAATGTGTGAAAGGTGTTCTCCTTATTTATGTGCAACTTGCTATAAATGTTCGGTGAGACTCAAATTTGCAATACATCCCAAGTTAATATAGCCAGAAATGCCAGAATGACACCAAATATGCAAACACCTGTTTACGGTGCTAATTATTTCAAATTAAATATTCAAGACCTTGAGCTCGGTGAAATAACGTTAGCCGAAATCAGTCATGCTACGTATCTGCGTAGAACAGGAAGCATACCTTTAACACTAAGCCCTTAATAACCAAGCGCGAGGTCTTTACGGAGAAATATCGGACCGAGGTGTTTTTGTACAGACCGAGCCCGTAGGGCGAGGTTTCTACAAAAAGACAGAGGTCCGATATTTCTCAGTAAAGACCGAGAAAGCGAGGTTATTGAAAGTTTATTATATGGCATTATTCGACCTGAAACGAAACTTGTGAAATCGTTTCAAATTGTATCGTCTTGATAGTTAAACTGTTTTCCAAGTGTTTTTCATTCGAATCACATTCGTAAATGGTTTTTTGTTTCGTTTTTGCTTTTGCTGTTTATGCTTTACAAAGTTTGTTTACATTTGACTGTAAAAGTACGCGTTTTGGACCGTGGTCGATTACGAGAAAATAATGGACAGGCAAAAATGTTCCGAGCCAATCAAAGCGCGCCATTTTGCCGTAAGCGAAGCTTGCCATGTAATAAAATTACTTGTTACCCGTGCAGGTGGGGCAGGGACGGTTGTAAAGACTCGAAAAGACTTTACCTTTTTTATTTGTTCTTGGTGATTTCGATCCAAGCTATCGACGGCAGTCCTGTTCAAACAATAGAAAGATCACATTGTCGTCGACTATTTTGTGAATGATTACAGAATTTAAGATAAGATTGGGATCGGTTCTATCATATAAATGGCAATCCACAAAATGGAGGAGAATTAGGGAGATCCCCTTTTATTTATTATTTACAGTTCTTTGAAAATATACATAAAAAATGTAAACCTTGACAATCGCAATTTTTCGCGAAAAAAAACACACCATCTTATCTTCGGGAGAATTACCAAAAAAGACGTCTTTGTCTACTTACGATGCTTTTGACAACAACTTTCGTTTCTCGTTGAGCTCATTCTTCAGTTTTTCGATCTCAATTTTCAACTCAATGTTCTAAATTGTATAAAAGATGACACAACTTTCAACAACAGCTAACATGATGTAATAAAATTGTTGATTTTCATTCTATATTGCTGTTGAATGTTGCTTATTGTAGCATCAAGCTTAAACTGCTGATGTGCTGTTGAAGAATGTTATATACAGGCAGTGCAGCATTAACCAATGGGCCCTCTGGGCCCGTGCCCAGGGGGCCCAAAAATTTTTGGGGCTCCAGATTTTTTGGGCCCGAATGTTTTTATTTTGGCAATAAGATTTAATTTGAGAAACAATAATATAATATGAAAACAAATGTTTGCTGTATAGTTAATCGTCATCGCAAAGAATTTCTTGTTTGAAGTGAAAATCTGTACGCCAATGCAGGTAGACAATATTTCACTATTGAAAAGTCATTGGAGTCACATCACTCTCACGCTTCGACTGATTGAAAACCTAAAGCTCCGTGCGTTGCGCCTTTTCATTCATAGATAAACACAACTGCAACTGCCGAGATATATGGGCCAAGAATAAAACCCGCAAGCGAAGCGTAAAACAATGACATGGAGGGCCCAAAAAACCTTAATGTGTCCCTATTTACGTATATGACTAACTTGTTCTAAAAAACCATTCTTGGTTAAATTTTAGTCCAAACGAAGCCGATGAGTACAAGCCTATTGCAAATTTCTTTAACCTTTACGGGCGAAAAATTTTCAAGAAACATAGAGGCTAATCTTCTCAGGACCAAAAAGATAGATTTAAGGAAACTAATACCACACTTCACTTGTGGAAACACACCATTTTAAAGGCATCATCTTCATCGTCATCCCTTTGGGATTGCTGTAGTTTTTCTTCAAGGAAGTAAATTCTCAGCTTCAGCTCAAAATTTTCTTTCCTCAAATCTGAGATTTTCTACAGAAATTATGGCAAGCGTAGAGTCAAAATGTAAACACGATCAAAAGCCATGTGCAAAAACTGACCAGCCAAAACAATTTCACGCAAATAGCTCACCATTTCATGTTCTTTCAGGGTGTGAACGTCAGAGTACTTTGCTGCATGATTAAAATATCAATACATACACGGTTAAGATCTTTGTCACAAAGCTGGACGTATTAAGCCCACTACCCTTAAACAGCTTGGCCTTTTGGCAGCTGTTTGACTCTTTAAACGAGCACTATAGGGACAAATATATATTCAGCAACCATTAATAAATGCACTTAAGTGAAGTACATATCCAAGGGAAAAACTTCCTTCAAAATCAACAAGGCTTCAGAGGACAACCTATATATTGCAGCCTTTGGTGGGTAACTTCTTATCACAGACTACAACTGCCGGCTGTATGCAAATACCACCAAACAGAATATGTCTAATTGAAATACTTTTACTTCTTAGTTTATAACTGTATCTATATATTATACACTATTTATTGTACATTAACCTAAGTGCTTAAATACACATAACTTCATTGATCTTTATCCCCAGTTTAAAATGAACATAAGTAGTTAGTGTCTTTATTAGCACCACACCAGTCTTCACATACAGTTTAACAGAAATTTAGACCAGAGTTTCTAACATGCAGAAGTCTACTGTCTTCACAAAGAAAACAAATGCACTAGGCACAAGATACTTTGACATGAAAATGACGTAAAACATGTAACTGCACAGAGAAACATAGCAATTAGCGAAGCAATCAAACAGTAACACAGCGATGAGAATGGGTGAAAAGTAGTAGCATTGCTAACATGTATGTTTTACAGTAGTTCTGCTATTTAAATTTCTAAGCATTGTGCTTATTCTATTGTTTTTGCAGTAAGTGAACACAGAAAAATTTGCACAGCAGAACAAAATAAAGCCTGGTTCAAGTTTTAGTTTTAGCTGTTATAGTCTATGAGCCATGACAGTCTACAATAATTACAAAGATATGTGAATGTGTGTTGTAAGCGTTGCAATTTGATCACTAAAAAATCCAGAGCTGTTGAAGAAGATGAATCTGGTTCAACTTCTACAACAATTACAATACATGCCAACATTAGAAACTCAATGAGGAATGCTTATTAGCCATGCATGGCAATGCAAAATGATCAAAAACCTCTGACCAAACCTCGCTATTGAGAAGGATTATCACAAAAACCTAAAGTGAACATGTTTTGTCAAATATAGGCAATGAGAGCCGACATGTAATTTTGATAGAAGTATGCAAATACTTCCTAAATTTCATCAACAAAAACGATATGAAAGCATGTTGTCAAAGGTACCTCCTGTAAGCTCATCAATGATCATGTTGGTGATGCAAGTCAATGAGAAACAGATTAACTGTGACTAAGATTTACTGCATACAAGAATTACATTTATCAATGAACCAATATGGTCAACAATCGTACAGTCCAAAAACAATACGTACCACTACCTTGAGTTTCATTCATTGTGGTGCTACTAGCACCCTCCATCATCAATGGAAAGACGCTGCTACAATATGGAAAATAAACATTTGCAATGTGTTCAGTTGTTGCTATGGCACAGTCACATGTCCTGATTTTTATAACCTTTAGCCTTTTGGCACGTCAATATGATATGTTTAGCAACCAAGTGCTCTGCATGATGACTGTCTACGTTGGCCAACAGTCCAATTACTTGATGTCGCGTTCAAATTGCATTTTGGCAACATTGCATCGAACAAAATACACAAAATAGCACACTTACGTTTTGTTCAAGTCAAGGGGAAGACTTGTGTCGTCGTCCGTCATTGAATTGGAAATGAATGCCATCATTGAAGCTCCAAAAACGAAGATATTTAAAAAATAAATAAACTTGCTTCGTAACCAACGGACGCGCGCAACTTTTGATCGATAATCGTTACATCCCGGTACCACTCGGCACTGTTCGGCACCATTTGATACCATCTAACTTATTATTTATGCAAATAAATAACATGGTAATTTGACACTACATAATTAGCTGTAGGAAATGGTTGTTAGGATACAGCAGTTCATTGACAGTTTTTATCGTAAAATATCTACATTTTGCACCCTTGCTCCTATTCATAAACATATGAATTCATTTAAATTTTGTATTTGCAAATAAAATATTTTAATAAAGATATGCGATAGGCAAAATTAACAGCTAGGCATTGAACTAAAATATACGGTGGCTCACAAGGGCCACCACACAAAATAAAAATATTAATACACACACAAAATAAAAATACACACAAAATAAAACACACACAAAAATACACACACAAAATAAAATACACACACAAAATAAAAGTACACACACAAAATAAAAATACACGCAAAATAAAAATACACACACAAAATAAAAATACACACACAAAATATGATTGCGGGCGCTTGCAGTGTCGGCTTACTCGGAATTGCTCGTAATTGATCGCATTTGTTTTCAAAGTTCTAATGGTTCCAACTTCCAGAGTATATAACAAAATTCACTGATTTCACTGTGATCAATTATTTCAAAGTTGCTTACGATATTGCTCCCCGTATTTTGTTAAAATTAAGGTTAATGTGTTGTCCTTTGAAAGGACATTATTGCTCTAGCCTGTCCTGTATTTGTTATAAACAGCTTTGGGGTACTTGAAGTTGAAGTTAACGGACTTGCAGAGCTCGAAGGGCAACTGCTTGAAGAGACGCTACTCGTCATTGACGCTTCAGAACATTTTGGCAAAGAAGTTAATCTTCCCAAACGCACACCGCATTTGTGACAAAAAGAAGCTTCGTCAAGTGATTGTGCACCACAGTTGGCACAAAACATAATTATGCCAGATTATGCAAGAGCTTGCTTTCGATTCCTTTCCAAATGTAATTTCAAATGTTTCGCTGTTGAAACAGTTAAATACGACGACAAGTCGACCACATGTTAAAATCACAATTAGTGAATTACACATATCTGATTACAAACTGATAATATGATAGTCAGACCATCCGACACTGCAAGCGCCCGCGATCATATTTTGTGTGTGTATTTTTATTTTGTGTGTGTATTTTTATTTTGTGTGTGCATTTTTATTTTGTGTGTGTATAATGTATTTTGCGTGTGTATTTTTATTTTGTGTGTGTATTTTTATTTTGTGTGTGTATTTTTATATTGTGTGTGTATAATGTATTTTGTGTGTAATTTTATTTTGTGTGTGTATTAATATTTTTATTTTGTGTGGTGGCCCTTGTGAGCCACCGTAAAAATACATCTGGAACGATAACTCCTATAGTTTTGTCCAATGACTGGCTGAAGCGAAAATACATTTAAAATTTGTCAAACTTTCCCCCGGCGTCAAGGGGCAATTTGAGATGGGATGGTCAGCTCAGGATGTCAAGAACATGAATCCTTATCTCGACTCGACATATCTCAAAGAATAACTTTAGAGAATTCAAATTGAATTCTACATATGTGTAATACGATTACCATATTTTTGTTTGAATATCTGTTTATGGTCAAATGTTCGCGGGTGAGGAATATTTCTTCCCGCTCATTTGACGAAACTGAAACGCGACTACTATCTTACGGACCAAAACATTCCATAACACCTAGACGAATCCCGACTGAGACGATAGTATCAAGTGTCGAGGCTGTCCTAGCGTATCAAAGAGACTTGTCAGAGACAACTAAGGACGAGATCAGAAGCAGGGTAGCCTCTGCTTTACAATCGTCCTCTACACGTGACAACAACTTGACAAAGGACGAACAACAAGCACTCAAACGACTAAAACACGACAACAACATCGTCATTTTACCAGCAGTCAAAGGACGCGTGACTGTGGTCATGGACAGGAATGATTACTCCAACAAAATGGTGCTACTGGAGCTCTGCCTCACCTCGACTTACTTCCAGTACAAAGGTACACACTACAAACAATTACATGGAACAGCAATGGGCTCACCCGTTTCTGTTGTAGTTGCTGAAATTGTAATGCAATCTATAGAGGAATGGCGCTCACGTACTGTGGCCGGTACGGGTCACCAGAAAATAATTTAGAAAACATAACAAACAATAAGAAAACATCACTCAAAATCATACTACACATTTCAAAATACTCACTACACATTTCAAAATACTCGCTACACATTTCAAAATACTCACTACACATTTCAAAATACTCGCTACACATTTCAAAATACTCGCTACACATTTCAAAATACTCACTACACATTACAAAATACTCACTACACATTTCAAAATTCTCGCTACACATTTCAAAATTCTCGCTACACATTTCAAAATTCTCGCTACACATTTCAAAATTCTCGCTACACATTTCAAAATACTCACTACACATTTCAAAATACTCGCTACACATTCGTCCCAGTCTTACCCTGGTCTGGCCTGCCCACGGTCGTCATTAGTTTACATCTACGAAATTGACGTGATGGCAGAAAGCTAATATAAATATACGCTTCCGATATTACTAACAGTTCAGTTCGCGTAAGGATATTTTGATGATATTGTGGCGATATGTTGTCTATGTGGAATTCGGCACATAGACAAACATATCGCCACAATAGCATCAAAATATGCGATACGCGTACATGAACTATTAGTAATATTTCTTCCAGGGATTTCTTGGTCTTGTTTAGACAACACAACATGAGTGGTCAATCTACAGATTACATGTAATTGTATTTGTATTGGTGATATTCGACAATCATTAGTTTAACTAATGCACTTATTGACGTGACTGGTATTGAAGTTCTAAATTTATTGCGTTTACTCGAAATTACCGAACTTTTCATTTTCTTTGGCGTTTCTTGTGCAACAAATTATAGCACTATGTGTAAATTTCCTCTTTGGTTTCCTTGTTATTTTTGTAACGCATCACACAAGTACGTACGCGACATAGCGAATGCAAATTCATATACTCAAATTTTTGCTATTAAAGTACGAACATGTGTCGAAAGCCACTGCAAATACATTTGCTGGCGATATGTAGATCGTCTACTAATGTTGTTGCCCGACCAAGTCCAGCAAAACCCTGGAAGAATTTCTGATTAGAGTTGAGCCAATATTTTCATGCTATTATCCCAATGTCCCATTTTGTTTGCCTTGTGAAATGCGGAATTATATATTTAATATGCTTACTTTATGATGTCATGTCAGTTTCGTAGATGGAAACTAATGACGACCGTGGGCAGGCCAGACCAGGGTAAGACTGGGACGAATGTGTAGCGAGTATTTTGAAATGTGTAGCGAGAATTTTGAAATGTGTAGCGAGAATTTTGAAATGTGTAGTGAGTATTTCGAAATGTGTAGTGGGTATTTTGAAATGTGTAGTGAGTATTTTGTAATGTGTAGTGAGTATTTTGAAATGTGTAGTGAGTATTTTGAAATGTGTAGCGAGTATTTTGAAATGTGTAGTGAGTATTTTGAAATGTGTAGTATGATTTTGAGTGATGTTTTCTTATTGTTTGTTATGTTTTCTAAATTATTTTCTGGTGACCCGTACCGGCCACCGTACTCACGACTTACAAAAACATGCACTACCTTTTTGGTTCCGCTACGTAGATGACACAACACAGCACTACATGCAGACGAGATTGATGACTTTCACACTCACATCAACAAACAGAACAGCCACATACAATTTACCAAAGATGTCGAAGAAAATGTAACTCTACCTTTTCTCGACTGTTTGGTAAAACATGACAATCAAAAACTACGAACAACAGTTTATCGCAAACCAACACATACTGACCGACTACTAGACCAATCATCTTACAACCCTACATCACACAAAGCCACCACAATCAGAACATTAACAAGACTTGCACAAATCATATGTGATTCACCGGACGCTCTACACAACGAAAACAACTATCTCAAGCGTGTTTTTGACAAAAACAACTATAACTCTGACTCTATCAAACGCAACACTTACAAACCCAACGAACCCAACGAAACGAACAACTCAGTGACAACAGCAACGATACCTTACATCAAAGGTACGTCTGAGACTATCTCGCGTATCTTACGACCATACAACATACGTGTCGCACACAAACCAATCACAACGTTACGACAAGTACTAAGAAACATAAAGGATAAAGAACAACCCAACGAACGAAAAGGTGCAGTTTACAAAATAAACTACTTCGACTGCCACGCCTCCTATATCGGGGAAACTGGCAGCAACTTAAACATAAGACTTACTGAACACAAACGAGCTACAAAGAAACAAGACAAAACTAATCACATTGCCGAACATCACCGAATCACAAAGCACAACATTTACTGGGACTCGGCAAAATGCATTACTTACAGTACTGACTATAGACAACGGCTTACATTAGAAAGTTGGTATACCAACTTGGAACAAACCCCCCTGAACAGATCACAGCAATTACCGGCACCTTACAAACGACTTATTCCCAATACAAACAAACGATCAACTAAAAACATTACACTTCACACTAATTCACAATGACAATACACAATTGACACCCACACATTACAATTAAAAACATCACACCTAAATCACACATCACAACTAAAAACATTACACTTCACACTAATTCACAATGACAATACGCATTTCCTGAACACACAATACAATAACGTAAGAACCAAATAACAAATACGGCTAACCTGACGTTTACTCCTCATTTGACTCTGGAGATGACTACCGCTAAGGTTGTCGAAACGTCAGTCAACAACAACAAAACAGTCCTTCTCAGGACTATACCAACCTGGACGATCTACAATTACAAACATGTAACGATACTCCCGGGTTCAAATCATTTACTTTAAAAATTGCCATTAACTCCAAGACTAGGGGCAGGGACGCCAGAATGTCCATTACTTGGGGGGAGAGGGAGCAAATACTCTGGTATTCATAGTAACAGCTTGCAAACAATAATTGATTTCAAAAGAAAGTAATCAGGGAAAACAAGCATATATGAATATTTGCCCCTTCCTCCAACGTCCCGGCGTCCCTGGACGAGACCTTTATTCCTTCAAGAGAAAGTCGTATTATTTACCTTCTTTTTTTACTCCATTTTTTTCACGGATGAACACACTATTGGCAAGATGTTGTTCAGAACATTACTTTCCTTCGACAAAGAAATCGTACTTTTTGAATGTAGCTAGTGAGTCAATCACTTAATTGATCTAATTATGATATTCACTAACACATACATTTTATATCATATCGGATAGCCTTCAATAAGGACGAAGGCGATCAATGAAAAGAAAGACTAAAGCGAGCAACCATCTCTGACGAGATATAACAAATTTGAGGTTCTTATTTTCGAAAGTTGTTTACATGAGCGCGGCTATCTAGGATGCGTTGAATGTTTTGCCAAATTGCATGGTCTCATATTCATTATCCGACTAATTGTTTTAAAAGTTTACAACTTATTCTAACTGCGAAAAACATGATAAAAAAACAGCATAAAATATGATAATAACTAAGCTCTGTCAAATGGTAAATCACACAATCATGTGTTTAGCTTCTATGATAGATTATATGGCGTTGCTGCAGTCTTCTCTCAAAGAAATCAATTGAAGCCATGGCTGCAGCAAAACTTTACATTTAGTTAATTACATTTGATTGATGATATATAAAGTTGGAGACGCCACGATAATGCGATCCTTGTACACAGCGATCATACGCGCGAGAACAAGAACGCCGTAGAACATAGAGAAGACGGCGATCAGCAGCGCAATTGAAGAGTCCAAAAACCACACAGTCTGCGAATATTGCAACACCACGGACGATATGACGAGTGTGAAGGCAAGTATTGCACCACTCAGAGCGTCCACGGCATCGGTCATAAGCGCTGCACTTCCCATTCTCGACGCAACTCGGTATTTTGCGGCGAACAGGAGTAAATACAAAAGCGCACTACCCGTAGATATTCCAATGACGAACGCCATGCCGGAGGGTTTTTCCTGTTGCTTCAATGACTGATATGCCCGAGCAAATACACAAGCGGCACTTAATACCATGCTGCTTGCAACAGCAATGGTAGCAATAATTTCCTTTCTCATTATCGAGCTCACCGACGATTTGTTCGACGTCCAGAAACGCCATATTATTAAGAACGACGAGAATGACGTGAGCGCTGAATCGAATCCAAAACCAAAAGCAGCCGAGCTTGCCGAGGTGCTCGAAGCCAGAAACGCAAGCAACGCGATGAGCAGAGTAGACGCTAATGTCAGGCTTGCCAAAGTTACAGCCATTCGCGAAAGGCGTTGCGCAAAGAGCTTTGGTAAAGTCTTGTGTTTCGGTAGAATGGTTTCGTCAATAAACGACACGCAAGAGTCATTTGATACTTCAAAGCTTCGCTCCCATTTGACTTTGATTCGTCTCCATCGCTCTGTGGACAGACTATGAAATACATCCACTTGCTCCTCTTGCTAATAAATGCAACATCATCGTGCATAATAGCCAACATTCTACCCCAACAAACTCCCGTCGCAAAATATAATTGCTGGAATTGAAAACAGAAGACGGCAATACTCAATCACAGTACATCGTCGGTCGTGCGTATAACCGCTTAAAATGAGAAGTTACTCAACCATGTTATAATGCAAAGATAAGTTCTTGATCATGAACGCTATAATCGTCACGTGCAATTTGTTTGCATTAACAGCGAATTCATTTTTGATCCCGAAGGTCTTTTAGGTCGCGTGTTGCCATCGTTACAACTTGTCTGAAAATATACTCAGAATTTCTAGGCGTATGACCTGTGAAGTAGCCAGGTCCCAAGTTTGGTCGAACTGGGAAATCACTTCAAAATCAATACATTTCTAAAGAAATGAATAATTATGATGCTTTGGTGCTGAACAACAGTGGACAACCTGGTGACGCCCAGTTGTCAATGATTCCATATTAATTACGCCACGTTATTACGCTTTCTAAATTCATTCCAGATTTTCAAACCACGTGATCGTAAAATTGGAAAAGCGATCAATTATATTTTGCTCAGTCTTTCATTCATTTCAAAGTAGATATTCGTGTGTTTTAATTAAGTGTTGTCTTTGCTCAATGAAAACATGATACAGAATATGCGCTGAGCATATTTTTTGATTATAGGAAAGGATATTCCACTTGTTCCTCCTTGTTGAGAACAACAAATGAATGGTTATTTAACATGGACAAAGGGTTAATAAATGGCGTAGTTTTCTTAGATTTACAGAATGCTTTTGATACCGTAGATCATAGCATCTTGATAAAAAAAAAACTAGAACTTTATGGCATACAAAATAATGCGCTTAGCTGGTTCATCTCGTATCTAAGCAACAGAAGACGAGTATGTAAAGTAGGAATGTCTATTTCAAACACTTAAAATATAACGAAGGGTGTACCACGGGGGATCAAATCTTGGTTCTATTCTTTTCTTACTTTATATAAATGATTTGCCGAATTGTCTTAGTTCCTCCGTACCAACACGTTTTGCAGATGATACAAATCTCACAGTTTGTGCCTTTACATAAAACGAGATTCAAAAAATTTGGAAATTGAATTACATAAAGTCCATATGTGGCTTTTAAGTAACAAGCTGACCTTAAATGTCAAAAAAACTGAGTATATGTTAATTGGAACAAGACAAAAGTTGTCCCAAGTTAGTGCTGATCCAATTTTATCGATAGGGACTGAGGCTATTAAACGTGTTTCATCCACCAAGACACTTGGTGTAGATGTGGATGAATGCATCACTTGGAAAAATCATATTGAAAATGTGGCCAAAAATGCGGCCAAGGGAATTGGCGTACTGCGTAGATCAAAAAAAAAAATACTTGACAAAGGCACGCTTAAAGTCATTTATAATGCATTTGTATTGCCACATTTTGATTACTGTGCTTTGGTATGGAACAACTGCTCCAATAGTTTACAGATTAAATTACAAAAACTTCAAAATAAAGCTGGCCGAATAATTACAGGTGATTTTTATAAACCTGCCTCAGACTCTGTAAGATCTAAACTCTCTTCGGACACCTTAGAGGCAAGGAGAAAAGCGCAATTAGAGAATTTAATGATACAAATGATGAAAAGTAATTCTACAGATTATCTTCGACAGTTTTTCTCAATACATACGAATGAAATGTATGAATTACAAAATAACAATCACGTTCTCAACTTGCCAAAACCAAAAACAAATGCCTTAAAACGTAGCTTTGCATATAGAGGTGCAGAGGCTTGGAATAACATTGAAGATAAAAGAAAATATCTATTGCATGCATAAACTTTATAGATTTAATATTTTTATTTTTATATAGCTCATACTTGGTTTTTTGTTTGTTTGTTTATTTTTTACCTAGATGTAGTATCCTTTTTTATTTTATTTTATCACACGGCTATCTGAAAATCAACTTTTTATTTTTATATGTTGTTGTATTTTAGGATCTAAGTTGAGATACTATCGTGTTTAAATAAATGTAAATAAATAAATAAATAAATAAATTTTCTGTTTTACATTTTGAATACATCCGGGGTTTATTGTCTTTTTTCCGGCACTAGTTGAGTGACAAATGAATGACGTGAACATAAATATTGAACAGTCCTACTTCACGAGGTGGACATACAAATTATATCAATATCTGCTATGGAAAATTGCAAGAAGCGTCTCTTATGATGCATTGACAAAACTGCCACGTATTAGATTTAACAAGATTCAGTGTAGGAAGCAGTTGTACTATTAAGAAATGATTTTTTTTCAAAATTTTTGTGACACCATTTGAGAAATGCTATCGCAAGAGAATGCTTTCAGCTTCACATTGAAAGATTTCTTAGGTTGTATAAGTACAGTGCGCTCCAAAATTCATTGCTATCGTGGTTCTTTACTATAGATTATTATTACGAGTGGGACTGTTCAATATGGCGGCGCATCTAATTAAAGCTGTCAACTTCCGGCTTCAAATTTTTGCCCTCATCATATCGGGAATGCCCGACCATGTAATATACATATCAATGCATAAATCACAGTAGGTGACCTTTGTTCCAATACTCAGGTGTACAATAGTGTACTCTATGTACCACATCTTCACTACGTTTGCTGTGTTACTTGTCCATGTGACCACCGAAAGCATAGAAAAAGACTTACGGCGGTATACTAAAAGGTCACTCACACCATCAATGATTCAATGGAGAAATTACCTAGTCATTGATTAGACAAGACACGATTTTCAAGAATTTGTTGGAACCAGCGCCCGCGTTCCAATTTCAGTGACACCCCCCAAAAAAACTGATGTTATCGTTCTTGTCGTGAAGCACTTAGATACAGCTAGTGTTGTACACAATGGAGGAGAGAGAACATGTAATGTTACACTAATGAAAGGGCAACCCCAGATCACGCGTTTGCATGGTTTGTGCAAACAAAAACATGGCTCTATTGCTAGGGCAATCCTAGCGCGCACGCATACGCTACATATAAAACATATTGACATTGGGTCACTCGCTTCCTAGGGTAGCCAGCCTTTGCTTATAAACAACTGGTAATGCATAACAACAAGAAACCTTATCCCGCAAATTTGGATAAAGATGGACAGAACAGAACTTACCATTGTTGTCTGAAGCAACAAACTAAGTTAATAACCTATTCGTTTAATTGTTGCAAGTATTCTTGTCCGAAAGTTTAGTTATGGAACATTTGCTGAGAGTTTCTGGTAATCGTTGCACTTTCCACACCGAATGATATGTCTCTCGTGATGATGGGGGACGATAACCGTAAGGAATAAGTCAATATAAATAAAACATAAAGCAAACAAACTTCGTCGCGTCGCTGTCAATAACGATCACTGCATCAAATAAATTTGATTGTTGTTCATAAGAGGCTCGAGTAAATAAAGTAAAGTCAGCAACAGTGAAAATTGTAATGAAATATTTTGAACTTCGCGAATTAAAAAATAATAATTCTGCTTTGAAAAGGCAGTTGTTCCATCACATGCCCACGCCGTTGTATTTGTTCAGTTCTAACAAG
This sequence comes from Xenia sp. Carnegie-2017, assembly GCF_021976095.1. Classification (NCBI taxonomy): domain Eukaryota; kingdom Metazoa; phylum Cnidaria; class Anthozoa; order Malacalcyonacea; family Xeniidae; genus Xenia; species Xenia sp. Carnegie-2017. Next base: position 8,519,735 of record NW_025813481.1, read on the forward strand.
ACCGCACACAAATTCACACAACAATCCAGAATAAAATTGTCAATTCGCAGAGGAGAAAGGAGAGGCAATTGTTACAAACCGACTTTTGGAATTTCGAACTACACATAACTAAAGTTTTCTGGGTTAGATCTGTAACGGCTTATAAAGAATTTTTCATCTTTTTTAATAGAATTCTACATGCAAGTAAAATGTTCCAGACGCGTGGGTTGTTAAAAAAAAACTAATCTGATATTGAACAGTTTCGCCTTGAAAGGCTTAGAATACAAACCTAGATGTTCGAAATGCATAAACACAAACTTCGTGAAGGCTAGTTTTCTAATAAGTCTTTAAATGCCTGACAGTGTATCGAGAATAGAGACGCACAATTAAACGCTATAATTTTTCAAAAGACCGTGTCTACAAGTCGATCATGATCTTAAGCAGAGCACTACTTCCAAATGCACGATTTCCTGAAAAGCCATCTCATGTATCATAATTTCACGGCGAAACAAATTAAATTGTTTTAATTACAACGGCGCGTAACAATTACTTCTATAGCAAATTTAAATCATAACAGTTATTAAGTTTCCAGTAACTTTCCTCATTCTCATAAAGTCATAACCCTTAGCTAATTAGTTTACACTTCAGCTGGACAAAGAACATGTTCTGTTGTTGGCAAATTCTCTGCCTTTTTTCGTTTTCTATACAACTGGCATAGTCGAGTGAAATGCAACAGAGAATACAAACCGTAGCAAAAGGAAAATAAGGCCACTCCCAATGCAATTATAGAGTCCAAAAACCATACTTTAGTTGTAAACTCACGGGTTGAAGTCGTCACAACTATACTGAGGGCGAGAAGGCCTGCGCAGAGTGCATCGATTGCGTCCGTACGCAGCGCTCTACTAGACAATCGTCTTGCGATTCTGTATTTTACAGCAAACAGTGTGACGTATACAAAAACTGATATTGACGATAGAACGAGAAGCATTCGAGATTTCTTATGCTTCTCTGTGCAAACTAGGGCCCTTATAGACTTGAAGCCGACGGATATACCAGAGAGAAGTAATGAAACTACGATGATGAAAAGAGCGATCAATTCTCGCTTTCGTTGACGTATCTCCACTTCCTTAACGGACCAAAATCGCCATAGAATAATGAGCGACGCCATGCCGGCGAGCAAGGACTCGAACGCAAGCCCAAAAGCTGCCGCGCTGCCGGACTCGTGTGATGCAATAAAACTTAACGAAGTAAATAAAATGGTCAAGATCAATGTCACAAGTGCAGCCCGCTTGGCCTTGTTGATTTCGTGCTTTATTTCGCTGATGGTAATGTACCGATCACTTTCTATGCTGAGCAAATCGCTTTCGGGATAGCCCCAAATCGAACTAGTTTTGGAATCAGTGGACGTGAAGAAAATGGATGGCTTTGACTTCGTGTCGTCGTCGTAAGTTATCGTTGCACCATAAGATGACAATGAAGAAAGAAGCTTTTCCTTTTCCGTAGTCGGCATTTTGAGCCTTCGAGAAGCGGACTTTCGACAGTGGCAATGTAATATATCAATGGCACTTCTCCCACAGACACCTTTTTGCCTTTTGCCACTTTTGCTGTACTGTAAACAAAGAAGTTGTCAAGTTCCAATCAGTATGCTTAATGTTAAAGCCTACTCAACGAAAGACATCACACAAATATGCATAGCAATAAACTTTCTTCGGTTGTCGATTTGTTATTTGAAAGAAACAGATTGCCATCAATTGAAGTTGAAGCAACTACCACCTAACCGCTTGATAACAAGCCGTTTCTCAACGTACACATTAAATCAACACTTTTGCCATTCAGTCTTGCGATGGAATACGCTACTCAGTGTCACATGCTTCTAATTGTATACGGCAAATTTTTTTGCATATACTTCAAGGTGATCATCCATGAAATGTATGCACTTATGTTGTTCTTTACTATACATAAAGACATTTTTTAACTTGGCACTCCAGAGGAGCAAAAAGAACATGCGACATCCGAATGTACCACACAAATCACAAGGCACGGGCGCATTTGCGACTCGAGCATTCAAAATCCAAATACAACTTTTTTTCTAAGTGAAACGTTCTTCTGTTATACCCCCAGGCCTCCACGAGTGCCGCTTCCGGATGTTCAATATATCAAGGCGGTCGATTCGCGGCCATGCAGTCGAGATTCTGTCGGTGAGCAGTTAAATGATCGCAGCATGTTTAAAAGTTCAACGAAATTATTCATCATCTGAAAAACTCACGATGAAGGTAAGCAGCATCGCTTACAGACTTCCTTCACGTAACAAAGGATTCCATTTTCATTGCGAAAATGGCAACTTTCAACTACAACACTTCGCGTCTCTAGAGCAAGGCCACCAGGTAATGAAACTCCAAGCGCGAGCAAGGTCACCGGGTAATAAAACTACAAGCGCACATGTTGGGTCATTGCAGTGGTAAAGGTAAACAAAGTTGGGACCATGGTAGGGACATTCAGTGAGCCAAGTGATACCATAAATGGTTACCACTCCATTGCATTTCCTGACCAATAGGAACGCTGAGCTATTAATCTAGTCAGTTATGCTGTATACAAACCAAGGTTGGAAGGCAAAGCTTGATTTATTATTCATACGAAGTCGCAAAATACAAGTATCAAACGCGTTTGGTATTTACCATCTAACGCATGACAAACTTACCTACTGGATTACAGTACATGCCGTTAACAATTAAAAAGTCAAATTGAATTTTTTTATGGTGCAACCTTAACTTATTGCAAGGCAGTTGTACTTTCAGACCAATAGCGAAGTAAGAACGCTGAGTAATTAATGAGTAATTAATGAGTAACGCTGAGTAATGCTACAAACCTATCACGCTTGCGCTTGCTCATAGCAAATGGTCCGGGAAAAAGGAGATGTTAATGGCATAGACTTCGCCTGCAAGGAGGTGGGTTCACAGCACTTGCCTTGGGGGGCGACTGTTTGTTAGCGCAAAAGACGTTACTCCTACTGCAATGGATTTTACAGGGTCTCCTCATCTTTGTTTTTACGACGAAGGAAACGACCGACAAGGAAAGGAAAGGGAAAGGAAGATCTCCATGTCGATGAATTGAAGTAAAACTTAAAGCGCTAATGAAATGAAATTTTTTCTCACAGTTTTATGATTTCACGGCAAAGATTATTCAAAATGACCTAATAACTTCTACAGTAGAATTTTTTTTGCTAATTTCTAGATATATTTAAAAAACATCACTGTGATATCAACAAGACATAATTAGGATATGTAAAATAGTAATTTATACGCATGCAATCGCTGATGTTAAAGAAAGGCCTGAAAAAATTAAATGATTGTTCGTGAAAAAGCAAATACTTTTTTATAATTGAAAAATACTTTTCTATATTTGAAAATCCTTTTTTGTATTAAAAGTTCTACGTCTGAGTAATGGGTACGTGCATCAATAAACGCAATGAACTAAAAATACTCAAAATAAGGCAGGAAATAACACTTCATTCTTTCCGAATATAGTCGGAGCCAAGAAATACCTCAGACACAATTTTCAATTTCGATGGAACTGGAAGTTTTCGCGTGAACGCTTGCTTTAATAGTATCATTGTTTGAAATGAGGATCAAAGCTAGTGAGAGCCGATGTACGAAAGATAAAGTTATTAATACACGTAACTTTCCAAACATGCCATTTCATAAGATAAATTACTATTTTTGTACCAACAGTAGTTAGTTGATAAAATCCGAAGTATTCATATTCAAACAACAAAATGAAAGAATCGGTTTAAACGTTCACGTTCATCAAATAGAATCATGTCTTTTTTGTTTCCTTCGAGGAGAACAATAAGAAATTTCAACAGCAACGGTGGGATGTACACCGACCAGTACTCGACTTTCCTACGCAGTTATAGATTTTCTTAATAAGCAAGAAGAGCCGTACCTGAAACGTTGATTTTTTTATTCGGGGAGGGAGGGTTATGAATGTAATTTGCTTTACTAAAAACAAATCGTTATCAGTCACCCAAGCAATCAGCTTGCATGGGTGCAACCTGAACGGTGTTATGAAAATAAAAAAAAGTAGGTTTATATTTGAGTAACTTGAAGCACTGAATATTTCTCATTGGAGGTCATTCGTGAATTCGTGTTCCTCAGAGTAAATTGAAAGCTCTATTTGGTATGTATCTGAACATTAATTTTTATAATATTGTGCTCTATTAACGATTATTAAGAAAATGTTTGTTGTCCAATTCTGGTGGAGGGGATAGGGATGGGGGCACCCCATCCTTGAAGGACCACGGGCAGGCTGGTTCAAGCTTAAGCCACTGGGCATGATTAAATAAAAGAATAAAACAACCGCGCCAATTAACGTCCCAAGGACGCCTCCGTGAACAAGTATTCAAAAACAGCAATTACCGCATTTCATACAAGCACCGAAGTCGTTCCGATATGTAACATTCTCTTGTTCAGTGATCTCTTTTCCCTAGTTGAGGATGACACCAACAATGACTTGGTCGTGCATCCTCTTCTTAAAGCAAATCGTGACCCTCTTTTAGATCGTTAATCGCGAACATTACAGCTCGTTTCCTTTTCATGCGAATGCTAACAAGTCTCGCTATAACGAGGATGCCGTACCCAAATGAGCAAATAGACACTACTATAGCGATGCTCGCATCAAGATACCAAACTTTTCCCGTGAACTGCGATACGAGCGCCGATATAAGAATGCTGACGGCAAACAACGACGCGCATAGCGAATCGATCGCATCAGTCATCAAAGCGCTGCTTCCGATCTTCACAGCAACCATTCGTTTCATAATGAATAACATCGTAAAGGCAAATACACTAACACTCGACAAGATAATGATTTCCCACTGGTTTTTCGGCTTCTTCGAGTGATACAAGCAACCTACAGAGCGTCCAATGATCGCCAGGGAAGACACAGCAACGGAGAAGGCAATTACTGCAGTGGCATTTGTTTCTCTACGTGTTGCAACGCTGTTGTCGAGGTCAGTCGACCAAAATCGCCATATGAGTACAATCGATGCTATTATGGCAAAAAATGAATCGAAAGCGAAGCCGAAAGTTGCCATGCTACCAGATTCAGTCGAGGTAAAAAACCCAAATGTGGACACGACGACGTTTGTGAAAAGTGTAACGAAAGCAAGATTTCGAGCCACGGTCAAAAGTTTTTTGTAAGCCCCTTCGGGAAGTTTTTGTCGCGGTGGGAACATAGTTTCGTCCAAACATGAAACGCAAGCATTCTCGGTTGCTTGCGAATTGTCACTTTCCGATGTGAAATCTGAGGACGATGAATCATATTGTGGTCTTTCGAGTTTAAACATCTTATTGTCCATCGAGTTTGGATTGGTTTGGGCAAAATATATATAACCAGACGTCAATTTCTAAACATCAAAATCGCAAACCTCCTCACCACACTCTTGCACGTTTGAGATCACTAGCCAAAATATGGTCGACTTAAAAAACACAGCAAAATGAGCACAGTTCAAAAGGGACTAGCTGATTCAACTTATAACGTAGACATGCCAATACAACAGCTCTAATGTGACAAATTAACATATAAAGTTCATACGTATCGAATCTATGAAGCGTTTCCTGACGTCAAACTCTCAGATATTCCTCCTTTCCGATAAACAATTCGTACGGATGATACGTCTAGCTATATTGCTAATGATACTATGCTTTGGTCGATATGTTGTTTTTTATCATCCCTTCGTCGAGACGCCAATCTTAGAAAGCAAAGTTAAATATCTTTGAAGTGTGTTTTTGTCTAAGATACTAAACAAACTCCATGTTGTTCAAGTCGATTACAGTTAGACGTTATAGTCCTGCACGATTATAAATTTCCACTCCAGGATCTCTGGCTTTCGTTCTTCGAAAGTATTACTTCGAATTTCTGCTCTTTTCGACGTGGTATAACTTATCGTCCACCATTTATTGCAGAGTGTTCAGCATCACGAACAGGTCAACAACTGCGAACACTTGAATCTTTGACTGGTCGATAATTATAAATAATAATGTGAATTTGCATCAAGCCTGCTTCTCGTTATGATGCGCAGTGAGTCGTGCATCTCGGGTTGAATGCAGTGGTTGTGGGTCTTGGTTGAATGTCGGGTGAAATGGTAAAAGTTTGTTTTCTTAGGTAAAATATCTCCAAAAACTGTAATGGATTATATTTATAACATCAATGTTTGCATGCTTACTTCGGGAAATATTGAAGTTTTAATGTTATATAAATTAGATATTTTAAATTCATGATCATTAATCAAAGTTCCTAACTTAAATATTACCGTAACTGCGTGAAAGCACTATTGATAAAGCGCATTTAATAAATACGACAAGTTTTTTTAAAATAATCATGTTTCAACATCTCATGCTGCCATCTTCAGTATAGTAAAGAGTATTATGCATATGATAAATGTATGTATTTACAGTGTGGATTGCTGACAAACTGCACGGATATAATTATTTAGCACTAGAGTTTAATTTATGCATGTTTTAACTGACGCGTAATTTGACGCGTCATATTCATTGGGACACAAAGGATTTTAGTCTATAGTGCAGCTGACAGTTACCACATGCTAACCTGGGCGAAAGCTTAATCATTGTATTACTTTATTATATCGGGTAACCTGTATTGAAATTAATGTAGATCGTGAGGACCCGGCAAAGAAGTGAGTTCACGTATTTACGTTTGGTATACTGTTAAACAGAGCACATATGTTATTTATACTATATCATTATTTACTAGATCGAATAAAAATTATTTACTTATAATCTATACGATTCCGACTCACGGATCTACCGCACTGCTAACCTGAGAATCCACAGTGTATTTAAAGGCTGAATATAGTGGTAAAACGAAGAACTTGAACGTTGAGATTAGGGTAAGTTTTGTTAATGTGAAGTGCTTCTTTGATTTTAAGTGTAAATGTAGTATAAAAGTTTTTCGTTTTAACACTATATGCAGTCTGCAAATACACTCATTAATTCTAGTCACTATTTCATTGTAATATTTATATACTATACACAATCTACTCATAATTGCATAACTTGTATCACTGTATCATATACTACTCTTATATACATTTATCATATGCATTATACTCTTTATAATAATGAAGATGGCGTCATGAGATGTTGAAACACGGTTATTTTAAAAAAACTGGTCGTATTTATTAATTTACATATGTTAAAATTTTGTTTTATTTCGTTGTTACGCTACATTACTTTTTCGCTTGTGCTTATGACAAATTTTCGACTGTTAAGAAAACTTATCACCTCCCTATGATCTTCAAGCTCACATAGATGCACAAATTTTTTTCGTGTTCCTTGCTCTAGTGTCGTGGGTGAAGTTCCCCCACCAAATGCCGAAGACATCGTAGTGCGGCACGTAATCGAGGTGTGGGTCATATGACAATGTGCAAGGCTCACAAATATTAACTGACAAACAAAACGTGTCAGCGGAATGATCAGATTGAATCATCGAAATGATTATAATACTTGTATATTTAAATTATTTAGTTAGAAAATTTTTTATTCAGCAAGACTCACATTGATAACAGATTTTTAATATTTTACAAATATCTGAAGTGACTCTCCTGTGAAAATATTCGCTGAAAAAATAAATAAATAAATAAATTCTTCAATATTATGGCAAATTAATAACTGTACATCGGCTCTCGATGTATTAATCATTGAGACCTGTGGCCGCACGCTGAGAGTACGGATACGTTTGCAACCGAAGCAGAAAGTACCTGAAAAGACAGTTGCATGCAGTGGATTAATAAAAATTTCACTCGGCTAGCTTTCATCTATCTTGCTTTTATGAATTTGAAAAGCAGGCGTCACCCAAAGACCACATGAGCACTTTTCACCTAACATGAAAGAAAAGAATTCACGTTGATTTTTTTATCAACCTTCTTTACTCGCAGTCCTCAAACACGACACAAAACGTCGACGTTTACTTTGACCACACAGTGCGGACAAAAATCATGGTATCTAATACATTTTATAATATTACTAATATATGACGTGAAGAAAAGAAATTATGAAAATAATGGAAACACTTGTAGAAAGATGAGAAAGGTTTCGCACCAAAGTCTTAGAACCCAATCACTGATCTTGAAATAAAACTGGATCAAGCATCTAGCACAAAAGTTAAAGACAAAAAATATGGAGCGCCGCCATTACTAAGGGACCAACTTTCGAAAATAAGGAGCAAATATATTGTGGATTTATATGAGAATAATCAAGAATTTTCCGCATATAACTACATGAACATAACTGAGAGATAAATCAGTTTATAGAAGAGCTAAAAATATGATGAAATATGATGAAATATGATCAAAATGCAGCAATTTTTGTCATCGGTAACTCTACTGTGGTATGGAAAAACTATGGAAAATGGCCCACAACGGAATGGAAATACCTAAAATTGTTGGAATCGTAGTTCAGAAGTACAAAGTGATTAAATAATCATATTTACGATTATAAACTGATCAATCCTTTAAAATTACAAGCCTTTTTTACGTGTGATTCGGAGTGAAACCTGTATGCGTTTTGTTTTATACGGCCGATTATTCTTTCTGACTCGCTTTACTATCGTTATAAAGGTTGTTTTTCATCTTCTGCGTTATCTTAAAGCATGATTTGGCCATGTGTTGCTATGTTTTCCATAGTTTTGTTAAAAAATCTTTCGATGTGTTGGTCCCTTAGTAATGGCGGAGGAGGCTTCAAAATCTATTTACTAAAAATACAGAGTTGCTTGATCCAGTCTTTTTTCAAGATTCACAGATATCTGACTCAGCCAAAATTCTACAGTTACGAGTGAGGCAAGCCGCCATCTTGGAAGGTGGCAAAACTGACGATATTTACGACTAATCTCCGCTTCATATGCATTGATACACAGTTGTAGAGTTGTTGGTTGGGTTCAGTTTTTAAATTGTTAATAGGATTTTTTTAACTTTTGGTTTATTTTTGATTAAGAGTTTTGTATTTGCCTTCTTTCAATGGCCTGTCCTCGACACGGTTGTTAAATATCTAGGGGGTTGGGTTCTAAGTGATTGTTTCGCCCTAGTGAACTATAATATCAACTGGAATGATAACTTCGACGCCATCTTTGAAGCCAGCATGATGCCAGCTTGCAGGTAGCTCCAGTCCCTTTTGTAAAAAATATGGCATTTTTATATTTATAAAATTTCAAAAGTAAACCTTGCGTTAGTTTTTCAAAATACTATTATATTTGACGAATATTAGTCAAAATTGCAAAATGTCAAAAAAATCAACCATAACTTATAGTATTGCTGAAAAACGTTAAAGCAAAGACAAAATTACCGAAAGTCTGCGCGATTTTTTATTGCTTTTCTGCGTTTTGAAAGTTTCATGCGTACCTAAATGTTCAATCAAATATTGTAGTTCCATGCTAAATACACAACCCTACCAAGTTTCGTAAAAATTGAGCAATTCGCCAAGTAGAAAATCTATTTTTAAGAGCATTTCAAATCCATGAAAATATACACATCTGCAAATATATATATACAGCTCAGTGCCATAGTTTGGCTTCAAACAATCATGGGAAAGACTATAGGAGTTATCATTCCAGTTGTTATTACAGTTCACTGTTCGCCCTGAATGAGCAGCTTGTTTCCACTTTAAAAAAGATTTGAATGTTCCGTGTTTATATAGCAGTGAATAAATTGATGGAAAGCCTTTGTATCCGGTCTTAAATTCACTCACTGCAAAAACAATAGATTCCCAAAGAAATAAACAATTTTAATTTTCTAAAATTTACATAGCAAGACTAAACCTTGCGGGCTGGCTACGTCACTGAAAAAAATATCCATGCTGGTCCACCAGACGAATTACAAAACAGTCAAATACTCTTCCTTAAAAGTGCATATGAGTCGAAAATTGTGCTATTTAGATTATATTTTCATAGAACATAACTTTGAAAATGACAGTATATCTTCTAAGACAATTTATTCATATCACTTTTCATTCACAAGATATAAAATAAACACAATGAAACGCGTGCGCTGATTGGTCCAGAGCTGTGTTTGTTTTAGCCTGTGCAAAACACATCTGAGCTCGACCAATCAAATGAAGCATAAAAATCAATCAGTCAAAGAGAATTTGCAAATCGATCTTGAATACATTTTAGAGGAAAAATTAAAACGTTTACTTCAAATTTGTCTGTTTCGCATTATTGTTATTTTATAAAAGAAATAAAAGGTCTCGGGCTAGCACTGATCTGCTCTCGAGTTCTCCCAAAGGTCTTCTCGGTTTGTATAAGCCTGTGCGAACACAGTAAACATCTTTTTTTCCTTAATTGCAGTTTATGTAATATCCGCCTTTACACAACTTGTGACGTCCTGTAGCATCATGAGAATTTGAAAGAGCAAGTATTTTTTGCTGATAAGTGACTTCAACCAAGCAGAGCTCCTTTCATTGTGAAGAATTAAGTGTAGAAACAATTGCCCGATCATTTCAACCAAAAGTAACAAGGAAACTAAAGCATGTTTGACACTTTACAGCGACTCATTGCGCAAAATGACGTCAAAAGTTGGGTAAATCGGACATTACAAAAACTTCAATATCTTGAGAATGAAAAGAGATAAGCCTAAACTGTTTTAGAAAATACACTGTTAAAGTTATGTCGAATGAAAACGTAGATTAAAAACTAAAATCTTCAAGTCATATGCATTTAAAGCTCTGTGTGACTTTGATCACAATCAAATCTTTAAAAAATATTTTTTTATTACCTGCCCAGTTAAACGATCCAATTCGACAAGAGCATTTCGGACAACAAAGCTAGAAATACAAACACTTATTGTCCATACATACGCACAAGAGGAACAGTGTAACAATAGCAGATTTGGAGACAACGACCCCAAAAGCATTCGATGTTTCATAAGCCATTATAAATAACAACAATCTAACGCATGCGCTGATTGGTTTATAAACTTTTTTCTTTCTTAATTATTGATGATTCTAGCTCAAAATAATATTCCACCAGGGGTTTGGGCCGAACGTCAATTGCAACACGATGAGGAGGAAGACACAAGAGGGATGGCATCTCAGGGGTGCGGAAAAATAAATAATTGGAGGGCTCATATTCATATATTCATAAGTTTTAACTCCTAACCACAAATGATTTCAATAGAGTAGAACTTGTAGATATAAATAGTAGCCCAACATCCTCCCCCACAATTAGAGATCTTCCGGCGTCACTACCTCTCCTTCCAGCCCCAAATTCCACCAACCTGACGAGATTGATTTGAAAATATACTCACCTTTCCTTCGACATTACCGACAAGCAATGCCTTCATCCATGTTAACGGTTCGACAAAATAAGATGTACATCTACCAATGTGGGTGACTTGGGTTTTCGGTGTGAAAAAACGATTCTTCCAGGACAAAGAATTATTGCCGTCAACTGGAACATGATCGAGTCGATTTTTTTGCGTAAATAACGTTTGTCTGAAAATTGATAGATTAGAAATCGGTAAGCTGTGTAGCTATATAGCTTTTGAGCGGCCTTCCTATGAGCGAAATGTGATCTAATTGCACACAAAAAAGCATTGGCTTGACAAGTAACCAGTTGTATAAGTTTAATGGTGCTCAGTAACGTAAATTTCAGATCGTTGACATCAGTTATTTCTTTAAAATTTCTTTAAAATTTCTTTTTTTGTTTGTACTGGAGCAAGGAAATATTTAGATGGCCCTATCAAACTTGCGGGCAGCTTACACCACTGCCTGGAGCACAATGGTCTAGAACCCAATCTACCAAATATCTGACTCTGTCAAAATTCAATAGTAACGAGTGAAGGAAAGGCGCCATCTTGAAATTTTTGAAATGTGGGAAAACTGACAATATTTACGACTAATATCTGCTTTTCCTAAATATAAAAATGCAAAGTTGATAGTCTAGGCTTAATTTTGAAAACGTTTGATAGGATTGGTTTTTAAAACTTTTTTAAACTTATTTTTCCTTTTTTAGAATGGCTTTTTGACACGTTTCAAGATGGCGTCCTTGCCTCACCTTGACACGGTAGTTAGACATCTAGGGGATTGGGTTCTAAATCATTGCTGCATCAGTTTCGTGAACAGACTAATACGCGAGATTTATCGTTTTTTATACAAATCCTTCACAGCCAATCCCAAAATGCCTGGAACTAGTTTTGAGCTGACTGTGGGGTTAGTCACACGACGCCTGAGGTTAACTTTGCAGTTTCTGGGTCTTATATTATAAGATGTCTGAAGCTAATTGTAAGATGTCTAGAGCAAGTTAGATGGTGTATAGAAGTAGTTGTACGACGACTGAACCTAGTTGCACAAAGCCTGGAGCCAGTTGTAATTTGTCTCGTACGAGTCCAGACTCCAGAGCTACTAGTACGATATCTACAGGTGTATATAGTTGTAGGATGTTTAAAGTTATATATAGTTGTAGGATGTTTAAAGCTATATATAGTTGTAGGATGTTTAAAGTTATATATAGTTGTAGGATGTTTAAAGTTATATATAGTTGTAGGATGTTTAAAGTTATATATAGTTGTAGGATGTTTAAAGTTATATATAGTTGTACGATGTTTAAAGCTATATATAGTTGTACAATGTTTAAAGTTATATATAGTTGTAGGATGTTTAAAGTTATATATAGTTGTAGGATGTTTAAAGTTATATATAGTTGTAGGATGTTTAAAGTTATATATAGTTGTAGGATGTTTAAAGTTATATATAGTTGTAGGATGTTTAAAGTTATATATAGTTGTAGGATGTTTAAAGTTATATATAGTTGTAGGATGTTTAAAGCTATACATAGTTGTACAATGTTTAAAGCTATATATAGTTGTACGATGTTTAAAGTTATATATAGTTGTACGATGTTTAAAGCTATGTATAGTTGTACGATGTTTAAAGTTATATATAGTTGTACGATGTTTAAAGTTATATATAGTTGTACAATGTTTAAAGCTATGTATAGTTGTACGATGTTTAAAGTTATACATAGTTGTACAATGTTTAAAGCTATATATAGTTGTACGATGTTTAAAGTTATATATAGTTGTACGATGTTTAAAGTTATACATAGTTGTACGATGTTTAAAGTTATATATAGTTGTAGGATGTTTAAAGTTATATATAGTTGTACGATGTTTAAAGTTATATATAGTTGTAGGATGTTTAAAGTTATATATAGTTGTACGATGTTTAAAGTTATATATAGTTGTAGGATGTTTAAAGTTATATATAGTTGTACAATGTTTAAAGCTATATATAGTTGTAGGATGTTTAAAGTTATATATAGTTGTACGATGTTTAAAGTTATATATAGTTGTAGGATGTTTAAAGTTATATATAGTTGTACAATGTTTAAAGTTATATATAGTTGTAGGATGTTTAAAGCTATATATAGTTGTAGGATGTTTAAAGTTATACATAGTTGTAGGATGTTTAAAGTTATATATAGTTGTACAATGTTTAAAGCTATATATAGTTGTAGGATGTTTAAAGTTATATATAGTTGTACGATGTTTAAAGTTATATATAGTTGTAGGATGTTTAAAGTTATATATAGTTGTAGGATGTTTAAAGTTATACATAGTTGTACAATGTTTAAAGCTATATATAGTTGTACGATGTTTAAAGTTATATATAGTTGTACGATGTTTAAAGTTATACATAGTTGTACGATGTTTAAAGTTATATATAGTTGTACGATGTTTAAAGTTATATATAGTTGTACGATGTTTAAAGTTATATATAGTTGTACGATGTTTAAAGTTATATATAGTTGTACGATGTTTAAAGTTATATATAGTTGTACGATGTTTAAAGTTATATATAGTTGTACGATGTTTAAAGTTATATATAGTTGTACGATGTTTAAAGTTATATATAGTTGTACGATGTTTAAAGCTATATATAGTTGTACCATGTTTAAAGCTATATATAGTTGTACGATGTTTAAAGTTATACATAGTTGTACGATGTTTAAAGCTATATATAGTTGTACCATGTTTAAAGCTATATACAGTTGTACGATGTTTAAAGTTATACATAGTTGTACGATGTTTAAAGCTATATATAGTTGTACCATGTTTAAAGCTATATATAGTTGTACGATGTTTAAAGTTATATATAGTTGTAGGATGTTTAAAGCTATATATAGTTGTACCATGTTTAAAGTTATATATAGTTGTACGATGTTTAAAGTTATATATAGTTGTACGATGGTTTAAAGTTATACATAGTTGTACGATGTTTAAAGTTATACATAGTTGTACGATGTTTAAAGCTATATATAGTTGTACCATGTTTAAAGTTATATATAGTTGTACCATGTTTAAAGTTATATATAGTTGTAGGATGTTTAAAGTTATATATAGTTGTACTATGTTATAGTTATATATAGTTGTACGATGTTTAAAGTTATACATAGTTGTACCATGTTTAAAGCTATATATAGTTGTACGATGTTTAAAGTTATATATAGTTGTACCATGTTTAAAGTTATATATAGTTGTACCATGTTTAAACTTATATATAGTTGTACCATGTTTAAAGTTATATATAGTTGTACAATGTTTAAAGCTATGTATAGTTGTACAATGTTTAAAGCTATGTATAGTTGTACAATGTTTAAAGCTATGTATAGTTGTAGGATGTTAAAAGCTATATATAGTTGTACAATGTTTAAAGCTATATATAGTTGTACAATGTTTAAAGCTATGTATAGTTGTACAATGTTTAAAGCTATGTATAGTTGTACAATGTTTAAAGCTATATATAGTTGTACGATGTTTAAAGTTATACATAGTTGTACGATGTTTAAAGTTATACATAGTTGTACGATGTTTAAAGTTATATATAGTTGTACGATGTTTAAAGTTATATATAGTTGTACGATGTTTAAAGCTATACATAGTTGTACAATGTTTAAAGCTATATATAGTTGTACAATGTTTAAAGCTATACATAGTTGTACAATGTTTAAAGCTATATATAGTTGTACGATGTTTAAAGTTATATATAGTTGTACGATGTTTAAAGCTATATATAGTTGTACGATGTTTAAAGCTATATATAGTTGTACGATGTTTAAAGTTATACATAGTTGTACGATGTTTAAAGCTATATATAGTTGTACGATGTTTAAAGTTATATATAGTTGTACGATGTTTAAAGTTATATATAGTTGTACGATGTTTAAAGCTATATATAGTTGTACGATGTTTAAAGTTATATATAGTTGTACGATGTTTAAAGCTATATATAGTTGTACGATGTTTAAAGTTATATATAGTTGTAGGATGTTTAAAGTTATATATAGTTGTAGGATGTTTAAAGCTATATATAGTTGTAGGATGTTTAAAGTTATATATAGTTGTACGATGTTTAAAGTTATATATAGTTGTACGATGTTTAAAGTTATATATAGTTGTACCATGTTTAAAGTTATATATAGTTGTACGATGTTTAAAGTTATACATAGTTGTACCATGTTTAAAGCTATATATAGTTGTACGATGTTTAAAGTTATATATAGTTGTACCATGTTTAAAGTTATATATAGTTGTAGGATGTTTAAAGTTATATATAGTTGTACCATTTTTAAAGTTATATATAGTTGTAGGATGTTTAAAGCTATGTATAGTTGTACAATGTTTAAAGCTATGTATAGTTGTACAATGTTTAAAGCTATGTATAGTTGTACAATGTTTAAAGCTATGTATAGTTGTAGGATGTTAAAAAGCTATATATAGTTCTACGATGTTTAAAGCTATATATAGTTGTACAATGTTTAAAGCTATATATAGTTGTACGATGTTTAAAGCTATGTATAGTTGTACAATGTTTAAAGCTATGTATAGTTGTACAATGTTTAAAGCTATGTATAGTTGTAGGATGTTAAAAAGCTATATATAGTTCTACGATGTTTAAAGCTATATATAGTTGTACAATGTTTAAAGCTATATATAGTTGTACGATGTTTAAAGCTATGTATAGTTGTACAATGTTTAAAGCTATGTATAGTTGTACGATGTTTAAAGCTATGTATAGTTGTAGGATGTTTAAAGCTATATATAGTTGTAGGATATTTAAAGCTATGTATAGTTGTACAATGTTTAAAGCTATGTATAGTTGTACAATGTTTAAAGCTATGTATAGTTGTACAATGTTTAAAGCTATGTATAGTTGTAGGATGTTAAAAAGCTATATATAGTTGTACGATGTTTAAAGCTATATATAGTTGTACGATGTTTAAAGCTATGTATAGTTGTACAATGTTTAAAGCTATGTATAGTTGTACAATGTTTAAAGTTATATATAGTTGTACGATGTTTAAAGTTATATATAGTTGTACGATGTTTAAAGCTATATATAATTGTACAATGTTTAAAGCTATGTATAGTTGTACAATGTTTAAAGCTATATATAGTTGTACGATGTTTAAAGCTATACATAGTTGTACAATGTTTAAAGCTATATATAGTTGTACGATGTTTAAAGTTATATATAGTTGTACTATGTTTAAAGCTATACATAGTTGTACAATGTTTAAAGCTATATATAGTTGCACGATGTTTAAAGTTATATATAGTTGTACGATGTTTAAAGCTATACATAGTTGTACAATGTTTAAAGCTATATATAGTTGTACGATGTTTAAAGTTATATATAGTTGTACGATGTTTAAAGCTATGTATAGTTGTACAATGTTTAAAGCTATATATAGTTGTACGATGTTTAAAGCTATATATAGTTGTACAATGTTTAAAGTTATATATAGTTGTACGATGTTTAAAGCTATATATAGTTGTACGATGTTTAAAGCTATACATAGTTGCACGATGTTTAAAGCTAAGTAGGTTGCACAAAGCCTGAAGCTGGTTATAAGATGTCTCGAGCTCGTTGTACGATATCTAGAGTTATATTGTACGATGTGTGGAGCTCGTTGTACGTTATCTAGAGTTATAGTTGTACGATGTGTGGAGCTCGTTGTACGATATCTAGAGTTATAGTTGTACGATGTGTGGAGCTCGTTGTACGAGGTCTGAAGTTAGTTGTGCGAGATCTAATCGTCTAGAATTAGTTATAAAATGTACGAAGCTATCGATCACGATCAAAATAGAATCAGGCTGATATTGCA
This sequence comes from Xenia sp. Carnegie-2017, assembly GCF_021976095.1. Taxonomy (NCBI): domain Eukaryota; kingdom Metazoa; phylum Cnidaria; class Anthozoa; order Malacalcyonacea; family Xeniidae; genus Xenia; species Xenia sp. Carnegie-2017. The sequence goes on from NW_025813481.1 coordinate 8,536,889, forward strand.
GCAAAGACAAGAGGCTTGGCATCGCTCATCGCTACCATGCGTGCGCAGGTTACGGTTCGTAAAAGAAAATTTGGTAAATTCGACAAAAAAACTTTGGGAAAACATTGTACCTGCATTTTCTGCACTTGTATTTTTTTTCTTTGAAATCGACGGTTTCATCTCTTGGCTCAAACATACCAAATGGAATTTCTTGACATCCTACGGCAAAATTTCGAGACGAAAAATAAAATTCAGTAAATCAACGATCACACCAAATTCTCGACGCATTTTAGCTGTCAATTGAAAATGACTATTTCTACTTAAAAATTATCAATTTAACGAGTATTTTTTTATATCAATTAATCGTAGTTTCATCCGGAAAGCCAAATGATTACTATTTTACCATATGTGTAAATGTTGTGGAGCACAATTAAGATAATACCGACCAATAGAAGCATAGCGAATAAGGGTTGTCATTACTGTTTAAATTGTCCGTTTATTGTTGTAATACACTCATTTCATTGCGTTTTTTACAGAGTATAACGTGCTATTCCAAGCGTCAGTTCCTTTTCAAAGATGGTTTAAGAGTTCAGTGGTAAACATCCACGTTGTCAACAATGACGTCACGCATGTTTCTACAAAGTTTCACCTTCGTGGAGACCCCTCTCATAAATTTGGTTTTGCTGCCTGCCCTGGGACCCTGGATAGCTCTATCCATTGCATAGTAAATTGTCCAAACTTGTTAAAAAGATGGCGATATCGTCTTTACGATAATGAAACTTGGTAATTGTAGAAAAGATAATGTATTTTATTGATTGTACATTTTAAATCATTGAATTTTCCCTTTTAAGAGATCTTTGAAATGTTCAAAAATATTGCTATGCAGTGGACAGCGCTACTCAGCCTCAGGCTCCTGAAAAGATGCCCCAAACAACTGCGTCAGAGACAATAAACAAATAACAATAACGCCCATTTTGCAGGAGTGTTTACCATTTCCTTGCACTTTTTTAGCAATAGCTTGAAGTTGATACTGTTTGTACAACGAGTTTGATTGATCCAATTTGTTCCCCATTGCTTGGAACAAATGTAGCTGAAACATGAAGCCAGGATTTGGACTAAAATCAGAATAACATGAAACCATGATACGCCAAAGCAGTAACTGATATTCCCAATCCCTATCCATATAACTCATTCTGAAATTTACCCAGTCTGAACAGTATGTCAACATACTCAAACCACTGGCTTACATTAATTAGAAGCACAACAAGGAATATGGGGCAAAAGTTATAGAACATGGCCGACAAATATTCCCAATAAACAATCTGGCTTGGTTATGATTGGGAAAAAGGTTAAGATTAATGTCATACCAAAAGTAAGTACCAAAATGCGGCAGGATATTCTATAATTTATCCAAATATGGAGTAGATTGACTAAATTTTCCAACAGTATAATATCAATTCATCAAACAAAGAACATTTGTTGTCATGTAGATGACATATTCCGTAAAAAGTTCAAATGTAGAAAGTAATCCAACTAACTTTGCTTTCGGGTATACTGATGTGAGTTCCAACAATGCCTGATCCAATTGCATTTTCCGACTGTACATCATGTATGCCAAAATCACAGTTGAACTTCTGGATATTCCTGCCGAACTGAAGAAAAGAAAGCAATTCTAGACTACCAACATGGCAAAGGCAAAACAGCACAGGCAAAGTTATTTTTTATAATACCATATTTAATATCAAACCCATGACTATGATTAGGAAAAAAGATCTCAAAAAGCTAAACAATGTAAAAATTTTAATAGCCGTGTCAAACACCACATCATTCTATGCGCATCATGAGCTTTGGGGCAGGGAAGCCAAGGGAATATACCACCCACCCCCACCCCCTTCCCAAACAATTCTGACACTACTTTGGATGTTTTTAATTGGCATCTGGACAACTGCTTGAACCTGATTTTGACAGTCAACACACCCTCCCCCAAATCACAAAAATACGTCAATGGCTAGTAAATGGATAAGAAGGCAACATAGTTATAGATATGTACTAGGAGGTTGGGGTCGGAGGTTAGAAAAGAGTGAAGGAGCTAAACTTTCTTCTCCTTCTTCTTCTGCCAAAGCTTACAAATAAAATTTGAGGAGTAAGATTTTGTCACTGAGATATCAACTAACAAAATATTCACGACGTTGAAACAATTTTCATATTACCAATGCACGAGAACTTTGCCACTGGCTATTCCACTGTTAATAAATTTGATACAATCGTCAAAATGAACAAGCAAGTCAGCAGAAAGTTGATCAAGGCATTCAATATGTTTTAGTGCGATTTCAAAACCCCGTCCTTTGTCGAACATCTCCGTGTCAGATAGTGGCTCACTTTCGATGGTCAGGATATGTGTGATGTCCGAATCCTCTGTCAAACACGAGAATGCATCTTCCCTGTTGCCGATGAAGAGTTTTCCAGCTTCGTCAAGCTCTTTCATCGCAACAACATCGGACAGCCAGGTTTAAAATGCTTTAATTAATCATCGCTTGGCAAACGACTATCTGAAGAATTTAAAATAAAATTATTGCAACTCAAAATCGTAAAAAATCTCAACATTCATCGTGAACACTTTGGCTACAGTTGGCATTTGGAGCACAGTTTGGAGTGCTGACAGGAAATACCATTGCATGAGACAGGGGGGTTGATTTCGTTGATTTCTTCTAACTTTAGACTTGAGCCCGCCTGCTGAGCACCCGTAAAATTTCTACGTTAAAATTGGTGTGCACTGAAAGATAGAATCAATCTGTATCATGACCTCTTTTGCTTTTTCGTCTACAAAAGTGAACAAAAAGTGCAGTTATAATATTAGCTATCTAAATACTTTGTCGAATGGCAATTGCTTTTGAGCTCCCCCCCCGAAATTAAATATGTCCTTAAGGCCCTGGCAGGATCATAGTCAATGAGTCGGGTTTCAAAACCGGACAACCTTTTGGAGCACCAGAGAGTTGTTTTGGTTATTTAAAGGATTAGTGCTAGTTGTAGTATTTAAGCATACGAGTTAGTATTTAAAGTGAGTTTTAAGGATTTGCCATAGAAAATGCTTTGTAATTGGTTTTGGAAGGGCGTCAGTGGGTGAGCATCATCAATCATTGATCAATGCATTTTGAAGAGTCCGCAGGACACGTGGGTTAAAAGAGGTAGTATGTAAGTTGATGATCTTTTGTCTGGAGGTCATGCGGTAAAAGAGGTTCGGGAGAGTAAAGTAAAGTAAATGGTTTGAACCCGGGAGTATCGTTAATGTAAATGTAGATCGTCCATTTACAAACATGTAACGATACTCCCGGGTTCAAACCATTTACTTTATTACGATAATTTGGACGACAGAGCGAACAACTTGCTAGCGACTACATACGTTTTGCAAGCAACGTCAGGCGCATACGCAAACAACTCTGGTTCAACCACCGCTGCAAAGATTTTGGTCTCGTTCCAGCAGGACTTAGAATTAAGTTCCCGTGCTCAAACTTAACAGCAAGAACTTCTCTATGAGAAAATCTAACATTATATATGAACGTATTAACTATCGACTTAGATGTTCAGTACCACGACCACCCAGACTATACGGACTACCAAAACTTCACAAACCACAAATACACATGCTACCAATTGTATCATTCTGTGGTTCGCCTATTTACGAACTCTCAAAGTACTTGACTGACATACTGCAACCACTTACAAGCAAATCAAAACACAAGCTACAATCCACTGAAACTTTCATTAAAAAACTGAGCACTATACAAATACTGGACAACTATATACTAGTGTCTTTTGATGTGAAATCACTGTTCACCAGTATTCCACTTAATCTGGCACTTACTTGTACAAAAACCCTCATTACAAACACCACGGACGTACTGCCATTACCGACAGAAGACATTATGGAGCTACTGGAGCTCCGCCTCACCTCGACTTACTTCCAGTACAAAGGTACACACTACAAACAATTAAATGGAACAGCAATGGGCTCACCCGTTTCTGTTGTAGTTGCTGAAAATTGTAATGCAATTTATAGAGGAACGGGCGCTCACGACTTACAAACATGCACTACCTTTTTGGTTCCGCTACGTAGATGACACAATCACAGCACTACATGCAGACGAGATTGATTACTTTCACACTCACATCAACAAACAGAACAGCGACTTACAATTTACCAAAGATGTCGAAGAAAACGGAGCTCTTCCTTTTCTCGACTGTTTGGTAAAACATGACAATCAAAAACTACGAACAACAGTTTATCGCAAGCCAACACATACTGACCGACTACTAGACCAATCATCTTACAACCCTACATCACACAAAGCCACACAGTCAGAACATTAACAAGACGTGCACAAATCATATATGATTCACCGGACGCTCTACACAACGAAAACAACTATCTCCAACGTGTTTTTGACAAAAACAACTATAACTCTGACTTTATCAAACGCAACACTTACAAACCCAACGAACCCAACGAAACGAACAACTCAGTAACAACAGCAACGATACCTTACATCAAAGGTACGTCTGAGACTATCTCGCGTATCTTACGACCATACAACATACGTATCGCACATAAACCATATCACAACGTTACGACAAGTACTAACGAACATAAAGGACAAAGAACAACCCAACGAACGACAAGGTGCAGTTTACAAAATAAACTACTTCGACTGCCACGCCTCCTATATTGGGCAAACTGGCAGGAACTTAAACATAAGACTTACTGAACACAAATGAGCTACAAAGAAACAAGACAAAACTAATCACATTGCCGAACATCACCGAATCACAAAGCACAACATTGACTGGGACTCGGCAAAATGCATTACTTACAGTACTGACTATAGACAACGGCTTACATTAGAAAGTTGGTATACCAACTTGGAACAAACCCCCCTGAACAGATCACAGCAATTACCGGAACCTTACAAACGACTTATTCACAATACAAACAAACGATCAACTAAAAACATTACACTTCACACTAATTCACAATGACAATACGCATTTCCTGAACACACAATACAATAACGTAAGAACCAAATAACAAATACAGCTAACCTGACGTTTACTCCTCATTTGACTCTCAAGATGACTACCGTTAAGGTTGTCGAAATGTCAGTCAACAACAACAAAAACAGTCCTTCTCAGGACTATACTAACTTGGACGATCTACATTTACAAACATGTAGAGTAAAGTAAGATGATCACATGAGATTTTCAAAGATGCCTCCCCAACCAATGAACCGCACGAGTGGATTCTAAAATGGCCGATTGGATGGAGCAGAGTCGTCTAAAGTCATCGTTTCATTCACAGGTTCATAATATCGAAAATTTCCAAAAGGTGTATGTTCCTGATCACTCCAGCGATTCCTTACTCCTCAATCTAGCAATGAACCTCATTAGGCGCTCTTGGTCTTGCGAATCAATAAAAAATTCGTTTGATTTCAATTCAGGTCTGGGAGAAACTATTGCATAAATTCGAGAAGATGGCTACTTTTACACACCTGCCAACAATTGAAACACACAAAAAAAACAAGTTTTTTGCCTAGAACTAAAAGTGTGAATTGTGATTTGTCGAATTGATTGTATCCAATCGAAGCCCAATAACAAATCAGCAAATGAAGAGGTGAAATGTGAATCTTTAAGGGAGCAACAAGTAGTCTTGAGGTTTTTTATCGTGGCAATAAGAAACTACTTGGGGTCTTATGAAAAACCAGTTAGAGACGTGTAAACAAGACTTGCTATTCGAGAAATTGCACTTCGTACGTTAAAACCTCTCACCATTTTGGTACCTGTTGGTTCATCCATGCCTGAAGCTTTGCACTGATTTTAAATTCGAAACGATGAAACGAAAGCAGTTTTGACGAACGAGAGCGAGCATAGAATAGACAATACGACAAAACGAGAATTCAAATGCGCATAATAGCTCATGGTTTTGTGACGAACGCGCCGAGAAAAGATTAAGGAGAAGTGATTTTCATACTGTCCATTCCACTCACACATCGATTCCTCCTTAGTAGTACAATTTACAGCAAAACAAGATGAAGAAATATGATCCAGCTTCCAATAAACGAGGAGTTTATAATGTGAAGTGGCTTTAAAAAATGAAGAAATTTCTTCGTTTCGTTCTTGTTATCGTCATGCTTTCTGTGTCGATACAATTCGGTTATACTCAAAACGCCGAGAAAAATGGTAACAGCTTTAATTAATTTAATAGCGAATTCACTCTCGATTAGCGGAATTATTTGACTTAAAAAACGATGTCGTTCGCAATCTTCTTGAAAGGTACATCTCTTGACAGAAGTGGATTGATAGGAGCAGTACCAACAGAGAATGATCTACAATGGGTATGTTGCATGCAATGCCTAAAGAAATAATTCTACTGACGAGATCGAGGTGTTTTTTGGACATCTTCTCAAACACGTTGAAACATTTTCATTTGCAACTTTTTGACAGAAAACGACAATTGCTTGTGAAGATCAAAAACTTTTCATAGAATGCCCAAATATATACAACCGGATACAGATACACTCTTGTTTCTTTGGACGCGAGGACGCGGTCGTGTGCAAGCATCCGCAGCATCCGAGCGAAAAAAATTGCGCCGAACAAAACGTCACGGTGAAAGCTGTCGTCCTCGACCTTTGCCAAGGAGAGGCGAAATGTGAAGTGACGGCGAGCAACGATTTTCTCGCACAGTACGGCACTGTCATCTGCCCAGATGTTTACAAATATCTACAAGTTGATTACAGGTAAATATCAGTGCGCCCATACACAAAGTGCAACTCCGAGTGTGAACTCTTTCTGTGGCAGTATAGCTGACCCGCAACAATCTCAAAGTGAAATGGGAAACAGATATCGACAAAATTCGCCACTTAAAGGGTTAATATAAGATTTTAGTGGGAATGGATGAAAACAGTAAATGCAACTCCTAGTGTATATGCTATAATGTCAATATTAGACTGTTGGGTAAACGAACGCCAACACTAAGTGGAATGTATTATAATATCAGATTGTAGTGTGAAAGAATGCAAATAGAAAGTGCAACTCCTCGAGTAGAGGCATATTTTATTAGATTATAGCATGCAAACATCTATCATACGGTTCAGTTCTTTTTTTCAACTCATTGTTGTGAAGATGTGTTCCCAGAACTGCACTCAATGATGTACCTGGATTAACAACATACAACCAAGTGACGACAATAACAAACGTTATTACAACTCACTACGCCCCGTCGACTATCGTTACCGGTGTACACAATCGTGTCGGAGAAACCATGGTCAGCCATCAAGGAATACAGACCGTAGAAGAAAGAATTGTACCACAGACCATCGAAGGTAAATTTTTTTTGTCATTTTTGGTCTCGTTGGAAAAACGCTTTACCATTATCTCGTGCATGTCATTTGATTAATGTTGTTGTGACAATATCGTTGCCATGCCGATACGGAAACAAACTTCCACAGACCGACTGTTCGTGACTGCAACTGCAACAGCGAGGAATACCCCTTATCTCTCCCCCATTCATTGGGATTGTATGGAAATTGAAGGAAAAAGTCGGTTCATGTTCATTTTCAGTTCAAAAAACCTACAGCGTACCTAAAATACAGCTTCAAAACCGGATAGTAGAACTTCAAAGTCACGTGGGAGGCTCAAAGCCCGCGAAAATCGTATTTGCCCCATTGCTTTTGCCTGGAGCAACAAAGTCGCAGCTCAAGGGAACGACAGGAAACGAGAATGAGGTAACGTATCATGTGAACATGACTGGATCACCGGAAATAAGAAGCAACATTCGGAAAGAGAACACGAAGAGCAAAGTTGGCAAGTCCAGATCGCTCTTAAGGTCAAAAAACATATTAAAGAAAACACTGCTCGCAAAACAAAACTCTTTCATAAAAGACAGATACGGTAATTTTACACGGAGCGAGTATGATCTACTTTCGTGAATCCTACGCCGGGAGGAGGTTGCACGAAGTCCTAAAGGCGCTTTTCAATGGATAGCAAATTTTTTTGAACGCTTTTAAAATTCTTTAAAAGGGGAACAAGTACGATTTTTTCTTAGCAATCATTAAAGTAAAGTATTGCTTCTAAGATTACACATTTTCTTTATCGCAAAGAAAATATAAACACATTTTTGCAAGTTTGAGAATTCTACTGTCCAATGGATAACACCATCCAGGCTTCGTGCAATCGGCCACATTATTCTAAAAGCTCGCCCTGACACTCACCGAGTGCGACACAGAAATCGTGTTCCCACTATTATCAATAGCAAACTTATCTCTCCTTTAATGGAAAGATTTTTTGCTTAAATATTTCAAAATCAAGCAACAATTGAAATACCGTTTTTGAATAGTTACATATGTCGAGAAGTCCCACTCAACCCTAGATAGCGTTATCTATTGGATGGTAAAATTCTCACACTGGTAAGAGGTGTTTATATTTTCCTTAGGACAAACAACTATTTTGCAATCTTGTAAAAGCAGCATTTCATTTCAGTGATTGCTCAGTTCAAATGCTATACTTTTCCCTTTTCAAATGATTTTTCAAATGTTCAAAAAAAATTTGGCTATTCAGTGGATAGCGATCATTTATGCTGTTTCTTCATGATCAACAAACACTTAGTCAAGTGTAGTCAACGACTGCGGGAATCGCGCTTAATTTTTTATTTTTGCAAGTTTTGGTAATTTGTACACAAGAATAGCGGCTATGTAATAACTATGAACATATCTTGAGCGATAACCAAAGTCAATGAAATAGAGAAGATACGTGAAATCCGGTTTGAATTGAAAAAAAAAAACTCATACCCGAAATAAATTAATGCAATAAAGTAAAGTGTCTGTGCTCTTTTCTTGAACGATGCAATAATTCGATCAGAAATTGCTGCTTATACTAACACTTAATTGAGTAAAGTATCAAAAAAATCACCCACACCAAAATAACGATGGGGAGATTAAGTCCTCCGGACTTTGCACTTTATGGAAATACCCCCGCTACCTCTAACAACATTGCTCGTATCAAAAAGAGCAATACTAAAAATCGATCGAGAACACCTCGGGAGTGCAATCATATACACTTCAGTGGGTAAAATAGGATAAGACATTGCGAAATGAGTGTTGATGGAGGGCATCGAAAGCCTACCAATCAAAACGTCGCGAGAACATAAAACAAGTCACAAAATCCCACGTCACTGCTGTTGTTCGGGCTCGACAACTTCCTCCGTTTCCTCCTCAATTCCGTTATTTTGATCTACTTGTATCACGTGAATTTCCTAAATGTGAATAAAGTCTTTATAAAAAGCTGTTTGGGCTTGCAAAAAGCTGTGGAGTATAAACTTCAGATGATGATGTCAGTGATAAGGCATGAGCAACCTAGCATAAAAGCTCCGAACGTTGTACAACAAAACGGGAAATACATGAAGTATCAGTGTAAAACAATTAGTGAAAACACTCCATAGATAACTACTGTGAAAATCTGTTATTAGCACATTTCAATAAACAACAAGAAATGCATACCTTCAACAACTCTTGCTGTTTCGCATCCGCAGCGTTCTCTAGTCGCACTGTCTTCGCTTCAATCAAAGCTTGAGCAACCGCAGTCTCCTTTTCCTGTTTTGCTTCCATCAACGCACGCGATAGTTGCATGAGAGAGTTCATGCGAGTCTGGGCCAAAACCTAATGATGTCATACAAAATACAAGTTTATATCAAGTCAACCTCACGGGAGTTCATGTGGTTCTAGACATTGTAAGTATATATCAACTCAAACTCTGGAGCCTCCGACTTTAAGTACCATACTGGTGGGTTTAAGTTAGTATAATTAGAGTTAAAAATTCGTAAACAAAAAGTAGCATCAGAAACGAAAATTAACATGCTGAGTCGATAGATACAACATCCTCTCTCTACCTCCATCTCATTATAGAAATTTCAACATGTCATAGTGACGTCGTAGTCGGGGAGAATCACCAGACTATACCTCCTTTTTCTCCGACTCGGCATGAAGCTTCGCCTGGTTGACAGCATTCTCTCGTACGCTTTCCACTTGCATTCTAACGTGGTTCAGCATGTTGCGTAGTTGATGGGCTGTAGTTATCACGTTATTGATCGTCTACAATGAGTGCAATAAAGTTTTTTGCAGCAAAGTATGAAATTATTGGTTTGAAGCAAGTTTCTCATCCAACACGTAACGTATTGTAAAATGGCAGTGAAGAGTTTTAGGGTCTTGGATCATCAACAGAAAAAGAACAAATGATTTTGAGGGGAAAAATACAAAAGCTAAGACATTGTTGAAGTGGAAATCTACATAAAACACACTCCTCCAGCGAAATGGTCAAAATAGTTAAAGGATGGAAAATGAACAGGCGAAATTGAAACGTTATATAAGAGACAAACCTCCTCGAGATGCCACCATTGCTTTTGTAAATCCGACGATGTCATCGTGGGTGATGTATTCGTCTGGAATCCCACGGGTACAACCGACACTCCGCCCGCCGACATTGACGACAAATTGCTAAGGTCAGCTGAACACGAGAATTGAGGTGAATTGTTTGAAAATAACACTCGCAAATAAACAACAGTTGAAAGCGTAAGTTCATTCATGAGTCATCTCACAATCACAGGGACACAGGGACCGAGGAAGATCAATAATTGAGGGGGGAGGGGTAACATTAATTAAGAGGGAACACACGTTCTGTTTCATTAGCAGTTTCTCTGGAAATCAAGTGTGATTACAGATTATAACTGATGAATTTAGATGAACATATGAATATAGATGGTTATAACTGATGAATACAGATGAATATGTGAATATAAGCCATAGATATGTTATAATAAACTAGATAGCGAATGCAATACAACGCCCAATCAAAAGCTAAAGTAATCGGGTGCCCAATTATGATCACCCGATTACTAGGTCCCACCCGGGGTAGTGAAACCCAACTTTAATATGCGACAGAGCTTTAATGATGACGTATTTATTTTGGAACTTAAAGCTATGTATAAACATAGCAGATTTTCTGGAAATATGATTATGATGAATATGATTACTTTTTCGTATGAAGTGGGACCCTCCAATATGGCGCTCTGGCTTCACAGAAATAGCGGAGTGCGTTATCCAGTTTATTTTCAGATCAGTGATATAAGCCCCGCCCACCAGTCATTGATCTTCTAAAGCCATTAATAGATACGTGCATGCTACAGGCAGACTTTGCTTTTTGGCAGGATACGTTTATATGCAAACAACTTCCTCTAAAATTGTTTAGTTATTTGTTATTTCATACTTTTGAATTTATACTGTTCATTATTTCACTTGATAAATGAAATAAATGAATTAATTTATGTGTTTGTGCATATGCATTCGACATGTTTTATATTTCTCCCAAAAGTTTTTTGTGGGGTCGAAAAATCTCCTAGCAGCATGCTGCCATGCAGGCGGATTTTCACAAGCCTTGGTTACCGGGAGCGTTCAGCTACATTTTACGAAATAAAATTTCACGAGGCAAGGTTGAAAAAACGCGCCATTTATATGTATTTGTTCGTTGCAAGCGAAGAACAAAAAATGAAGAGGTAAAGCTATGATTTGGCATAGAAAAATATTTCAACCAACTAAAAAGACAGCCGTTACTTCATACAACCTTTCCCCTTTGTTGCGTAATGAAGGTAGAACATCGTAAAAATTATAAACTCGAATATGCTGCGTAATAAAAAACGACCCTGGCGACAACAACCCCGGAAAAAGATCCTGGGAAGGAGATTGACAGTAGCATAGTCACTCAGCAAGTTTTAGTCCGGCTACGATGTAAATTTCAGTTCATTGTCATCACTTGTTTCATCAGAAATCTGCTATTTTCGCAGTACATCAACGGAGAGAAATCTGCATAGCAGGAGTGAATTTATAAGCTCGGTGGCTACGTCACTGAAAGCGAAGACTTCTCCTGTGTCGGTATTTATATGTGTTCGTGTATATGTTTTTCCTACAAATTAAATATTCATAGCGTACCTCCATCCACAGTAACCGTGTCGTCACCAGTCAGAGGACCAGGGGTAGAACAAGCTGAATCGATACTATAAATACATTGTACATAGCATTCAACGCATTTATTTATTCATAATTATTGCCAAACTTCCTACTACTCGGTAGGTGTTTGCAGTTCTTCATTACTACCGATAATATGGGGGGTGGGTGGTAATGGGGTGGGGCTCATATTCATATGTGCATGCATGGTATAATCCGTAGAAAACAATGGATTTCAAAGGAACTTAACACAGCATATCATGCGTATATGAACATGAGCCACCGCCCCCGACTATCGATAGTCCTTCCCTGAGTATTTGAATTGATTGTTATTTGAACAATCTGCTACGTTACAAATCAGCGATGCGCAAAATACAAATTGGTCAACAATTGGCTCATTTTTAGAATGAACAGTTAGGACTCCGGCAAAACAATCTGATTTCGCGATTACTTGACCGTATATTCGATGTACCGGGCACTTAAATTATATATTTTTGAGATTTCTTTCTAAAGGTGGCTACCATCTTGCAAGCATGGGGTAATGTGACAATGAATTACCAACCTCATTGACCTTGAAGGCAAGCCTATAAAATATAATAGAAGAAATTAATCATACACTACGCACACTTCAGCTGGCAACGGAACCAAAAACGGCGGAACATTGATAATTGGGATTCATTGGCAATTAGCAACAATATCCAGTGTCATTGGACCATTGCTTAGAGCCTGGATAATTAGACTTCTGTAAGCTATATTAGCAACAATATCCTGTGTCATTGGAGCATTGCTTAGAGCATCGACTCAGAAAAAGCAGATATTAGATATTAGCCATGTATATCGTCAGTTTTCCCGCCACTTTCAAGATGGCGTCTTGCCTCACTCGTAACTATACAATTTTGGCGGAATCAGAAGTCTAGTAAATTGGGTTCTAGGTAATTGCACATGTTACAATATGAAAACATTTTACAATTTTCCATTGCCTTCTTTTTACCCCCCACCCCCTTTAGTTTGAAAATAGCCCCTGTGTCCCCCTCTTCTGAACGCCCTGAATATTATACCAGCAAGTGAAAGTCTCTTTTTCGTCATGGGACTGTCGGAGGACTCTCGTTTTTTCCTCTTGTACGGTACAAATAGACGAACGGGACCCGCGAGGGTATTGTCGTCACAACAGGTGGAACAGGTACAAGAGAGGGCATGCGGCATTATGATGCCTTCCTCGATCAAACATTGCAAAGTACGACCACCATAACGAATGCTACGCTTCCAATCTTTGGAGGACGCGCGACCGCACAAGGCTTCAAACTCGCTCGGCGTGTACCAGTTGCCACTATGCTACACAAGAATGAAGTTCGTCATACGTATGAAATAAAAACAATTAAACGCACGCGCTGATTGGTCAATACCTGACTTTGCGTTAGCCAGTGCAAACCGATGAGA